>NC_142766.1:11719978-12032658 GCF_054948205.1 Urtica dioica subsp. dioica
CTTCCCTCACATAGCTTTTTTGAGCGCTCCTTGATGTTCCTCCCACATGTGGTCCTCCGACTATGAGTGAGATTTCGGCATATGCCTCTCTTTTCTGCTCCTCTTGCTCCCCTTGCTCGGCCTTGAATTTCTTCAATGCTCCTCTTCGGATCAGGGCTTCTATGGCCTCTTTGAGGTTGAAACAATCGGCAGTACGGTGACCGATGTCCGCGTGGAAAGCGCAATATTTTGTTTTATCCCTCTTCGAGATGTCTTTCTTGATCGGCTTTGGCTTGGGGAAATCTTCCTTGTCCTGTGTAAGACTAAATATCTCCTCTATCGGGGTATTGAGCTTATGATATTTGTCGAACTTACTGGAAAAAGGTTTCAGAGGTCCCGCTCCTGACCGGCTCTTCTTTGGTGGGCGGTGGTCCTCAGAATGTCGTTCCCTATGCTCTTCTCGGTAGCTCTTCGGCGGCTTTGCTTTTCTTGCCGCCAGTCTTGCTTCTTCCGCGTTGATATATTTTTGAGCTCTTTTCAAGAAATCGTTGTAGTCCTTTGGACTAGTCTTCTGAAGAGACCACCAGAATTCTGATTCTGTTCGGACGCCGGAAGAGATGCCGAAGAGCTTAAAGTCTTCGTTCAGATCGTCAACCTGAAGTGCTTGTTCCGAGTATCGATTAATAAAATCTTTTAGGGACTCGTCATGGGCTTGTCTTACCGCCAGCAGCCTTTCTTTGGGAGTTTTTCCTGAACTGGAGCCGACAAACTGTTCCATGAATTTTCTAGACAGCTGTTTCCAGGATCCTATGGAGTTTGGCTTTAGCTTTCTGTACCATCTTTTGGCTGAGCCAGTTAAAGTGATAGAGAAAGCTCTGCACATAACTTCTGGTCCGGCTCCTTGCAGCAGCATCCAAGAGGAAAAAGTGTCTATATGGTCTCCCGGGTCGGTCTTTCCGTCGTATACTGGGATGCTTGGCATCCTAAACCGATCAGGCAACGGGTGTTCTAACACGCGGGCCGTGAACGGGGAGATAGCTTCTCCAACCTTCGGAACGGACTCCTTCTGACCTAGAGCTACCTCTTCAATCCGACGTTCCAACCTTCTAAGGTTTGTTTTGTTGGTGCTTGCACTGTCTTCAGTCTCTGAGCTGTCTAAGCTGTGCCTGAAAGTGCTTGAATATCCTTTGTCCATGCTGGGCTGGTACCGATCAGGAATCTTTTCCTGACTGTACTGCTCCTTTTCGGACTCAGAAACATCTTCCATCCTCTCATACCGATCTCTGGCATGTTTTCGAGGTTTCTTAACCTGCGGATCTTGCCCGATGGGTTCCTTCCCTGATCGGTGCGAAGGCTCCTCATCTGGGATCACTATTGCACTTCGCAGTGTGACCCTTTTTGCCTGTAACCTTCTCTTCAAGTCCCTGTTATTTGCCTCTAAGACCGAGAGACGCTCTTGCATCTGTCTGAATTGTTCTTCGAGGCTGGGTTCCGGAAGGAGCTCAGCTATTTCTTCCGAGGTGAGAGGCAGGGTGCGGTTATGGTGCTCTATCTCCGTCTCCTGGTTAGAGACAGCGTTCACGGGTGCGGACGAACTAGCCATATTCTTCAGCTGGTCCCCCTCCTTCTAGCGCCAACTGTTGACCTGTAAAATTAGTACAACAATATCTCACGAAAATATACTGACTCCGAGTACAAAGCCTCCGAGTACAGAGGTGATTTAGGCAAGACTTTCTCTTTATACAGACGAATCTAATACAAGAGAGCAATGTTTTCTAGAGATTTTAAGTGAAAGAAAGTGTGTAAAAAAAAGTCCGTGCTTCGTTCTGTGCTGCTGCCTCTATTTATACTCGTCTGGTCGTGTCTTTGACGGTTATTTTGAGGAACGTGGGGTGATCAATCCCACGTTCTGGACGGTTATGGGTAACTGCTTTTCGCCTCTCTCTGAGGTAGGCGGTTAATGCTCCTCGTGCGGTTTCTGAACCGTCGAGGTGTGCGTTTTAGAGCTTGAAACATGTTTTCTATTAGTTTTGACTAGTCTTTGACCCACGTTCTTCTCTTCTCTTCGAAGTTCTGATCGGTGGGTTTCGTTCTTAACTTATGAACGGTTCGTTCCTTTTTAATGGATGACCCTTGGGTTTACTTAACCTGAGCTCGGTGCTGGATTCGTATTTCTGCTCGGCGGTCCGACTAGCCAGGTCGGAGTCTGACTAATTTATCCCGTAACAATTAGATATTAGATAGAATGTATCATTAAAATTGGATGAGAGAGAGAGAGGTAGAGAGAGAGAGAGTGAGAGAGAGAGAGAGAATTAGATTTGAAATGATTTATTTGAATTGGAGGTTTTTGTCTAAAAACGTGACACAGGTCTGTTTTTCTAAATTGAGAACTAACAAATCCAACCATGAATTTTTAGTAGTTATGAGGTCTAGATAAAAGTTACCTCTGTGCTCAAATGTAATTGAAAATGAAAAACTGAAATATGTAATTAATCCTTTTAGCACAGAGGTTACGAGTATCATATTTTGTTGAATTTTATTTTCCAGTTTTGCATTATCTTAATTAATTGTTTCGTAGATCGTTTTCCTTGCAAAGAAAGCTATCTCGTGTTTGTTAACATATTGCGTAAAAAAACAAAAATTGTATCAACTTTCATCATTTGATAAGTTTTTTTCAATTTCTTACTAAAAGTTTAATTTGACAAAAAATACTATTAAACCACTTGTACAAATCCAATTTTACCCACAACAATTGATGTCAATTATTGACATAGATATCTATTCTATGTCAACAAACAGAGAACTCAAAACTCACAGATGTCAACAATAGATGTCAATTGTTGACATAGAGATGACAATGGTTGACATCATGTTAAGAGTAAAATTGTATTTATACAACTGGTTTATTAGTTTTTTTGGTCAAATTAAATTTTTAGTAGAAAATTGGAAAAAATTTATCAAATGGTGGTAATTGAGACAATTTCAGTTTCATACCAATATTCTTACAGTTAACACCTCTATTTAAATCCATAGTCACACGATAAAGTTACCTAAATGAAATTAATGACTTGTAGATGAGGGTTTCCATATTGTTAAGGACACCTGCATTGTCACCTAGTCACCAACACTTTCTTTTGTAATTATTTTATTACTCATTTTCCCATTTTTAAAGCGTGTAAGTATACTTTGATGGTTGCCATATAAGAAGTTAGGTTAATAATACATACTATCTCTCATCCGAGCACAGTGTCTAATCAATAGCATCAAAGACAAAATTAAGAGCACTGTGCTATATATAAAAGCCAACCAAAGCATATGTTTTATGGTATCATTCATGTACCCAATTAAAAAGCTTTGTATTTGATGTCAATATAAGAAGTATGCCATTATAGAGATATAGTACACGCGCCTCTCATCAGAGCACGGTGATAATCAATTGCATCAAAGACACAATTTGGGCATATAATTAAGCTATAGACAAAAGGGAAACCAGTTCATATTTTTTATGGCATTCATTAATTTATATACGGCACTGAATCCGGTATGTTGCAACAGTTTACCAGACAGGTTAGGTTTAAAAGTAAAATGGTATCTAAATCCGAGAACGATCGACAAGAGAAACGAATTCTTCAAGAGTTTCGGAGTGGTCTAATTTTTAAAGAGAATGAGATGAGTTATCAAATCCAAATGGCTTACCAATTTATATAGGAAAAACTATAGCACGGTTTTTTCAATGTTGGTCGACCCCAAAAGATGGACAAATTTCATTCCATTAGTTCGAAAATACCCAAAACTGGACTTTTTATTTATTTGTGGGAAAAAAAATGTCCTTCCAACCCATATAACCCTTAC
This sequence comes from Urtica dioica subsp. dioica, assembly GCF_054948205.1. Classification (NCBI taxonomy): domain Eukaryota; kingdom Viridiplantae; phylum Streptophyta; class Magnoliopsida; order Rosales; family Urticaceae; genus Urtica; species Urtica dioica. The sequence continues at coordinate 11,723,810 of NC_142766.1, forward strand.
TCTCATTTTATTCTCAAATCTCTCATTCTCTCTAATTCTCTCGTCATTTTGTCTCTCCATTTGATGGAATTCAGTCAAAAATAGGTACGTTCACTTATTTAATCATCATTAATAGATTTGGTGACATATTTTGAGAAAAATCCAATAAGTTGGTAGATCTAGGTAAAAATTTCTGAAATTTCACTTTATTTCCTATGAAATCCGCTAGTTTACAGTGAAATTTAACTAAAATTTTCGATGAAAATCATGTTGAAATAAGAAAAAAATTATGGAAATTTCCGATAGTTTTGGATGAAATCCGATGCTTTCGGATGGAATCTGATGGGTTTCAATGAATTAGAGCCATTTTTGTTGAATTTCGACCATTTTCGATGAGTTTCAATCATTTTCGATGAGTTTCGACCCTTACCAACCACTTCCGACAGTTTATGATTTTAGTGATTTTTTGGTGTTTTTGAAGTTGAAAGTCCAGATCCACTGTTTAACCTGTCTAGTTAGATGTTGTTAGGAACAACTAAAAGAACAACAGCTCATAAATAACATAAACAAGTAAGAACACAAAGAGTGGTAACACAGTTCGGCCTCAACTGTCTACTCTGGAGGAATTTGAATCTCAGTGAAAAGAGCACTTCTACTAGATAATAGAATGAGTACACACAGGAATACAATGGATGATCACCTTCCACTATTCCTAACTCCAAGCCACTTCTATGAAGTTACTAACCTAGGCTCCCCCTAGATTTGAGTTTTCCTCACTTTTAACACTCACACTCTCCCAGTGTTTCACTTCATAACAATAACATCCACTACAACAATAACAATAAAAGGCAAGATTCGTCATCACCGATGACAATCAAAACCCCACATGAAAAACCCATACTTTTCTTGAAAGGATGATTTCGGCGTGTAAATTGGGTAACCCTACCTAGGTTAAAACATTATCCTTTTATAAGAGACAACAAAAGAGAATGTCCTGGAAACGGACACCATGACAGATGGCGCACATCAGGACACGGACAGACAAAAAGCTGTCAGGAAGGCCACGTTGAGTCCTGGCAGAAATGGACGAATGATGTTCTGTGCAATGTCAACGACAACCCTTGGAACAGAAGAGTTGCTTGAACCAAAACGCCAATTTCAATGTACCAACAGCAGTTTTTATCTTGTTTAATGGCACGTGGGGAGAAAGAATGACACTTATGGGTGTTCAGTACTGCAGTTACACTTGTTGATATTTCGAAAGACATAACCTACTCAGTTAGTGGATAAGGTGTACGAGACGATCGATGTAGACAGATTCACGTTCGACTTAAACCTTGATGTCCCATAAGTAATGAGTACAATTATGATGACTCTTACTGTTTTGACGAACGATGCTGACGTTTCGTATTATATGAAGCACAAAAATCGTAAGAAATTTTCCACGTTAGTGCGTAAGCTTAGTATCGAAAAAAATCATAGCGTCAAGTGCATATCGTGAAGTAGCTAAAGAAAAAATGTGATGATTGAAGAATTGACTCGCTTTGAAGCGAACAAGAGACATAATAAGCTTATTATCAATGATAAACACAATGTTTCTATCATGAAAAATGGACATAATGGTGGCAAAGATGACTTGCGTAAGAGTGACGAAGATAACGTGTACAAGGGTAACAAAGAAGAAGTGTACATGCACGATATAAATGATTACCACAACTGTGACATAGATAATGAAGTAAATAGTGACGTAGATGATGGACACATCAGTGATAAAGGTGAAGAATTTAAAGAATTGTGAACACCGGAGAATATGAAGATTTGTGGATAATTTTACAGTACCATTGGGACATTGACAACCGTTACGTGAGCCTCCTAGAATAGGGCCACCAATGGAGTGTGGGCCTTATTCATGGAAAGCGCCCGAGTTCACAGCTGCTGATGTTGTCAAGGAAAAACCAAGTCAATATCCAACTTCTTCCACATGTAATATAAATGAGATGTACTTAACTTTGTAAATGAAATATGTTACGCTATTAAAATTTTAACCATTGAATGTAACAGGTAGCTCAGAGGATATATATCTTGGGAAGGAGTTTGAGAGCAAGAAACAATTGAAGAAAGAGATCCACCTATATGCTCTAAAAAAATAATTTCAAATTTAGAGTGAAATCCTCTTTGAAAAAACAGATGTTATATCATATGCAAAAATGATATGTGCATATGGAAGCTGAGGGGTATTGTGCAGTGGTCTGATATGGGACAGATTACATCTTACGAGAGTAAACACTCTTGCTTGCGTGTGTTTCGAACAGAGGGCCATTGAGGAGCTGCACCATGGGTCATTAGGCACGTCTTTAAAGATAAGTATATTATTAGCTCTATGGCTGAATATTCCACGCATAACATAAGAGAAGAACTCAAGACAAGATAGGATGTTAGCATATCGTACCTGAAGAATCGGAGATCCAGAAAGAAAGCTATTGCATACGTGAGGGGTACACCGAAACAATCTTATCAGAAGTTACTGTCTTGGCTATACATGTTGCTGCAAAAGAATCCTGGGACTTTGTCTGACTTTTATGAAAGATGTGACAAATTCAAGTACGTTTTTTTTCTATTGAGGTGTGCCGTTGAAACTCCTTCTGGAGATGCGGAACATTCTATTGTGTCTGTCATTATGAATCTAGGTGTTGGGCTTGGCAAACCCAAGAATATTAGTTCATCTGGAATTAATGAATAAGAGACTCAAGGTGCCTCTGAGAAACCCTCTCTTGATGTTCTTGCACCAGATGAGTCAACACCTTCCGAGACTACTTAAGATGTTCAGAATACCAACATAACTGCACAAGAGGAAAGTGTTTATAATAACCAAACATTGCGTCACATAGCCAAAGACCTTAAGGATTATGGATACAACTCTGAGGATATTTCTGAAGGAGATCCCAAGAAGGTCAGCGGTCTCAAGGTTATAAAGCATCTCTCTAAAGAAGATTTTGTGAAAGCTATTAGTCGAGACATTCCCAGTTCGGTAGAGGGTTCTGATTCACCTAAAGAACCAAAGAAAAAGAAGCCAGATCAAAAGAAGAAGAAGAAGAAGAAGAAGAAGAAGAAGAAGAAGAAGAAGAAGAAGAAGAGAATTGATGAGTAACATCATGTTCCTGAAAATGTTGCAAGTTTCGTTGCTAACATCCTCGAGGAGGAAGAGGAAGAAGAGAGACTCTCTGAAAGGAAATAGAAGATGTCTATGAATGATGTTTCTGACATTCCTTTATATGGCATCTTATTTTCATACTCTCCAACATGTGAGCAGGTGGAAGTTTGTGATCAATATGAGCATTGCTCTAAAGTTTGTGCTTTTAGAAGAAGCCATGAAGTATATAGTTATCATCTTGTGCTCTAAAGTTTTTGAACAGCTCTTCCTCCATCTCTCCTGTGTGGATTGACTCTCAAACACCACCCAGATGTTGCGAAGGAGGAAGAGCTGAAGTCATCCCTTATTGCTCCATGAAAGATCTCGTTTAATTACAAGCTCTTTCAATCTCACCACACTGTAGACATGAGGAGGCCCACTTTAGTTCTTGTGCCTCAGTCATTCTCTATGTCTAAAGAGGCTCCTACTAAGCCTTCCATGACAGCTGAGCTCAGGTCCCTTGCAGCTTGGATGTAGATCAGTGAGTTCAAGCACTTAAAGATGTGATCTTCAAAGCCTCTGATAGAAAAAAGGAGATTAAAGATGTCCTAAAGTTGATTGTGCCTTATTCCATTGATTCTAGACCTACAACTGTTATCCCTGATGACATCAATCAGGCCCATATCTCATCCCATGATGTTTAGGTCCTTTTCTTTTTAAGTACCATGTGAACAATATCTACTTATTTCAGTATGTAATTTGTCTAGCTATTCACCCTTAAGCTATGAATTAAGACGTGCTTCTTGTTATCCGGTTCTCTCTTTGACTTTGTTGAGGCAAATATGAGGAATAATTATTTGTGGTGTGTGAAACTCTCTCTTTTTGCTGGTGAAGTTCTCTTGCATCTATATGGTTTCATCTTTATCCGTCGTGACATGTAAATCAGTTTGAGAATGCTTGTTGTCTTCCTCAGCTGTGCTTCTGGTTGATGATTGAGTTTCTATGTTCATTGGACTTGGTGTGTTTTGCCTACAAAAGGCCAAAGGGGGAGTTTTTTTTTACTTTGTGTTGGCTGTTTTTGTTATGGCAAAACTGTTGTTCTATATGATGTTGAAAACATCAGCCTACAACATGGGTTGTCTGGTTTACACGCCAATACTGTGATGTGGATTTCTGCAGACTGGCTTTTTATCTGATATGTTTCCATGCTTTTTTCGATTGTCCAATGGGCGTTGACCAAGTGCATTAGGAAATCCAAAGACACTCAGCTAGAATGTGTCATATAATGAATGTTTATCCTTTCCGATAGGGTTACACATCTAGGTATTTTGATGCAATCATCATCGCCGAAATACTAGGTCCTAGGTGTGAATTTTACTCTATGATATTGACAGTCATTGTTAGAGCTTAGTCACAGAGTTGTTTTGATGTTATTCTGATTATTGTAAAAACATAGAGCGTTATGAACGTTATTTGAAACACCGGGACAGTGTGTGGGTGGAAAATGGAAGGAGCTAAAACACAAGGTGAGCCTGGGTTAGAAATCACTAGGGTATTCTTGAAGTTAGGAAACCTGGAAGGTGATCAACCATGGTTTTTCAAAGTTGTACTTATTCTACCTAGTGAAGTTCTTTTTCCACCGGGAGTATCATCCTTCCAGAAGTAGAAACGATTGACCGAATTAGGTTGCCAACTCTTTGTAAAGTCGGTTTATTTATTCTCTATAATTTGCTAAACTGCTATGTTTTTTCATAACTTGCTATAACATCTTTAGAACATCACGAAAAATAGTAGATCTGCTTTTTTTTACGAAACTCTATGTAGCAAAGCGCAGACATTTAAGCTCGTTGTATGAATTAAAATTTGAAAAAAAAAAATCAATTAAAAATGTGATAGAAGTTTTTAAGATAAACTAGTTTATCTAAATATTTTATTTGAAATTAAATTTCTTCAAAATTGAAGAGACTCGTTTGGTGAGATTTGGTGACAAAAAAACATGACATTATATTTGAGGCGCCAAAATTCTCGGTATTCCACCAATGTAACTGCAAGCCGCCTGTATGCACAAGTCAGAAACTACTAGTCCACTAGTCGTAAATATAGTACAACAACCCCATGGTGGGATGTACCTTCGAGTCCACTAGTCGTAAAAACGTGTACATAGGCTCGAATATGGCACAGACGTCGTCGACTCCTTGCCAAAAACAGGTTTGTAAAGCATTGTCGGCAACCCAATTTCCTTCTCGTGAGGACGACAATCTCAAATCCTCCCACCATTAAGAGGTGAAGAGGTTCCTAAGAGGTGATCTTTTAGCTCGGAGACTTCTGAGAGCCTAGTAGTTGGTTGCGAACCTTGATGCCTCGGGTCTCACAATTTCACCCGTACTAGTCTCTCTCAACTTTGACAAAACGGAGCCGTGATTGTAGATGATTTTGGTCGTCTGTCGAGCGGCTTTCTCCACGTTGTCGACACTTGGCTCTTCCCGATATCTTCAAACATCAGGTCTAGGCAATGTGCGACACAAGAGGTCCAGTACAAGTTATATTTCCTCATCAGCTTCATCCCCGCAAACTTTAGTTGGACCCGTTATCGGTGACGACCATTACGATGTTCTCGGGTCCCACTTGTTCAATCACCTCGTAGAGTATCCCGATGAGGTACTCCGCACTCTTGATCTTATCGGACGCGTCAATGACTACAAGAAAACAGCCGACCCACAACAATAAACCATAATGTTTATTATGCTTAATCTCGTGGGCCCCGTCCAACCATCGGCCATGATGGTGCATCCATACTCTGCCACTTGACCTTTTGTTCTTTGACATAAGCTCTCATGTCTCATACCTCTTCGTCAAGGATCCAGCCGTGAATGTCTTTCGGGTTGGGCACCGGGACATTCGGTCCTACAGTTAAATAAGATCAATATATCAAATATACGAGATTGCAATTTATACTTATAAAAGCGATATAAAAAGTTTTTACTTACCGACTTCACCGGAAACATGAATCATGTTCAGGAAATGATGATCAAGTGTCTTGTTTGCGGCAACTTGCAAGTGAATGAAAAATCGGATAATGGCTTTGGACAACCTCTTCTTGATACCGGGTTGCGATTCGTCCACCCTCCTCTGGCGCGCACTATCGCTTCGGTACAACGACGGTGCGGTCGTAGCAGATCTTCTTAGCTCACGAGTCCCGGAAGATCCACCGGGACCTTGACGTTCTTCCCGCCATTTTTCGGTTGCTTGTGCTCTCGGGACCTCTTCATTATCCGACGGAGTTCCTGCTCTTCGTCTACGTCTTTGTCAGAGTCTCGACTCCCCCTTAGACTTTTTCAAAGGTCGGCTCGTATCGACTCACCCAAACACTTACGTTGCTTCTTCTTTTCAGAGTTCCCGTAGAGTAACTCTTGCATTTCTTCTTTACTTCAAGAGGAACTTTATCGCATAACCTCACGCTTTTGGATTTGTCCACGTTCGCCAAGTGGTTCTTCACACGAGTGATTCCACCACTGCCCATAATGTGCTCGCAAAACTTGCATTTGCGTGCACTCGGTCGTCCTTCGACGGGTCAGAATACTTGTATGCCGAGTCAGACGCCATACTTCATAATCATAATAATCATCAAATTAAATCTAATTCAACATTTCAACATAATCACCATCACAATAATCAAATCATCACCAAATTAATGTAAACTCAAGATAATCATGACAAGTATCATCAATTCATCAACAAATTAATTCTAATTCAACATAACCATAATCATCACGATCATCAATTCATCATCAAATTAAATCTGATTCAACCTAATCACCATCACAATAATCAAGTCATCAACAAATTAATGTAAACTCAACGTAATCATGAAAAGTATCATCAATTCATCATCAAATTAATTCTAACTCAACATAACCATAATCATCACAATCACAATTCATCATCAAATTAAATCTAATTCAACATAATCACCATCATAATAATCAAATCATCAACAAATTAATGTAAGCTCAACATAATCATGACAAGTATCATCAATTCATCATCAAATTAATCAATTCATCATCATAATCTATGATTAAAACAAAAAAAAAAATTGAAAAAAATTGAAAAAAATCCAAATCTCCGAAACCCTAAACACATACCTCTCGGATTCTTGACAAACTAAGGAAGAGACAAACGAGATCCGACGGGAATCACAGCCCTTTGATGGAAATCGCGAGAAGATGGTGGGAACTGAGCAAACGTACGCAAGCAAAAACATAATCTAGGCCGGGAAGGTTTCGTCAATCTCAGAATCGGGATGTTATGTTTCCCCAAAAACAAACACAAACCTTTTATATATAAAACGGGACCCGGTCCAACGGATTACGGTCCGGTTCAACCAGAGATCTGATCGGGTTCAGGACACGGTAGCGGTTTATACGCGTTTCCTCTCGGTCCTCTCCGGTTTACCGGAACCCATCCGGTTCCCCCGGAAAGTTAGACCTTGATCTAATGTGGTCATATATCGGCCAGAGATTAGTGGACTTCGATATTTTTTTTGTGTCAGGAATCCATGCAGTTACAGCTCTCATAAGCATACCTGAGTTTGACGATGGAGGTGGTGTCAATGATAGCGTAGTGGTGTGTGTGGCGCTTTGTTGACACACATTAGTATACTTCCATATGGCATTGTGCCATACCGAAATCGATGTGGTTTGTAAGCTCTCGTAGTTGATGAGTGCATTTTATACGTTGAATTTTCCATTCTCGAGCTTGAAATTAGCTTTTTCTCTAGTGTTTTGACGGTTATTTTGAGGTTTGTGATGAATTTAAGGTTGTGCGTGCCAAATCGAGTGTCGGGACCTCATTTGAGTATATTGGATTGATATAGTGCAATTACCATTCATAGCAATAGATTAGCTTATTTCGAGTCCGAAGTCTCCAACCTAGGTAGTTTTTGTGAGATTCGTAACCCTCGTTTACCCATTGTTGAATTCTTGTGAATTTATTGCTTTCTAGTTTTTAACAAATTTAATTATCCATGGCAGCAACTTCGCAATATTTCTAGATTTAAATTCGCAGTTAAGTTAGATTAAATATAATTAATAAGAACACTAACAAGCCACTAATTTAGTGTTTTTGTTGTACTGTAAACCTAAAACTCTTTAATAAACTCTTTAATATATTTCATTTCTCTTTTGCTTGGCTTATCTCATGTGTGCCTGACTTCCAAGGCAACTTCAAATTGAGATTATCAATCTAGTATTATTATTATTTGTCAAATACTTCAACTATTAAATGACATTTTTTTTTCTCTCTCCACTTCGGTTTAATAGTTCCGCGGTGGGTAAAATCCTATGTTGCATGGCTATTCTATATATTTAGGAATTACAATTAGTTAATGATTTTACGTGTTGACAAAAAAAAATGTTACTACATTTGTCTCACGAAGAGCATTTGGTTCTGAATACGCAGTCCCAAGAACACCAAATTTCTAGATAAGATTATCTCTAAATACAGACGAATATAGTGAATGTAAATGAGGGTACTGAACAATAGGTGAAGTTTTTTGGTCGAATTCCGGGTGTAAAATGTGAAAATGAAGTCCCACACTTCTGTTTCTTCCTCTTCCCGAGAGTTATTAAATAACCGTTTCAAGAACGTGTGTAGTGGGTGGTTATTGTTTTGTGCACTCGAAATAAATGTCGAGGTGTGCGCTTCGCAAGTTTTAATTTATTTTATATATTTACATGTGTTTTATTTGTTTGACTAGCATTTGACCTATCAGTTTCTCTTCTCTTCGAAGTTCTGTTTGGTAGGGTTTGTTCTTGCCTTATGAACGGATCGTTTCTAATTTTATGTCCCTCGGACCTATTTGACTCGAACTCGGTGCTAGATTCCTTCTGTTCTCGGAGTTTCCAAGCTCGTGTGCTCGGACTATGCCAATTATATGAGTAATATTATGAGTTATTTTTTTAAAGATTAATTTACTTTAAATATTATTAATTTATATTTCTTACCTATGTATTCTTATTTTGATTACTCATATTAATTTAGATAAGTTTATTAGGATTAAGTTTAAAGATTGGAATTAGTTGAAGGCTACTTCAATGATATACTTATTTGGGATTTTGGCAATTTTTTAAGACATTTAAATAAGAGATTTGTAACTGACTGTGTTCAAATCTAAAAATTTTATTTTGTCATAAGTTTAAAAAAAAAACATTATTTCTGCCTATGTGGCACATAATTTATGCCATTTTTACCCTTATTAATTAGTTAATTATATTTTATTTTCAAAATTAAAAATTTTAATTTATTATTAAAAATCTCTAATTAGGATATCTCTCTCTCTCTCTCTCTCTCTCTCTCTCTCTCTCTCTCTCTCTCTCTCTCCGTCACATTTTTTTAGCCATGCATAGAGGTCAAAAACATTAAAAGCGCAATTAATAGTTGTTAATAACTGTTAATAGGTTTCTACTTCAGTCAATAATAAGAAATACTGTTAATAAGTTTATGATTCCAGAAACCTATTAACGGTTATTATCGACTATTAACTGTGATGTTCTTCTTTTTTTTTACCTTCGTCACGCTAAAAATGTGACAAGGGAGAGAGAGAGAGAGAGAGAGAGAGAGAGTATCTATGTATAGAGGAATAATTTTCATTTAATTTATTTTTGGCAAGAAATGAGGGGGAAAATAAAGATAATTATGTCTTATTGCATAAGGGATTGACTAATTACCAAATATTACTAAAACGTTGGTTATTTCACAATTTTAAGTTTTAAAAAAAAGTTAGTTAGCTAGAGCGCCTTTTAAATAATTGTATTTACATTTTTTTTTTTTACTTTTTTTTTTAATGTTGAAACATTTAGAATTGATTTAATCATATATAATTCCCGTGCTATGAAATCAAGAAATACTCTATTTTGATTTCATGATATATATTTAGACATTTTTTATGATATATAAACAATATGTGAGTGTTTTATACTTTATATAATATATATATATATATATATAAATATATTATTGACCAACCTCAACTTTGATCCCTGATCCCTTCCTATGCAAGACTTGAGAGTGCCGTTTCGATGAGCACTATCATTTTGGATGGGTTGCGGCTCTTTGTCGTGTATTGACCAAGGTTTGAAATACCGGAAGAAGCGGCCAAAAATCGGTCGAGAACCGGGTTTAGAACAAGACCCGGTACGGTTCTTTACAAAACTGTTAAATTTTATGAGAACCGGGGTAAACCAGACGAAAAACGGTTCGGTTCTTATTTCACTAAAAACCAACTTGGTTCAGCATTTTTTTCCCAAAAACCGGACGTATTTTGTCAGATTCTCGCTGATCCATTGCAAAATTTAAGCTCATGGTCGTGGGCTAGTTTTATTATAATTTTATACCACCTCTGCATAGATTTGAAGTTCCAATAGAGATTACCTTCCTTTATATATTGCGTTAGGTGTTGCAAACTTATTATGTGTTATCCATGTAAGACTTTTTTTTCCATTTGATTTTCTATCATATCTTATAATATTCACACATATAAGATATTGTTAGTTAGTCACAAACTTATTATGTGTTATCCATTAGTAGATATACCGTATGACTTATAGTACACGATTGCAATATATTATATATGTAGCTAGTATTATAACAAATAATTAGCTAACTAAGCCACCAAGGAATCGCTAGTTAGTCACGAAATGTTCGACTAATTAATAAAACAACTTATTTTATAAACTTTTTACTTGAAAGGATGTATAGAAATATCCACATATATATATATAATATATATATATAAAGAAATTGTACATGCATTAAAAGATAAAAATTTCGAAAATAAAAAGAGAAAGAAACCTATTCACCAAGGAAAATGAGATAGAGGGATTCGAACCCTCGCAGTAGAGTTTAACCACTAAGTCCGGGATGGATTGGTGTAGTTCCTCTATGCCTAGGACACCAGAAGCGTTCCGTAAATTTTTTGGTAAATAGTCATCAGCAATTATTTACATCGTTGAAAATACATAAATACTTAATAATTAATCATATTTGAGGCGAAAAATTCGATGGCTATTTTCCCACTTCAAATATGAATAATTATTGGGTATTTACGTATTTTCAGCGGTATAAATAATTGTTGGTGGTTAGTTATCAAAAATTTACGAAACGTTGGTCATATGATAATTTCAACATTTTATACTCCCAAAATACAACATGTCCATATTATTCTTATAAAACTGAAACTTTTGTCACAAAAAATCTTATTTATTCCTTTTAATTCTTTATTTCTTTTGTTCATTATTTTTCATTCTTTATTTTATTTCTTTTGCTTATTTTTTTTCTTAGTATTATCAATGATAAAGCTAAATATTATAAACTCATCAGAAAATCAATTTTGTAGTAGTGTTAATTGACAATATGATAATTACTAATCAAACATACAAATTATATCATACACGATCCTTTAATTTTAGACGATAATAATATGTAATATAATATATATTAAGTATTAATATTTTTTTAGTTTATCTTGATATTATTATTAAGATATATATATATATATATATATATATATATATATATATATATATATATACATGTATCTTAATATGAAATATATTATTACTTATAATATCTGATCTTAATATATTAGTACAACTATCAGCCTTCAAGTCTTAAACACTAATAAAAAAAATCAATAAATAACAAATTTAATTATTATAAACTTTTAAATTTATCACCTAATTAATTAACAATATGATAATTACTCATTAAATATAAAAACTATATTATACGTATCATTTAATTTTAGAAAATAATAATAACATGTAAATATAATATTTACTTTAGCTTATTATTATTAATAAAATATATATATATATACACACACATAGAAACACTTTTTATAAATATATGTTCTTTGGATACTTCTCGGTAACTCCAGTATTTGTCGATAAACCATGTCGGTAACGATAATTTCATAGATATAATTTATCCTTACTCTAATTAGATATTCCAGTAAACTATTGATATCTTCCACTAACCCAGCAAAATTTGAGTCTCAGTACGATAACGATAACGTTATTTCGATCCTACTATCGACATATTTCTCTATGTAAACGGAGCGGGGTTGAGAACTATATATTCGCTAACTTCATTAGATCTCTCTCTTCCCCTACACGCTTTTCTTCCAAAAATAAAGTGTATGTCGTACGGGATTCAGGTCCAATAATAACTACAAACGTTCGATATTTCTACAATATAGATCTTGTGATATAGTTTTGCAGTTTTTAACTAGATACTGAGCACCCAAGAAACCAGTCGGCATGGACAACCCAAATTGAGACCACGTCTAAAGTACAATTCTGGACCATACATGTTCGTCCCAAAGTCAATCTAAGATCATGGAGATTAAAAGGCCTATATTACGAAGTCGTCGATGAGAGATCATGTTGCAACTGTATAACAAATTCGGAAAATGCACATGTAAATTTGGAACTGGTAAGAGGCTTATATAATATAGCAAACTACACACGACAACTTACGTGGTCCCTCATTCATCATAACTTGAGGGGAAAAAAAGGTTAAATTAAGATCAACCGTATAATGTTCATCTAATTTAGTTGCTCTACTGAAAACGACATTAAGTTTCCATCTCCCTTGAAATCTACAGTTGGAAAAATCATTATTTGATGGTACATCAAATACGACGTATTGGAATCGACTTGTAATGAATAGTCACATGAATGTGTTTCCTAAAATCAGCTCTAATACGAACAAAAAAGCGTAGTCAGCGAAATTCTGACACTTAGAACAAAACCCAATTGTGATCACAGTACTTGAAGAATGTGCAATAGAGCCCAGTGTGTAATGTAATCCACAAGTTGACAGATCTCTGTCTTTCACTTTCATCCATGTGCCACACTTGATCTTTAAACTGGCCTCCTTGATTATTTACTGCTCTTGTTTTGGCTAGTCACATCACATCTCTTTATCTTCGACTTGAATGCTAGAAATCACGACGTAACTCAACTCCTTTGCGAAAAATTTGTTGGATACATTATTATTGGAATTTAGAATACAAGTTAACCACACAATAGGTGTGAGCGGAATATATGAATACTTCATATATTCTTAATTTAATGATTAAACAAAAAATAAATTTAAGTAAAATTGAGACTGCCAGTTCATTAAATTCCGAAAAGACTTGGTTAATATGAATGGTACCTCTTGAGAGAGAGAGAGAGAGAGAGAGAGAGAGAGAGACGCCAATTCCGTTCCTTGTCAAAACAAAATGTTCCGGCCTTGCCAGAACTAAATTCCCATTACAAAAATTTAAAAAATCAATTTTTATATGTTTTTTAAAGGATTAATTTGTTAAGTTCTTTTTTTAAAGGGTAAAATTGAAATTTGGATGATAAAGAAGATGTTGACGAATTATTCTTGGGCTCGTCTTAAATGAAGAAGCCAATATTTTCTAACTGTAAATGTCTCGACCATTTTAGAGTTTAAACTGCATCGTCTATCATTGATAATGCGACCCGAGCTACTAAACGTGATTTGGTATAAAATAGTTGAGATTGGGATAATGAGTATTTCACGAGCCAATTTTTACAAGATCTTAAACATATTTCGGTGTTATGTTTCCGTGTTGCCTCTACCATGCCAAGATGTGAAGATTTCCTTGCATCATGGAACAAAATTGTTGCGAGCCGTATACTGTGATCTCAACATAGACATTGAGGAACTTCCCGTATATTGGAGATGTACTCATACCATGTACATAGTCGTGTTACATCCCATGACTTGTTGATTATTTCATGGTGGGCTCGACTCGGGAGACGGTGCGATCCTCGCTTGATATAATTCCGGAAAATAGCATCAAAACCTTCTACCACCCTACTGTGATCTTGTGTAGTCCTCTCCAGTAAAATCTTATAATAAGTACCATAAAATATGTAGATAACCCTCAAATTGAGCCAATCTCAGTAGAATTTGAAATCCTACCCAAACCTAGTGGTTGAATTCTTCTATAGAACTTCCACTTGGACTTGGAAATCCCACCAATCATGATCAACCCTTGGAATCAACTATCTACAATTATCTCCTCGTGATCAGATACTATTATCAAATAAAGATGCCTATCTTATGCTTCAACATCTTATCGTGGACAGCCACACTATTGAATTGAAGTCCATGATGGAGCAAGTAATGCTCATCCAGAATTTTTCTCAGCTTCTTCATTATCCTTAAAAATCTAGAATTTTTCTCAGCTTCTTCATTATCTTTAAAAAAAAAAAAAAAAACAAACAAACAAACAAACAAAAAAATAGCTAACTAAGCCACAAAATCTCTAGCAATTGCGAGATAGCCAATTTTTTGTAAATTTTTTGTAAATAGCCATTTTGGTGACGTGACATCTTTTTTCAACTTTGTGATTTACACATTTGCCCTTTTCCCATTATCGGTTCCAAATGTTACATACGGCAATTTTGTTTTTTAATTTGAATATTAATTTCAAAAATTTTACTAGCTAGGCAAAAAAAATTTGAAATTTAAAATTTTAAATCGATTGTTTATGTTTAAAGATTTCTTTTATATTAGGAAGTTATAATTGATATTTAAAACTTCCTTATATATTTGAAAATTCTTGTAATGTTGAAATGTGATTTTAATAAAAGATAATTTCCTATTTATTAGCAATTAGTTATGAGAATCAGATTACATTGATTTTCTTCCTTAATTGTGACTAAATTAATGATTTTGTTGCTTGTATTTGTGTGATATCGAAATTCAAACTAGATGACGCTCATTTTTTGGATTCTTTCATTTTTGTTCGATTTTTCATGATTTTGAACAAGAAAATACGTCCTAATTTACATTTATGTTGTAAATTGGTTGTAAATATCCACCGGAATACTGATTTCAGCTGGTTATAATAGATATTTAAGTAATCCTTCATTGTTGTGCATAAGTAATTTATTTCACACACGCACACATTTTAAAATTCAACACAATCAAAATGTAAATATCTAACCAAATTCAACACATTTTGAAATTCAACAGATACAACATGTAAATATCGTTGGTGCCTCCAACCAGTCTTTGTAGCCCCCTTTTGTTTCTTGAGTATGTTTCCTTCCTTCTCATCTGAGATACAATATATAAATTTTTGTAAATATAATGTAAATTTATTTACAAATATTTACATATCATTTTCAACATATCTACATACGTAGTAAAATGAATTACACATACATATTACAAAATATGCAATCAAAACCCAAAAACCCCAATTTTCTTAATCTCGTAAATAAAGCCTTAAAATCAAGAAAAAATTGAAAATTCCAAAAACTCAGTATCATCAACACAAAAATATAGTCAAGAACTCCATTTCAATCTCCAACAACAAAAATTAACAGATTGTTTGATTTACGCATGCCTTCAAAAACTCATAAACCCTAAATATACATAACATTTTCACATAGACGAGATTAAATCTAAATAACACAAATTTACACAACATTCAATTGATTAACATAACCTTGGCTATAAGGTTTGGACAACAACTTTTGGGGTAGATCCACATGGAAACATAAAACTGAGTCCAAAATGAAAATTAAATCCACATGGAAACATGAAACTCAGGAAGAAGAAAAAGAGAGGCCCAAAATTGAGAAGCGTTACCGTTTCCATAGGAAGCGAAGCGTTTTGAATCGCTGCAGGGTTTCGAAATCATCATCATCCTCGGCCGCGGCGTCATCGGAAAAGCCTCCAGGTGGGGGAAGAAAGTAGAGGGGTTGGGGCAAGAGTTGGTCGGAAAAGGTCGAGAATTGGCAATCGTTGTTGGTTTGTTTTTTTTTTCAGTTTCAAACATGGGTTTTTATAGTGTGTAAACGGTTATTAGTAGTTCGACAATTTATCCTCATTTTCAGGATTCTAATTAATGCACGATTTTTTTAATATTTGGGGTGAAAATGCAAGAGTTATTTGAGATCATTCAAGTTTTTTAACATGCTGTAAATAGATTGTTGTGGCTATTACAAGGAAATTAACAGAAAGTTGGCTAAAATCAAAATCTCTATATCCGTGTGGCTATATACGGATATACCTATATAATAAAAAAAAAATGACACTTTTATCCAAAAAAAAAAAATATGACACTTATTTTCGTCACTCCATATTTTTCCCCTCTACAAAATTTTTGAAGTTTCTGTAACTGTAAATTTGATAGGAGTGCGTGTGTGCAACTTTCATGTATAACTGCAACGAGAATCATAGTCCGACACAAAATGTCTAGTTGGTAAGCATGTCTCAAGCCATTTAACAGCACTTTTGAAGGCACATTGGGATCGTATCTAAACTCACATTGCCAAAAGCATAGCAGAAAGTAAAAATAAAATAAAAATAAAAAATATGGTTTTATGAACAGAATTATACATTTCGTAGTTGGTTATAATCGTCTCAATTTCTTTATAAAAGACAATTACATAGCAATGGCCTAAACCTAGCCTACATTAGTTGATGGAAGAGAATGTTTTGAGAAACGAAGCCAAGTAAAAATAAGACTATCTAGTTGAGATTGTGCTAACATTGCAGTATTACAAAAAGACCACACAAGCAGCAGATACATAAAATTAATAGTTCTCTAGCTGTTCCACATCTGGTAAACTTTCTCAGCCAATGAGAACAAGGATCCGTAACTCAGGTTCTGGGGTGTAATTCAAGAACCGGTGTCGTTTTCTTGGGGCAATAGATCAGTGTCCTCTGGGAACGGCGAGTTCAAATCAACTCGATCTCGTTTCGGCGGAGCGGAATTCGCCCCCGGCGATTTGGTTTCCTCTGGACCCATCGACTCCACAGTGTCCTTCATAGTGGCAGGAGCGGTTTCCATTTGATCCTCGGCGGCCGGAGAGAGACATTTCTGAGTTTTCTGCTCGGCGCTTTCGTATTCCGAAAGAAGATCCAAAAACTCGTTCAGTAGTCGCTGGACTTTCCTATTTGTCGCCATTGCCGGAAGGATATCGTCTCTCAAGAGTTTATGCTTGTTCATACCCTGCGGAGAGAATCGCAGCATTCAATGAGAACCATTTTTATTTCAAGTCAAAGACGGGAAAAAAAATAATTTTTTTTTTTATAAACACAATCTCACAAGAGCAGAAGGATCCCAATCCAAATGATTTGAAACTAAAGAGGCTTCTTCAGCCGTCCAAGTTGGAGGTCCGAGAAAACTCTCGCAAACTTCTCGTAACCGAGACTCGTCCGCCTCTCTGAAACGAATGCACACATAAAACATAAAAGTCAACTCATACCCAAGAGAAAGGGAGAATGGAAATTGTTCAGTGATTCAGCTTCAGACCATCTTGATTGTAAAAGCCAAAACCCGCGTTTGGAACATTGTTTCTTCTAAAGAAAACAGGGATATAAACATCTCAAATGGGAATTACAAGAAATAAAGCACCTTGCAAGGAAGCGGATGTATGAGAGGAGACACTGTCGATATTCACTAGGAGACTTCAAAGCCAATGCAGACGCCACTTGAGCTTCCAAATGAGCTCGTGTCTGAACTCCATCATCGGTCACCCTGAAGAAGCATGTAACATAAGATGTGATACAGAGTTTTGAAAGAAATCCACAAAGGTCATAATAAATAGTAAATACAATTCAAAGCCACAAAATGTAAATTGAGGATTCTTTAATAGACCACCCCTTGAATTTGTTTAGTCTACTCGCCAAAAATAATCACACATCGTTGATGGTATAATAAAAGCTCTTTCGGGAATCGTGAAAAAGAAAAGAAGCAGACACCATGTAATCTGTAAATACAGACCTACTCCAACCAGGCTTTCTGGCCAAATATTTCCTAACGTCAATTTGCAAAGCAGCCAGTTCGCCACTCTGAATTGAACTTAGATTCGAAGAGCTTGCAAAATTTGATGCCGGGAAACAATCATCGGCAACCCTCAGCCAACATTTGAGGCTCATGTCAAAAAGGAAGGCGTGGTGAGTGGCAAGAACAACAAGAGGCGATCCAGATCTTGACAATTTCGCAGATATGACCTTTATTGACCCTGAACGGAAAAAGAAATATCAATGTAATCCAAGAATGATACCCCTAAAACACTATCTTTTAGTTGACCAAAAAGTTCCGAGCTTTCTGAGCTACCTGTATCTTTGGTTGCCGCATTAGGGTTAGCTGAAAGCAAAGATGCTAATGAATCGTGAAGAAGACAGTTTCGGTTGCACAGGTCCCATAGATATAAAGAACCTTTCTTTGTGACCAACAACAATTTCCAGCTCTCATCGCAATCTATAAATGTTGCTGCCGAACCCATCATCATGGTTGGCATAGCGCGTCTTCCACATTTTGTGTACACCTTCTCAAATGAAAATGGAAAAATAAATATGGAATCAAATTTCCAAACAGTTGCATTTTTTTTCTTTTTCTTTTTTTACGGATTCAAATCAATGAATACTTACTACGTATAACTACTTCTGGAGTTAATTTTCAATTTCAATTTGCAGAATGCTTATCCAGATGCAATATACCATTAATTACACTTAGCCTTATAACTTGAATTTATTTTCAGGAAAGAAAGTTGTCGTGTGACTCCTAGAAAAATGTGAGAAAGACTTCTGCCACGTGCAATACTTAAATCTTTCAAATCCAAATCAATTTATAAATCATTTAAACAATTAGTAAATCTTGTTTTAGATATCCATAAACCAGCTAAATGACGGGTGGTTAAATTGGCTTTTGTTACGAACTCGTACTCGGAAATTGCAATTATTCTAACTCTAAAAGAAGACAAAACAAAAAAGAATTCGGTGGCATACCTGAACGCACCCATCTTCACACCCGACAGCCCAGAAATTGGTGTTTCCAGCTAACACATTTACTTTACCAGAGATCCTATCGGACCAAAGAGTTTCGGAACCCCTTTTGCAAGTAATATCTGTTTCCTTCAAAACGAATGTCTTTCCCATTCCAACAATGTCATTCATAGAGTGCTCTCTTGGAGATGCTTCTAAGAAGGTCGGGACTGTGCTGTCCCCTTCTTTCTTGTCGAACACTCTGATCAAAAGAGTATTATTGTTAGTAGAACCACAAGCCGCCATGCTTCCCGACTGTTCCACATTGAAGCACCCATCTCTACCGGCGGCAACAGAAACCTTCTCGATTACAAGGCTATCTATGATCGTAGCCCTGGCAGTGGCCCCAGATCGCTCATTCAAGCCGGAGCTTTTTGCTAGCCTCGCGGAATTTTCTCTAACACCGCCATCAGCGACAACCAGCATATTATCTTCGTTTCCGTTTACGGAAGATGCACGAGGAAATTCAGTTGCTTGGGAAGAAATGTTTTCCTGCTGAAGAGGCACTCCAACTGCTTCGGGAATAATCCTCTTTCTACCGTCGGGGCGTCTGTACTCCCTCTGTTTCACGGGACTTGTGACTCCAGAAGATTTCGGGGCTTTATTTAGCCCGTCACCGGAAGCGGCGAGTTTCTTTTTATCGTCAACTTGAGTCTCGGAAGCTTTGGACGCACTGGCGGACGGTTTTGGGGGCATCGCACTCTGCTGAACTTCGGGAACTGCTTTCTTGCTGGGAATTTGCTTGGCGGAAGCCGCTTCCAGCAATAGTTGCGCAGGGCTTTCAGCTAAATTTGCTTGCCTTCCTCCTCGTACATCACCATAACGACTCTTTTTTAACTCATCCAACTCCGCTTCTGTTAGCCTGGTGCCAAGTTCTTTTGCTTCGAAATGGAAAGTGGCCACTGTACCATCCAGCGAACAAGCGAAAAGAGAATACCCATCGGGACTCCTGTATTCGAATGGGGAAATAAGGGGACATCAACAAAACCCCCCTTGAGAAGATAAATTCACAGTCAATAAGAATATGGTACAAACAGAGTGGCGTATATCCACCACACTTTGACATACCAAGACAAGTCAACCACACTTTGACTGAAGAAATGCTTCGCCACAAAGAGAGGACGTGGACTGCCAGTAGTCCAAACTGTTATTGTCCGATCCTGACTGCCAATCGCAATTACGTTATACGGCTGAGGTTCTTTGGCCCCTGCCTTCGAAGCCTTGTTTGCCCATCCTGCAGATACGGCTTTCAAATCTTGAGAATTGGTGACAACCCTTCTGAACATTGAGTGATTGAACTTCACAACAATTATCGGGGCATTGTGTCCCAGAAAATCAAATGTGGCAGACCACTCTCCCCTCTCCAGAACCGGCGCAGAGTGCCTAGGCTTCTGGAATCCATGAGTTGTTGTGATAAAGTGACCACACGGAGACCACCCTAGTCTCCTGAAAAAAGTAGATCCCAGCTGAGAGAGAGAGAGAGAGAGAGAAGAAGAAGAAGAAGAAAAAGAAAATCGTCAGAGAGCTTTACATAAACGTCATTTCTTCTTAAATGGAAAAATAAAACAGCAGTATGATATAAAATGCATACTGATTTCGCCCAATGGCCATCAGTCCGGTGAGCAAGACTCCAGTCACTCGTCCGCCAAATAATAACTGTCTTGTCGTCTGATTGGCTTGCTATGAACGAGCCTATGGGGTCCCAAGTCACGCCTTTTACAAGGCTAGAGTGACCCCTAAGAACAGCAGTGCAAATTCCATTGGTCATATTCCAAATATGTACCGTGTTGTCGAGGCTCCCGCTAGCCAATGTGGAATCATCCGGGGACCAATTAATATCCACCTACTTCAGGCACGCAAAGAAAACTCCGAGTTAGACAGTACCCACAAGGAATAAAACATTAAAAACAATATAGTGAACTAAAACAAAGTGTCATCACCACATCCGCTGTGTGTCCTCTTAGAGTGAGAACCACTTTCCAATTCTCAACATCGGGCGGTTCTCCGCTGCCAAACTCAGTCGTCCCAGAGCCAGGCTTCCTCTCGTGGACTTGAATCACTTGATCATCAGACCCCGACGCGAGATATCTGCCGTGCTTGGCCCACCTAACACAGTTTACCGATCCAAAATGATCGCGCAGAGTCGCAAGAAGCCTCTGTAACGTGTCTTCATCCTCCAAATTTCTGCCAAGAGATTTCATATTCCATATTCGAACCTGAAATCAACGATGAGACGTTGGTCCTTAAGCAATAGATCGATTCAGTTCAAGGATGTAACATAAACCCGATCAGTCTGACTAAATTTGTTCTAAGAAAGTATATACTCATTCTTATTACGAATCAAAAGCAGGCAACTTCCGTTGAAATTTCTCAACAAACCAAGAAAACTAAAATACTGCCATTCAAAAATAAAATAAAAATTACTTAAGACGCTAGATATCAAACTAGCAAATCAAAAAACCAACTTAACCTCAAAACAGTCGTTCAGAATAAAAAATAAAAAAAAAATAAAAAAGGAGTTCGAAATTTAAATTCGCATTACTGAAAAAATCTTACGAGTCCACTAATGGAAAGCGGCCAAAAGAAAAGAGGAAAAGCAAACCTTGTGATCGCCACCGCCAGTGGCGAGTCTGAGGCCACCGGGCTGGACATCAACGGAGAATATTTGCATTCCCTCATGCCTTATCCAACTCGGCTTCTCTGCAATCATCTCTTTGCTTGAAATTACTCGAAATCCCGGGTGAGCGAGCGCAAGAAACACAAATGGTAATCGAAATTTTCGAGAGCCCTCAAAACCCTAGGGTTTGGGTTTGGGTTTGGGTTTGAGCGATATACCAGAGATCAAAGATGACAAGGGCCAAATCCCGTAGTGAACAAGATCTTGTGAGTTTTTGCTTTTCACGGCGACTGTAAAAAAGAAAGATCATGTGCGTTTATGCTCCTTATAGGGTAAATAAATAAAAATAAAAAGATGACATCCTTGAGCATTGGAGGTTTAATTGTCTATTGTTGTAGTATATGTTTTTTTATGTTATTCTCGTACTAATATTTCGTAGTACTAAAAAAATAAATATTAATCTGAGAACAAACACAAATGTAGCATAAAAGCCTACTTCTCAAAACAAAAACAAAAACAAAAACAAAAACAAAAACAAAAACGACAACTAAGTCCAAATTATGACATCATAAAGATAAAAGTAAAATGAAAAAAAAGGATTTTAACATATTTGTCCTATTATACAAGTCAGTCATTTGAGATTAAAAAAAATAAGTCAGTAATTTGTATGACATATGCTAGGTTTGTTGTCAAATTTAATAATTAAATTTGAAGTTAAATTATATCATATTTAAAAATATGTAAAAATGTAGGTATTAATAAAGAAGAAACTATATTTACTAGTCAAATAGATACTCTCCATTAAAATTATAGTCAAATTATTTAAGGGTGATGCAATTATCTAGCCATTTTTAAAGTTTAATTTAGTAAAATAGCCCAACTTTTACAAGTTGAGGCAGAATAGCTAAAATTTTATAAACTTCAAAAATACCCATATTCTTGTCTATTATTTTGGAGATTTATAATTCTTCTATGTTACTGGATGGAATTTCCATGACCCAAACCCTAGAAATCGTCATGAATGTACCTTCGAAGCTCCGGGTAATGTGCAGTTATGGCGGGCACATGGTACCACGACCGCGAACGAAGTCCCTCTGCTACGTCGGTGGCGAGATCAGAATCGTTTCCCTGAACCTGATATCTGTTACAAACCTCTCATCGTTGGTCTCTCACCTCAGCTCAAGCCTCAAGATTGCTTCGTCGTTCGCGCTCAAATACCAGTTACATAATCACGATTTCGACTCTCCATCTTCGTTCTCACCGATGAAGATCTCATGATCTTGCTGGAAGAGCTCCCGCGTCTCGATTCGAGCTCAGGATCTCGTTCCATCTCGTCATCATCCTCATCATCATTATTGATTTCTTCGTATCAATCACGAAGCAGTCTGTTCGTGTTCGATCGTCGTCAGAGATCGAAAGTCAGAGATTGTCGTCGAGGTTTTTTACATCTTTTTTTCTTCTTCTAATTTATCGCAGAGTAGATTAAAAATTTTTAGAGCAGGATTAAACTTTTTGACATCTTCTTCATCTTCTTTTTCTTCTTCTGATTTATTGAAGAGTGGATTAAATTTTTTTAAAGCATTATTAAATTTTTTGACATCTTCTTCTTCCTTTTCAACTTTTGGTTTATCGAAGAATTTTAGATAAATAGTCACTTTCATATATTTACAGACATAAATCTTAGATAAATAACCACTTTCATATATTAGGCCACGTCATTATTTACGGCTATTTACCTAAGATTTACTATACATTTGGCTATCTAGCAATGTAAAACATTTAAGTTGGTTATTTTTCTAATTTTTTTGTTAAATTTTTTGAAAGCATAATTAAATTTTTTGACATCTTATTCTTCTTCATTTTCTACTTTTGGTTTATCGAAGAGTAGATTAAATTTTTTGAAAGCAGGATTAAATTTTTTAATATCTTCTTCTTCTTTTTCTTCTTCTGGTTTATTGAATAGTAGATTAATGCAGAAAGTGCAGTCGATTAAAATTTTGGAAACTTAGATTAATTATTTTAAAAATGATTAAGGATATATTAGTACTTTACATTGTAAGTGGATAAAATTCACAAACTTAGGAAACTTTGACTATTTTGCTAAATACTAAGTTTGAAATTACTAGTTCATACAAAATTTATATTATTTAAATAATTAAAAAAAAAAAAAAAAAAAAAACAGGCTAATGTTTGCCCATGTCTTCAATATATAATGCATACAACACATTTTAGTTTTGGTTACTTTATTAATTTTTTTTTAAATAATTTTAACGTAGAGAGTTTGAATAGGTTATATGTCTAACTCTCTCATTAATAAAAGCAATACATAGGAGTACAAACAGAGGTGGCGTGTATTTATTTGTGGACGGGAGGTCAAATTTGATTGTTGATATGAATGTTTCTTGAAATATTGATGGCGACTAAAAATGTCATGATTGTACAGTCAGGGGTTGGACTTAGTGGAACTTTGGTTTTTTGCCACGAAAGAATTTTGTAATACTCAATCATAACTCGAAGAATGGTTTATGGAGTGATTTTCAATGGGTGAAGGTGGTGAGCGTTTCTTTATGGAGTGTTTAATGGTGGTGGGTAAAGTGTTTCTTGAGCAACTATGTCGTAACGATGAAGAGATGGAGTGTTTTCCTAAAGTAGTGTAGTACTCTAAAACTAATTGAGAGCTTATGATTATAAATAGAGATTAAGAGATAGAGATAAATTGAGAGAAAAGTCTGGAAAAAAAAAATTTGGGGTTCAAGTGCAAAAAGAATTATATACAATCGCCGTCGCGGTGGTCGACGCCAACGCCATTATCGCCAACGGAGATAGGCTCTCTCAATGCGCCGACAAGTTCGTCTCCATTCCCGAGGTCATGGACGAGATCTGAGACCCCGTTTTGTGCCACCGACTCGCCTTCGTCCCCTTCACTGTCCAGACCACCGAGCCCTCGCCGGAATCTCTTAACAAAGGTCAGTCTTCTAGGGTTTCGGAGATCAAAATCTCAGCTATTGTTTTAATTGGTCGTGTATTTTGTGAAAATCTAGAATTCGTTAGTAAAGCTTTATGACTTTGCATCAATTAATGCTTTCAGAATATAGATATGAATTTTTAGGGTTTTGGAGCTCAAAATCTTATAATTTGCAAGTAAAGTTTGTTAATTTAGGTCAATGAGCGGTTTTAGAATATTTTTTCCAAACTTATGTAGTGTGGTAAATTTGTACTAAAGATGAAATTTCGGTTAAATAAATAATTTTGATTTATTTTTTAACCAAAAATATTCGGTTAAAATTAACCGGACGGTTAAAATTAACCGAATTTTCGGTTAATTTTAACCGTCCGGTTAATTTTAACCGGTTAAGTTATAAGTTAACCGAAGTAAACCGAAAAAAAAAAGAAAAAAAAACTTTAAAATATTAAACACTTACTCTGCCATAAACTGCCACAATTTGACCATGTGAGTGTGTACAAGAGATAAATATTTACAGCATGCCGAATTTGACCAAAATCCACAAGATCACAACTTTTACTCTGCCATGTTCAGACTCAATTCCCTTTTCAATTTTTTTTTAATGTAAAAATCTTTGTTCTTTACCAAATCAAACGGTAATATTACCGTTCAAAAGATAAAACGGTCAAAATTTTTTTTTACAACTCCACACAAACACACGTCTATAAATAAACACATACACATATTCATTTTACACAAACTCACAAAGCCAAATATCATCAATTATTTTCTTCCTCTTTTACACAATACTAAATATGTCTTACCATTCCGATTTCGAAACTCAACCACCCGATGGCTATGATGTTGATAATTTTGACATCAATGCTCCTATTTTCCAAGACCCTTTACAATTTATGAACACCGTTGATGATATCAATACCACTATGCGAAATTTTCCTCACCTTGCCAATACCCAAGAGCAAGAAGCATTGGCACAAGGCATATTTCAACGTAGTCGTTCTCGAATGGCAAGGGCACAATTGTTTCCACCAATTTTCCACTCCGGTATCACAACCAACCTTGGCGCCGGAATCACAACATTCTCTTCGACAACAACCGCCTCAACAACAACCTCAAGAACAACCCACACCACCCTCTTCAACGGGATCTCATCAAATCGACACCACCGCTCCATCAAGCTCTCGCCGTAAAAAGAGTAAAATTAGCGGAAGTCAACGGTCCGATGTTCTTTGAGAAGGTCGTCACGACGTACCCCGATGGTTCTTCGTATGTCCATGAAGTGAAGTGCAAAATTTGTACGCATACCCTTGCTTACTCCGGTGGAGGCACGTCATCACTACGCTACCATATCAATTCACATGAGAAACGAGGAGAGTCAATCGATCAAGTAAGTACAATTTCATATGATGAGGCAAAGGGTAGACGAGCTATAGCTAAATTTATTGCATCTACCGATCAACCACTAGGGATAGGCTCTAACCCCCACTTTGTACAAATGGTTAGAGACGGTTTCAATGCTAATTACAAACCCGTGTCTCGTCCTACGGCTACTTTAGATTTAATGAATTTATATGAACATGATAGGACAATATATATGGCAACATTAGCTAGTATGCCCGAAAACAACATTGCATGCACTAGTGATATATGGAACTCATATAACAAAAATGATTATTTGAGTGTTATCATTCATTATGTCGATAGAGATTGGTATTTTCATAAAAAAATTATAGGATTTGAGCATATGAACATGCGCCATACCGGAAAAAATATTAGCGATCGCATCAACGAGGTATTGGAAGAGTGGGGTCTCGTGAACCGTATTGTTGCTATTACGATGGACAATGCATCGGCCAACACCACGGCAATAACGGAGTTGAAGAATCATCTTGGGAACCATGCCGGAGGAGTAATTCTCCACCAAAGATGTGCGACTCATATTATCAACTTGATGGTTCAAGCCGGTCTTGCCCTTCTCAAGCCGCACATTTCACGTATCCGAGAAGCTGTGGCGGAAATGAACAACCCAAACACACGATGTGACCGATGGAAGGCATATTGCAGAGGTTGTGGTGTCGAGCCACGCATCATTGCGCAAGACATGCCCGTCCGATGGAACTCGACGTATGTGATGTTGGAAAGAGTCATTCCATACAAAGATTTTTTCACTTCATTTTATCATGCTGAGATCGGACGTCAAGTGATCACAAACGATGATTGGGATGTGGCTAAGGCCGTTTGTGAATTTTTAAAAGGATTTTTTGATGCCACAAACTACCTCTCCGCTTACAAACATCCTACGTCTCCTATCGCCATACACAAACTGTACGAGATGAGTGTCATTTTCAAAAAATACGAAGTAGATGAACTGTTAGGCCCCGTCGTCGCAAAAATGAAGGAGGTATGGAAAAAATATTTTGTTCCCATGCCAAACTTATATTGTTATGCATTCATTTTAGATCCACGCATTAGATTTAGAGGTCTTAAATTATGGTTTCAAATGCTTAGCAATAATATAGGATTTGATTATAATTCTAGTTATGATGGTGTCTGGGAGAGTATTGTTCAATGTTACAGTTATTACGAAAACAAGTATGGAGGACCGGTACAAGAGATACCAAACTTCTCAAATTCACCGGCGGGGAAGAGTTGGACCGATTTCAACCGTTACCGAGCTGAGGCATCTTCGTCCACAACCTCTACGTCACCAACTACTCCCACCGATACTAACGAATTGAACCTGTATATCAACGCACAATTCATTGACATTCAACGAGCCAACATCGACTTGCTCAATTGGTGGAAGACGCATCAAACACAATTTTATTGTCAATGGTGCCCACAAGAAGAGTAGTAGTGTCTATTTATGTACATTTGATGTAATAAAGTCTCATGAAGACTCTTGCTTGTAATTGCTTATTCATTAATAAAAAGTTGAAACGTTCATTCAATCTTCCTTGTTTGAAGCTTTATGATAAAACCTTAGTCTTTTAGTCCATAAACAAACTTAACAACTTACGAAGAGACAAATGTAGATTTGCATGAACAAACTCTTCGTAGTTTGCTTAAAACGATATATTCGCAATCTTAGGGTCAAAGGACTATTGACCTCAGTATGATTGTTAGGAGAATCTATGATGTCTGGTTATGGGGCATTGAGAGTTGGAGACTCTATAGTTCTTCTAGGTATCTTCCGAAGGTACTGAATTGACCAGTGCACTTATAGAGACAAGATAAGAACAAACCATTTAACCTCTTATGTCTCGAAGTCACTATGTATGAATTGCATCATGCTTACCTTAATCCTGAAATGAGACATGTCATTTCACGCCTTAGTATTCTCATTTGAGAAAGTCAGAGTTCGGACTCACTATGTGATTCCGAACAGGGCCTATTGGTGAAGTACTAAGTTGTGAGTATGTCATGAGTAACTTTGTGAAGTTCTCATAGATATGGAATTCATGTACAAGATTGCTGAAATGCAATGTATGTCACCTCATGCTTTGTTCCTTGGAGTGTGAATAAATGAACTGGCCAGTGTCCAAATTGAGTCCTGACTCTTTTGGATGAAACAATGTGACTTGTTAGCTCCTCGTCATATACATTGTTTCTAACTTATTCACAAGCGACAAAGGAGTTGATGAAATAACAGCTAGAAGGGTAAAATGGTAATTTAGTAAATCCCGACTAGCTGATGACATTCATGAATGGTAGCATAGATAATATTCAGTGGATCCGCTCATTATAATTAGGTGAATTCTTGAGTAGAAAATAAATTCATTTGAACCGAGAGATTTTCAGTGTCAGCTCTTTAGTGGAGTCCGTTGGCATTAAGCTAAACTTGGAAAAGGTTTGTGAACTTTTGAGTCCAAGTGTTTAGCTCAAGCTTTGTTCATTTGGGTCCATGAGGTCACTGTCACGAATCACATCGAGTAGGAATAGTTAAACTGAAAGCTAAGTCAAAACAAGAACGAAAATAGTTAAAAGGGTATTTTTGTCTCTTGAGACAAAGGATGAAATGAATGTCAATAAATTTTTTGACAAGTTCATTTGATGACTTAATGTCACTCGGCCATGACTTGATCATTGGGCCTTGTGAATTAATTTCATTTCATAAGAATTTTATTGAAAATTCTTAATGGGCCTTTTTCATGTTGTCATGAACAAATGGAAAAGCTTCTAGAAGGCCTTTCTAGAGCATAATAGGCGCCCACTACCCAAAGAGAAAGAGAGTTCCTTTTGTGCATTAATGTATGAAGATACTTGCCAAAAGAAAAAGAGGAAACAAATTTCCTATTCAAGGCAATGGGAATTTCGGCCAAGACAAGTCAATGGAGAAGAAAAATAAAAGAGGAAACAAATCCAAGGTGTTATGAAGGCTTATGTGGCCGTGTGACTTGGATAGGAATGGGAAATAAAGGGTTGCTCATAAAGACTTGGAAAATAAGAGGAAACTACTTCTTTCCAAGGCCAACCCTTCTCCTATAAATAGGACCCTCATTCCCCTCATTTTATTCATTCCACATAAGTTAGAGATTGAGAGCCTCTCTCTCTAGAACTTGTGGCCGACTCCTCTCTCTCTCTCTAGTTTATTTTCGATTTTTTTGTTTTGGCACCTAGGTCCTCATTCGACCTAGTGTTTAGCTCTGCGACTTCAAGACTCGTTCTTAAGTCGTAGTGTTTAAAAGTGCCCACTCACTAATTCCTTTTCTCTCGAGTGATTTAGTGATAGAAACTTTCGTGGTTGCTCGAGGTGCCGAGGAAAGAAAGAGAGACGTGCTGCGAGGGGAGACGAGCGTTGCAACTTTCTAAGAGCTTCTCAAAGATCAAGCTTCAAGAAAGGTTAGTAAATTTCTTAGCTCATATTAGTTTTTAATTACATGTACTTGCACTTTGTCTAGGTTAGTAAAAAACTGTTTTTACTTGTAAAAGAAAATTTTTAAAATTCCGCCGCTTACCGAAGCGTTAATTATTTTCTTAAACCCTAGATCGGTTCCAACAAATTTCCGATCTTATCCATCTTTGCTCGAGATATACTCACCGTACCGGTGTCTAGCGTCTCGTCCGAAGCCGCTTTTAGCACCGCCGGAAGAATTATGGATGACCGACGTGCGCGACTTAGGCCAAAATTAGTGAAGATTCTTACGTGCGTCAAGGATTGGGAACGTGCCAAGCTAAAGATGCCGTCTGAGCTATCGCAAGATCACGAAGATTTTGTTGAAGCATTCAACGATTGGGGTCTCAACGAATAATTTTGAAGAAGATTGTGATTGTGTTTAATTGTATTTTGATTTATAGAACTATGATAAATGTTGATGTTTTCATGTCCATGTTTTAATTGTGTAATTTTTTTTTTTTAAGTGTTAGTGTGCAACTTTTTTTTAAGAGAAATTTCAATATAAATTTAAGAAGTCATTTGAATTTTTAATGTCTACACCATTTGAAAGTCACTTGCAACATTTATTGTAAGTTGTAACATTGTTATGTGCCACTATTAAATTTAGCCACTATAACACTTTTTTTTTTGTTTTGTTTTCTAGTCTCAGTTTTGTTTTGTGGATTTTGGTCAAATTCGGCATGCTGTAAATATTTATCTCTTGTACACACTCACATGGTCAAATTGTGGCAGTTTATGGCAGAGTAAGTGTTTAATATTTTAAAGTTTTTTTTTCTTTTTTTTCGGTTAACTACTTTATTAAAGTCTGAGCATTTAATGCACAAAGTCTGAGCATTTAATGCTATCCGTTTGGGTAATATTACCGTTTTGGGCACTTAATGCACAACGGTTAATTCGGTTAATTGCAATTAATTGAGTTGATTTTTTTTAGGTTAAAGGTTAACCTATGACCGAGAATTTTGGTTCACAGTTAACTTCGGTTAACCAAATTTCCAGCTTTAATTTGTACTGAAAATTCTTGAAGCAAGTGTTCATAGTGAAGTAAGTGAAAAACAAAGGGTTTTGACGTTGAACTTAGAAGCATAGTTCGCAGTGGATTACTTGAAAAGCTTGAGTTTTTATGTCTAGATGTATATATTTGTGTAGTTGGTTTTACAATTTTCAATCTAATTGACTGAAATTTTATATAGCTGAATCTTAGTTCATAGTGATGTAAGTGAAAAACAAAAGTGTTTTGATGTTAAAACTTAGAAGCATAATTCTCAGTGGATTACTTGAAAAGCTCGAGTATTTATACCTGGATTATAATTTACTGAAATTTGCGTGATTGATTTCATAATTTTGATTATAATTTACAGAAATTTCATATAGCTGAATCTTTAGTTCATATGGATTGAGTGCAGCGACAAAGTTTGCACGGGCGACGAAAGATTTACAGACTCTCTCGGACGTGGACATTAAGCTCATAGCCTTAACACTAACTGAGTTCAATTATATTGAGGATAATATATAGTATAAGCTATGGGAATCTATAGGAAGCACATATAAGCGTACATAAAACCTTAAACATAAACATAATAGTCTTTCACGTAATGTACTGACATAACTTACTTCCAACCTACAGAGAGACTTAAAAGACTTGGCAAAGTTTAAACATAGCAAACTGTCTATAGAAGACTATGTACTACAAAAGGCTAGGTACTACAAAAGTGGGACTTCACTGTTTCTGCTCATTTTAGTTTGAGCTTCTTTGAAGAGCTTGACTCTACTCATCATAGTGGTCTGTAATGTGAACAGCTTCTTCATTAGGAACGTCAAACACTTCATTGATTGTATATTCTTCATCTGGTGACATTGATGTAGTACTACGATGGAGATGAAAATATTTGACACTATCCTTCTGAGCTGTGAAGATAGTTTGAAGTGATGGGTGAAATGCGTCTTGAAATAGCAATATATTGTGAGATTAATGATGTTTATCTAACAGATGTATTTAGATCAGTCCAGAAGCAAAAGACTAACATGAATAGATTTCAAACAACAAAAAGCTTCCAAATTGATTTCTTTCAGAGGAAATATCATATAGTTTTCATTTCCATTAAAGCAGCTTGAAAATATTTCATATATAGACGTCATAGTAAAAGAAACTGCATACAGTTATAAAAATTACTATTTTTTCAAGGAAAACTACGAAAACTCATTACTTGGTCTACAAGTGCTGTAATGTCTGTAGCTTGACATAAATACAGTTTCGATGCGATTTGAGAAAAAACAAATAGCAGTGATAGAGTCGTCATGATGTTCATCGGTAAGAAGAACTCGAATTATTAACCTAAATCAAGGTTGTTGTTATAGTTTTTGAAGAGAACAGAAGGTAACGACATATAATGAGAATAACAAAACAAGTCTACCATGGTACAACTGTATTTATATCGGTATTGCAATTGAAGCAGTTGAAATATCCAGTAGTTTTCATTTTTGTTCCTTTTTGCAGTTGCTGCAATTAGGGTAATAGAAGCATTGATCAAAATTGATCACAGATGCTTTTGACTTAATCCAATGATTGCGAAACTTGATATTCTGGAAAAAAAAAGTATATAAATTAAGCTGCAAGTATACTTGTTGAATGATTGTAATAACTTGCTTCACCTGTTGGCTTAAAGTAGGGAATTTGTTGAGGCAGAGGGTATAGTCAAGTGATGGATGAGGAAGTGGTTGAGATATCGATTTCTTTTTTTGCTTTTGGCCCAACTAAATAAGCTCTTGTTATTTCTTGTCTTCCCGGGCAATGATAGTGGTTAAAATTAATAGTTAAATGAAGAATTATAGTTAAATAGGGAATTGGATTCAAAGCAATAACAGAGTGACAATATAGTTACTAGACTTCTAATGACATTGCAGCAGTGAAGTACGGCTTAAGCAAGATAGAGCTTTTTACATTGGTCTGTAGAGTGACACAGCCTATAATGCAATAAGTTAAACTTAGAAAGTTTTGCATATATATTATTTTTAGTAGTAGTTTTGTAAAGATTAATAATGTGGAAGTTTTTAGCTCGTAGGCCTATGCATGCGATGACATGGTATGTATTTGCAATGGCTTGGATTATCATGCCTTCGTTTTTGGCAAAGTTATCCCATAATGTTAGCAGAATGATTTCATGGCTATAAAAAAAACAGTGAATATGTTATGCACAATGTTGTTTATATTTAGAACGTAAATTATGTGCGTTAAAGAGGGTTTATTGTTCGTTAACTTAAGTTATCTGCTGGAAATCAGTGTCACTTCTAATTCCTATGTCTGACACATTTATCACTATACCAACAACATCTGTCAAATGGAAGAAAAACGTTAAAATTATTCGTGCAATGTAATAATCTTATATGAAACGCGAAAAACAAATATTCACATAGTAATGCTTTTGGAACTGATGAGGTAGTTACTACACATTTTTATAGGAGTGAACGTGTAAATCTGATTAAGCAGCAATATCGTGTCCTCATGAACCTCTTCAACATGTGTGTCTCCTATGAGCGTGAGGTAAAGATTTGTTTGGAAAATTTGGTGGTCTGGCTTTTCTATATCCACTAAAGCATTTGATATTTCATACGTTCTTCCTGGTTTAAGTGTTTCTTTCAATGGTTCGATGTGATGATTGAAAACAGTCCCTCTTATTTTGTTGCCCCAAAAAATCCAAAGAAAAATTATTTAGGATGTGTAAGAAAATAAATGAAATAGGATTCGAATGAAAAAATAGAGTATTTAACAATATTATCGACCAATTGAGTATTTCATTAGGTCTAGGATAAAATATGAAGTTTTATTATGCAATAATTAGTTAATATTATCGACATTTAGTAATACCTTGGAATCAAGGAGCACCATATTTTGGTGTGTTTTTGCAGGAGCATTCTCTGTTTTAGGGCTTTGTTTCTCTGCCACGATGAACTTGCATGTCCAATTCCACTCTCTTGGCTTCAGATCTGTTATGAGCTTTGTTTCTGGGGGTGGAGCTTCATCAGTGGCTTTTGGTGATGATGAACTACATACAAAAAAGACGATGAAATTAATATTTTCGAAGCATGCATGCGTATTTTTGTACATACTTGCATGAATGACTATGTAAGCTACCTCGAAGATGAAGACATTTGTGAGTTTAAGTTATTTTGTAAGACGTTGTTGCTTAGCAATTAAGGGAGATAATAGATCTCTTTTTATAGTTAAGACGTGCGTAATTCATAGTTAGTGGGGTTAATTTACTAAAACAAGACATGTGTGTCTAGTATTGTTGTTCATGCAAGTGATGAGAATCTAAATTAGTGGATTTGAGTTTCAGGAAAATGACCGTTGTCCCGCAAGTTGTTATTCATGCAACTAATAGGTGAATGAGCAAGTTAAATAAAATGATAAGAAGGAATTATATCAATGACGACATAGTTAATATAGTTAGTTAGTCATTCTGTTTTAAGATCATGCATACTTTTGCAACTAAGGTAGTTATCTGAATGGAAATAGATAGCGGAAGCAGAGAAAAAGTTATTAACAGGGTATTCTATCATAAATTCAAAAATAGAGGAAAACTAAATATGCATTACCAAAAAAAAATAAGTACAATTATATTGTGTATAATGATAACATAAAAAATAGAGGACAACTAAGTATGCATTACCAAAAAAATAAAATTATATAATATAAACGATATCATTGCATGACATACCTACTGGGTGTTTTTTAAAGGAGCAGAAATGTTGACAGATAGAGGATTGAGAAACGGATGACATATTAGTAACCGTAATAAAATAAAGAAAGAAGATTGTGTTGGCGTCTTTCTACGGTAGAGAAAACGTGATAAAGTATGAGATTTTAGAGAGCAGATAATATTAGCAGAGTAATGTAGAAATAGGTTTAAAGATTTTCGTAAGTTGTATGTGAGAATATGAGACCTTATATATAGAACTTTGGTGTGTGAAACGAACAACCTTGATTCGGCCTAAGATATTAATTGTCGACGTATATGAGTCAACAAATATTGGAATTTGATAGTATTACATTTTCGGAGTTATTGCGTATTTAAAGCGATATTTGGGAATCGATTAGGCTTTATTATATGTAATTAGTTGGCGGAATTATCTCTGACCATTGGGAAAGATTGGGAATACAATATCTCTGCGCATAAAATTGGTTGATATTATTGATTCTCATTTAATTAATGGTTTAGTTTGGTTTAGTTGCCTCATAGTCTAATGTGCGTGAATTGTTTCATACGAATATCACCTTAATATCCATGGGGAAAAGTTAAATGCGTAAACGGCTTCTAATCTTCGGTAATGAACTCATAGTAATGATCATGAGTAATAATGTAAAACATTGAAAACTGTTTATACAGCTTGGAAGCTGCCTATGAAAGACTGAGGCATGGTGTGATTGTTGATTTTCTATTAAAGGTGCAATTACTGATTATAGTTATCGGTATCTCTATTATGGGGCAAATCAAGGTTTCTTCTGTATCCTATATATATTTGTGTCTTTTTAGCATTTTTTTTTATTTGGCTTGATCATAATAGTATTTTCTTCATTAAAGAACGAAATTCAAAACTAAGGAGAATATACTCAAAACATGAAATATTGAAAAACCATTGAATTGTATTGAACAAATAAAAATTTGAATCATGTTAGGATATTTCCAATTCGAATTTATAGTCAAGAACTTTTTGTACTCCATTTAGAGAATGGTTACAAAACAGTTGACGTTAGAATTTCGCAATTAATAGTAACTTGGCTGGCGTATTTAGTTATGCATTTAATAGACGACATTTAAATTGTGTGAGAGATATACGACAGTTAATGATTGTCGGGTTTCATATAGTGATAATTTTGTAATTGTGTTATGCAAAGCAATCAATTCAGATTGATAAACAATATTTTTGGTGTATTTCTGATCAAGATTTGGAGATGTTGGTTGTAACAAAACTTTCACTGTGGATTTCTTTTTAGCTCGCGATAAGGCAACATATAGTTGACCATGAGAAAATACAGGTTATGGTAAATATAAACAAACGTATTCTAAAGTTTGACCCTAAGCTTTGTTTATTGTCATGGCAAAGCATTAGGGAACCGGGAATTGAGTACGTCTAAATGAGAATGAATTATATTGTGCTTTCAATGGTAAGAATGGTATTCTTGGTAACAAAACAGTCTTCCCTTTATTTTGGTCGTCCGAGATTTCAGCTTGTATCAAGTTTTTCATGAAATTCCGACAAATAAGTCGTGTCCCATTAGATAACACTTCTGCGGAGTTTATATTGCGTAATAACATAATAGGAAAAAAAAATTCAGAGTTATGTCTGTAGTTTCAACGGGTTCGTCGAAACTGAAATAAGTACAGACGGTTCCTACAAATTTGGAAGGAAAAAAAGAGACGTTAGACGACATGGTTGTAGAAAATGTGCGAAATAATTTAGTAATGATATAAAATGTAAATGATTGTAATACCTGGAAATGAATCGATTAAGAGGTTGTTTATGAGATCAACATACTCGTTTTTTGGTGTCGGAATGACACGGTTGATGAAAGATGACTCGAAGTCCTCAGTATAGAAGCAAGGAAAAACATATGTTTGATCAACTCGTCTAATGAAGTTTCATTGTGAGTGAATGAAATGCTCATTTCTACAGGAATAGAAACATGTTCGTCGTTGTCAGCATAATGACTGCCATTCCCAATTTGTAATAAAAAAATCAGAAAATTCTTGATCAGAAGTGGCTCTGATATTATGATAAAGCTTATACTTAGTAAAGAAAGGCCATAAGTAAGAATTAACCAAAGCAACATTGCTTATAATTGCTCGTGAGCATTTAACAATAACAGGATGCAATTGGCGAAAATCACCTCCCAATACAAATATCTTGCCACCAAATGGCAAATCAGAACCTGTCAGATCACGAAATAAGCGATCAACTGATTCAATAATAAATCGCTGCGTCATGGGTGCTACATCCCATACAATAATTTTTGTTGTACGTAATAAAGTAGCCAGACTGGACTGTTTGCTAATATTGCATTGCATTGACTGTTGGACTTCAAGAGGGATTTTAAAGCGAAAATGTGATGTTCGACCACCTGGTAAAATTCCCGTTGCTACTCCAAAAGATGCAGTTGCAAGAGCAATAAAACCTTTTTTCCTAATATTTGCAAGTAAGCAACGATACAAAAAGTTTTTCCTTGTTCCACCAGGCCCGTCCACGAAGAACAGTCCTGGTTAATTTGAATTAACACTTTGCAAAACATGGTCAAAACACATTCGTTGTTCTTCATTAAGTTCAAAATATGATTGCACGTCTTGGTCATCAATCGGAATTTTGGCTCGTCATTAATGATTTTACTGCTCTGCTCGAGGAAGTCCACATTTATTTCAAAAGGGAAAAGAGAATAATCATTAATGTTTTTTCCCAACATATCTAACATGTATTGTATATCTTTAAGAGCTAGTAACTTCACTACTTCTGCTAAACCTCGATGGTGAAGAAAATCTGAAGAAATATCGTCTTTGTATTTATTCCATATTGAGGCTGGGTTTGCAACTGAGCAGTATGCAAGAATAACGACAAATAGATGATGCTGTTGTGAGGGCATACGAAGAGAACAAGCTTCTTCGAAACAACAATCATAATGATCATCTTCTTGTAACAGACCCCGTAGTAAACATGCTTCTCTAAATGTTGCAGCCACGTGGGAATTAACGGTGTATAAATCTTTGAAAGATACTGGACCTTACAATGAGAAATTAATATTCGCAAATAGTATCATTCCCCTTCATCGGGATTGACTGAAATCATTCTTCCAATCATAATTTTCTTTTTCCGTTCACTCCATATCTTTCCTTGCTTATTCCAAACGAAGTTTTTTGGAATGTCTTTGTATAATAATGATATTGCTTTTGCACTGCGAGTATTTAATTCAAAATAATATGTAAGCATTGATACAGACGTACTCAGATGATAAAATACATTGAATATCTTGAGTGGCTGCGAAGGAAACAAGGTGTTTTCCTGGAAGATGTATTTGGAGTGCCAACACACATGGTACCATTTCATTCAACATAAACCCAAATATTCTCCATGCTCCTTCTGATGGTGTTACACATTGTGCTTGTTGAAAATTAGTGATTTCGTCAATATTGTGAGGGTATGAATTGCTTTCCAAAGAAAACATAAGCCGATCATGTCCTTTGTAAACATATTTATACAGATACTTGACAGCTTTGACAGTTTAACAGACTTCGACATTTAGATGGCAGTTAAATCTGGCTAATAACATAGGATTATATGGAACAACCCATCTGTTATCCAATTCCTTTCTTCGAACTATAACACGGGTGCCCAAAATAGTTCGCTTATAAGTCGGGTAACAGTCCTCACCTAATTCAGTATATTCAGAAAATTCTTTAAGGTAATGATTTTTGCTTTCCTTTTCTGATTCATACTAACATTTTTTGGATTTAAAAGACCACAAGGTCCGTGCATCATATGTTTAAGTACCAAAGAAAACAAATACGGTCGTTCAATTTCTGAAGGTATTTCTGCACACACATATTTGTCAACTTGTTTAGGGAAATAAATTTTGAAGCTTGTCTTTAATATGACTAAGAAATGAACATGTAGTAACCCTCTCTTTTGAAATTCAATAACATACACATAAGTTGCGATCGGTCCAAATATTTGATCGGTGATGAGATCTTTTTTTAGTTGCTCTAATTTAGCCTTGAAATTAGGATTACAAGTCATGGCTATAAAAAGAAATGGCTTTCCGAATGTACGAACTAAAGTCATTGCATCCAAATATTTTCTTTGCATATCTCTTGGCCCACCAATAAATCGTGTTGGAAGCACAATACGTTTTCCAATTTCAGACCCTTTACGAATTCATATTTCTATTGAGTCAACGAGACCTTGATATAAATCAACACGAATATGTTGTTGATTTTTTCTGATAAAATTCAAACGATTTGTTTCTATTTTAACGTACATATCAACAACGTATTGTTGAAACAAGCGACCACTGTCGTGTAAAATTGACTGCTCATTCGGTCTAATTTGGAGTTTGTAACAATAATAATCACGACATGATACTCTAGGAGTTGGCTGTTGATTAGAGCAACCTAGCAAAGAAGATGAATATGGGAGGACATTATTACGTTGGGTGAAGTATATTAATCTCATGTTGCAGTGAGTGAGTTGTTTGTAGCACAAGTAAAAAATTCAGACGGAAAGAAAAAAAAACATATATAATATTGTGTAGAATTTACTATTTAAATATAGTACTGACTATTTAAATTGGAGAACGAACATCACCTGCTTGCTCTGCAAGAAGTAAATCTTGAACATGAACATTATGAGGCGGCGGTTGATTTCGACGGTTTAATGTGCGGCCAATGTTAATATGCCAACCAGTTTCACTGTACGAAAATAGAAGAGGATATTGTAGTGGATCATAACAATCATAATCATAACCAATAGTATGTGTTTGATTATCTAGGCCATGAACAATGATGTCTCTATAGGTACGGTTGCCAGAGGATATTGTAGTGGATCATAACAATCGTAATCATAACCAATAGTATGTGTTTGAATATCTAGGCCATGAATAATGATGTCTCTATATGTACGGTCGCTGGCAGAATTATCTTCGACCCAAACGGCTGCTACTTGAGGAACAGATGGTGCATTAAATACACGTTGATCAAGTCCAGGATTATCTTTTATAATTATTGAGAAGTCGTTTAGGTCATAAATATTTATCAATGTCCTGAAAAACTTAGCGTATGGATTCATAGTAAGAATTGAGCGTAGTTTCTCAAGCACTTTCGTTAAAAACAGTCCAGAAAATCCTTGACGATTTTGGATCTCGTAGTCAATATCATGAAAATACAATTGTAGTGCAGATAGAAGTTGGTTTTGAGGATTCAATGGTGAGGTGAGGTGAGGTGAGAGAGGGAGGAAGAGAAAGAGAGCGGTGAGGTGAGGTGAGGAAGAATGGAGAAGAAAAAATGTC
Source organism: Urtica dioica subsp. dioica (assembly GCF_054948205.1). Classification (NCBI taxonomy): domain Eukaryota; kingdom Viridiplantae; phylum Streptophyta; class Magnoliopsida; order Rosales; family Urticaceae; genus Urtica; species Urtica dioica. The sequence continues at coordinate 11,763,313 of NC_142766.1, forward strand.
CCATTTATATAGAGTATGTGCTCCATTAGAGAAAAAAATAAATCTATAACATAGATAATAAAGAGCAAAGGTTATTAGCTCTCCTCCTCATCTTGCGACACTTGGCAGCTTGTGTGATAGACACATGGCAATTTAAGTACTTAATAAAACTCTTCACATTACCATTACCATGAGCAAGTGAATACCAACAGCCATATGCGTCAAAATTTAATTGTTCCAAACTTTATTTGTTTGTCATAATATTATTTATTTATATTTTTGTACATAATATACCATCAACAATTAATTAACGTCAACAGTATTTAAAAGACTATTAGAGCAACTTCAATGGGGTTGCCCATGTTTAAATGAAACTTAGGTAGAAAACAACTCAAGTTACTATTGCATTATGAACAACCTAAAATGCCATAATTATTATGGGAATATGCTCATATATGACATTAATGCTCACCAATACTTTATACCAAAATAATATAAAGTGGATATACAATAAATAAAAAAAGAAATAATATGTCTTAAAATAATATTAGAGTTGACTACTTTTATGGATGCTCACATTAAAGAGAACCTTTGTTCCCACTTTCATCCGGAGTCCGTCACGTGGCTTCGCCAGGCGGCGACACATGGCGGCTTTTAGTTTTTTTTTTTATTTCTTTTTTTCTCTCTCTCCAAGCTTTTTCCCCTCTCTTTTTCACTCCCTTTTCTCTCTCTCTCTCTCTCTCTCTCTCTCTCTCTCTCTCTCTCTCTCTTTTGTCTTCTCTCTCTTTCCAACGCGCCGAAGCGCGTATGTTCAACTAGTGAAGTTTAGATATTAGGAATAAGCATCAAACGTGTCGACCGTTCATGCTGTTTATGCTATGAGTAAGCTTACAACTGTGCGACAACTGGCAGTCTTTCATTTGCTCAGATGAATCAATTTGATTGGACAAAATAAGGTAAACAATAAATAACGATACGTATTTATAATATAGGAGAGATATACATATATAACAAAGAACATGCATTTATAAGAAAATATAATTTTGGGTTAATAACAAGTGATTTATTTAATAGCATATACAATGGCACCGCTTGACTCCAAATTTGGTGTATAATATAGTCCAACCACACTGCATAATAATCATCAAAAATAGTGTTTGAAACAGTGACACGGTATATTTATTGTGTGACTATTTACGCGGCAAAACCTTTTCTTTTTTATTATTTTTTTGTGCTTTATTTAACTACTACTTATATATATACTCCATATAAATTTATATAAAAAAAACCAAAATATGGAGAATAGTGTTTTTTTAGTGTGAAATTAGTATTGTGATTGGAGTAGAAAAAAAAATGGTGTTATAAATGCACAAAAATTGTGTGATTTCAACACCAAATTTAGTGTTAGGGTTGGAGATGTCCTAACTATAAACAGCTAAATAGAAAATCATATATTTGGACCACTTGAAGATTACCAATCTTCAATAAATGTTTTTTTTAGGAGGGCTTTATAAGTAGCCAATGATACAAGATAAGATATTTACAAATATGAGGGGCTGGACAAAAATAAGTATCTATTTCTATAACCACACAAACACACCCCAGAAATTATTAAATGTGGGCATTGCGCTCGTCGGAATTCGATCCCACCTGGCCCAAGCAAACTTGGGTCTCAATAAATGTCTTATGTACATATAGTTTGTACACTCAAAACCAGCATTGTAAACTCCACCTTGGAGGCTAAGTAACTTAGTCGTTTTAGGAGGGACTATAAAAATCTTTTGACTTAAGAATGTCTTGTTCAGATTTGAAAATCCTTTCAAATCAAGTACTATCTTTTGTCACCAATGGTATGTCAATGATGCTAAAAAAAGCCTCAGAGCCACACAAAAAGTATGTAGGAAGCTTCATATAAGATTTCGTTCATGAATTATAAAATATGAGCGGTCCTGTCACGATAATCGAAACATCAAACGTTGGATAAATCACATGAATTATTAATTATAGCCAAGAAATTGTATGGAAAGTTCTTAGCAAGCATTAAAATACCGCTTACCGCTATCGTACTGCAACTTCAATTTTACTGATTTATCGCTTACCTTCCATGATAAGTGTCAAAAATTTGCCGCGTGATATAACATAAAACTAATAAATTTAAATATAAATAAATAAATTAATATAAATGATTTATGCGGAATTTTTTAAATTATTGCAATAAGTGCGGTATTTATAATAAAAAAAATTGCAGTAAGGGTGGTATTTACTAAAATAATTGCGGTATTTGTGAAATTCTTGCGATAATTACGAAATTTGCGAAAAATGAAGCATTTGCGGAATATGCTCGAACCTCTACCTTGGGCCTGCGGTAAGCGGGATTTAACGCGAAAACTACGCGCTATCTACGGAACTTTAAACTTTGGCTCTTAGCAACAATGAGAATTGGGAAGGTCTCACATCTTCTTAAGTAAAAAATTTGAGATTATTGGAAATATTTGCCCACAAAAATGATTATCATAATTATTATTGATTGCGGTTTACAAAGTAACCAGACATATTAATTAAACTCTTTATTTAAGTATATGTTTTATAATAAATATTCGTAAAATGTATAGGTTTCTATATCAGCTAGATTAGATGTTTGTAAATTTGGTGATTAATTTGAGCATGGATAGTTGGATATGATATTATATGTGTTAATCGCGTATTTGGATTAGCATTCAGAACCATCCGTAGTTCGATCTAGGGTCGGACCCTATGACCGTATATAGGTTGGTGTGGTGAAGTTCTTCTATTATCGTCGTCTTTGCCTCACCGAAAAGTTTTTTTCGGCGCTTCGTCACTTTGCCAATAGTCGGCCTTCGTGCTCTTCGCATTCTTCGTGTTCTTCAACCTGAGAATCAAGAAACATTAACTAGGGGGAGCAAAGGGTTTTCCCCCGACGCGCGCTCCGATGCTCAACATTAGTAGATGTGGGGGTCTCATCTCGTCTCTAGAGGGTAGAGAGTGGAAATATTTCTCTAGTGAGACAAATGCAAAGGATTTCAAGTCAAGAGGAATCTACCTTGAGAGAGAGTTGAGATGGGTATTTATAGATAATTGAGACTTGTCTTGGTTATAAGTTGCCACCATCAAGTTGGCGGCGTCATCAGGTTGGCATCACCTCAAGTTGGCAACGTCATCAGGTTGGCGTCACCTCAAGCTGGTGCCACCATCAGGTTGATGACATGGAAGGTTGGCGACACCATCAGGTTGACGACGTCAACAAGTTAGATGCACCATCAGGTTGACGGCATCATCAAGTTGGTGGCACCATCAGGTTGACGGCGTCATCAAGTTAGCGGCATCATCAGATCGGCGTCATCATCAAGTTGGTGTTAGATGTATCGAGCCTAATCGGCGCTGAGGTGACGACTGAAGAAATTTCGATGATGATTTGTGAGCGGACGTAGCTTTCACATCGAAAGTAAACCACTATAAATCTGTGTGTGCTAATTTTTATTCTTTGCGATTTCGTTTTCTGATTTTTTTAGGTAGGATTTGTGTGTCAAATCCTAACAGTTGGCAGCACCATCAGATTGGCGACGCTATCAAGTTAGCGTCATCATGTTAGCGGCATCATCAAGTTGGCGGCAATGATTATATGGTGGCCAAAATATGTTGAATGCGAAGCTTGTATTGTGGCTAAAATAAGTTGGCGCCAAGGCTTGTTTTGTGCCCAAAATGAGTTGGCGTCAAGAGTCATGGTTGACTCGAGGTTTGACCAAAAGACTTCGATTGTGAAGTTGGGATTTACGTATGGGTTTGCCTTATCGTTTTTGCTCGGGGTGTCATTTCTACCTTGAGAAAATGACCCCCTAACAATATGTGTAACAATGTTGACGTGAAAAATTCACATCAAAGCAGTCTCGACAATTCGTGACAAAAAAATGGGTCGATTTAGATTTGTAATGATGGGACTCAGAATTCCGTAACGAGATTAAATTCAATTTCGAAATAATGAATGAAAAAGAACGAAAAGTAAAATGGACAAAAGATGACTCTGGGACTTTTTATTGAATATATATATGTGATGAACAAATGATAAACGGTTGAAAAGCGCTATAAAGCAACGAGCTTGAGGGACATACGATGAAAAACAAAAAATACAGTCTGAATGTAACGTGCGTAAATATGCTCTGTGGTCTCCTATTTATAATTGTAAGAGACTATTGGCGAGCTCCGGTCTTTTAGGGCCGCGTTGCGCTTCGAATCCGGACTCCGTCGATCTCATGGGGCCACATGCCGCCTTTGACGTGGTATGGATATGAACGTTAAAGGGTTTGAATTGTGATTGGTATGCGTTGTCCGGGTTTTTGGGAAAACGGTTTGGCGGATTTACTAAGAGAACTAACCTTCTCAAAGACGATAGATCTGGTTGGCCTTTCAAGGCCAACTCGACTATAAATTTATGTCCCACAATTTTCCTACTAACATAATGTAATTCTTATTTGAACTCATTACTTATTGAACAGAACATCTGATTGCACTCAAAATAGTACTGTTTATTTTTTTATTTAGTGACACAAATTTACATTAAATCAAAACGTTAGGGTATGAGTTTAAAGTTTAAACAACTAGACTTTAAGATATAATTTACATGATTTAAAGGTATGATTTCGGGATATTTCAAAATAAGATAAATTTGCAGAAATTTAAAATAATATATATAATATTGTATAAAAAAAATAAAAAATAAATAGCTGAAGAGTACACTTTCTAGTTTAACTTGCTATAAGGGGGGAACTTCGTATATACCGCAAGGTCTACTGAAATCTGGCTTCGGAAATATATGTCATAAAAGGTGGGTGACAAAATAAAAGAAAATGCCATACAACCAAGGAACTTACTTATATCAGATAGTCATTCTGCATAAACTTCCTACATATTAGCATTTAATCCGAGTCGGAGGAAATTGCCAAGTCTGGACTCAACGTGGCAACCATTTTCGACAAGGCCTCGCTCATCTCCTCCAACTCGTCGTGCGTGAAGCCCCAGCTCGAGAGAAGCTGAGCCCCGGGAGCGCCCCTCGCAATCCCGTAGCTCCGAAGCTTCCCCAACCTCTTTTCAACAAATGGCAACACGGCGCTGCTCGACCGCAGCCTCGCAGCCAGCGGGACCGACTCGACCTCGACGGACGACGGGCTGCCCAAAAGCTCGCCCCGTTGGCCCACAAAGGGGCCGAAGATCGGCGGAAACGGCAGCGGTATTGGGAGAGGAATCTGAGCCACGGAGAGGTGGCAGAACATTGGCCTTGATTTGGCCCGTTTGTAGGCCGTTTCAACTGTGGCATTTACTTCGCGAACTGAGGCACGATCAAGTCCTACGCAACACGGAAATGACGTTAAAAAATTAAAAAATAACTCTTCCGCTTAGTTATGCATTGTATTATCATTTACCTGAACTGAAGGCTCCGAGGGAGGTAATAGACTCTACTGCACGGAGGTCTTCAACGCTGTGTTTTATCTCTGGAGTCAACGTAAGGAAATCATCCAGCAAAGTTGAGTTGGCCTGTGTCCCTAGATTTTTAGTTCCCATGAAAGTGAATAATTAGCTCGATATAACCCAGTTTATTACCAAATTCTGAATGTGAAACGGCACTCGAACCAAGTTACCAGCCAGAGAAGGAGCCGGAAATGCAATGTCCATAATTCCCACCATGTTGTCCCTAGATTGAGACGTTAGAATCTGAATGAGCTCATGAACATCCATGGAACCGGAAATGGTATGAGCTTCCGTGGCCGGGCTGAGTTGTCCCATCAGGAAAGGGACGGTCACGGCGTGTAGTGCAGCCCCGTACACCGCGCTGCAGTGGTAAGGCTTTTCACTGTTCACTCTCAAAAACTTAGCGGATTTACCTTCAATATCACAGACGATGCATTGTTACTTTTATTTTTGTACTCTTCTTCAAGAAGTTAGTGTTAACCTTAATAGAGTATCACGGCTTACTTGTGCTTAAGAAAGGTAGGCCAATAGGAATATGAAGTTTACAAAAGGAAGATAATTTTGAAAAGGAAACTGCATCATGAAGGTCTCTAAAGACTCTCTGGTTCCGGCTTTTCGGGTTCAGGTGAGAGTCGGGACCGCGGACTGAATATAGAACCACTGGGGTGTTTCCATATTCATCTGCAATACTCTCTAAGAGCTCAGACGCTACGGCTGAGAAACCTCCCGAATCATCGACGACAAATTGAAAACCCTACACAGAAAAACAGGTTTCATTGATTTGCAGATGAGTAACTTCTTATAGGCTGTGACAACAACATATAGCTGAGGTACAATATTTGTAGTGATCGTGCATACCTGAATATGATCACACTCCTCCACAAATGAACGTATCCTCTCACTAATTTCTTCACCTCTAGAACCACCCGATAATGCTTCCCTCCCAATCCCGTAATTATCAAACTCTTGACCTTCCATCCACAATCCAGTTAATTCGTATAGACTTCGGGGATGGTAGTGAACTTTCGAGTAGTCTGTCCAATGTTGGACAACATTTTCTAGGCACTCGACAATATCCTTATCGTCTGTCTCACGCGGCGAAATTCTCTCCTTGCCGTTCATTGAAGTGGAAGTCGGTTGCTCTTCTTCCCCGTACAAACGTTGCAAGAACAAATTCTTCTTATGAGGTTCAGAAGCAATAGTCGAAACTTTACCACCCCTGCATAATTTTTTTTTTTAATTTATTTAATTTCCACGGTGCAAATTGAGGCAATATAATTTCATGAATTGTGTTGATGATGTATTTTTGTATTTCTTAATATTGAATTAAAACATTATACTGAAATTAAAATACTGATTTTATTTTGAATTAATCCTATTACTTAGACAGAAAAAAAAAAAAAAAAAACTTCCTCTTTTTTTCCATCACATTTTTCTTTCTTCCTTTATGCTTTTCCTTCCTTCCAAAAGCCAAGTCCAAAGGCCCTCATTTTCCTTGCCACCAACATATTACTCAAAAAAGCAAGATGTTGTTTATGGAAACTATCTGTCTGAGGACTACCACTATATCAAATAGTCTAACGTCTCACCATGTCAGAACATTCGCTTTTGCTTCAGAACTTTCTTCGTATAATGTCCCACGTGAACTCATGGATCCAAGTGATCCTACAATTGCCGAAAATCACAAACAACATGCAAGAAGATCTCAGTTCCGTCCAACTTCAATCTTTTCATGCTCATAAGCCTCTTGTTCCTCTTGCGAAACACACTTCTAAATAGACATTTTCAGGTTTTGTGGGGATTATAATTTTTTTTAAAAATTTAGTTTAATTATTTACATCACTCTCCGAGCAGCCTTATCCTTAGAAGAAAAACTTATAAACTTTTATGAGACATTTATGCAAATTCGTGAGGCTCCCAAAATTTATCACTAATGTTTCTCATAAGATCAAAGTACCTTGGAAATCAACGGAAACCATGCGAGGAGTGTACGAAACATTTCCCTGTCGTGTCCAGCAACAACAGAAGAAAATTAAATGAATTCCAAAGACTATGAGAGGATATGTCCAAACCCCGTATAAGAACAAACATATTTATCACAGCCTCAAAAAATGCAAAGTTTGGTACAAGGAGGAAAGAAAACACATGTGTTGAAAAGACTTTTAACTTGATTATTCATTATGTAAGGTTTTACCTGGTGTGTCTCACCGGTACGGTAAATAACATCCATGTTCAAATACCGATTTTGAAAAACAGGGTCCGAATCTGAGTCCTCGGCCAATCCAAGCAACTCATCCTTCAGAATTGAACCCACACAATGACCAACAACAAATATTATCAATGAACATTTCTAAAATGAAAACAGAAAGTAAAAAGAAACCTGGAAGTTCCAGAAATGAGAGCCCATGAAGTTTGCAAAGCCGCCAACTTGAACAGTCACGATTTCTCTCATATTGTTGTTTCCTTTATAACCAACCTATTCTCAATAATCACCAAGGTTTTAAAAAACGTTAAAGCCGTAACGGTAAAACGCCTGGAAAACGCCTCAGAAACGCACGTTTTAGGTCTGGAAAATGACTTTGCTTGAACACCACTTTGCAGATTTGGACTTGGTATAAAGACTTTTACTTTTTCATTTACTTTTATTCAGTTTCAACTAAGAAAAACGCAACCCTAAACTTCTAAGTCAAAACCCAGTACAAAATCCCCCAAAATCCAAATACACGAACAAAAACCATCCTCTAAGCCCTAAACTCTGTAATGCTCTACCTGGTATGTTTTGCTTAGACTTTGCCAAAAACGGAATTTGAATTTCAGACGATTTCAATTCAAGCAATACTAATCAACACGTCAACAAAATAAAATAAAAAACTGAAACTAAGAGTTTGGACATCACCTGGTGGTCGTGACGATGAGACGGTGCGATACAGTGGGAGACGGTGCGGTATCACTTGGAATCAAGTGAATCATATAACTATACATTATATTGAAAAACAGGATACTCTTTATATTAATCAATAAAAATAAATTAATGATTATCTAGACATGGTGAATCACTATTTACCATCACTAACGTAAAAAACACAACTTTAATTAATTACTTTGAAAAATAAATCAAGATAGAAAAATAGAGATCAACTGATATTTTTTTTATTTCGGTTAAATTATTTTTAAAATCATTATACGAAACAACATTTAAGTATATATTGTCAAGAATATATGATTAATTTAAGAAAATGTACATTTATTAATTTACTGGTGTTTTATATTCAAATCGAACAAAATCTGATACATTTTATTAATCTTAAGTAAATAAAAAATATTATTGATACATATTTAATATTTATACTAAATACTTGTAAAAATAAATATGCTAAGAGGCCTCTCCAATGTGATAGGCTTATTCTACGAACATCATCGACGCTATAATTTATTAATTTTTAGAAAATTATTGATCGTTCGATAAGAATCGAACGATAATGCTTATTTTGGACATAAAGCTTAAACTAGAATCGGATATACACGATTTACGATAGAGTAATTCTGAAACCCAAATTATTTTGGGCTATTATTTTTGTAACAAAAATGATACTTTGACTATTATTTTAATTGCCTTATGCTAAATGGTTATTTATTAACAAATCTCTTTAAAAAAAATTATATTTCTCACTAATGGGATCAACGAGTTTGTCCCAATATTCCTATTCTTAATTGAACTAAAGGAGTAGTTTTTTTTTCGATGGGAAGATCCGAAAATGCGAACGATTTTTTTTTTTTTTTTTTTTTTGGGGTAGTACTAGGCTGTAAAGTGATACAAATTATAAAGTCGGGGAAAAATTGCGCCAATACCCAATTCAAAAACAACATAAAAGAAGGCAAAAAAAAAAAAAAAAGAGATTTCTTGTACTTAGATGGCGTGAGCTTTATTAACTGGGAGTATTGAGTGCTATGAGTCTGTATCTCTCTTCGAGGACCCTCTCTTTCTCGAAGAAGTCTATCAAGTCTATATCAACCCGAGCTCATCAAATGTTCGACAAAAGTACCACGAGAGACCTTTCAGAGTCAGAATACAGAACCTTGCTCTTCGAAAACTCTCGTAATGGCCTAAACAGAGAAGCTCTTGGAAGCTTTCTGGGTCTCTCTCGATCCGGGTTCGTGGTCGACGCGTTGACTATTTCCCTTACATTGAAGGTTTGTGGATGCTTGGCGGACCAATGTGTGGGAAAGCAGGTTCATTGCCGATGCGTCAAGTCAAGGCTTTCGGATGATGTCAGCGTCGGAGCTTCTCTTGTCGATATGTATATGAAAACCGAGGGCGTTACCGATGCAAGGAGAGTTTTCGATGAAATGCGGGTCAAAAATGCGGTGGCTTGGACTGCTTTACTTTCCGGTTACGCACAGAGTGGACTGAACGAACTCACAGTTGACTTGTTTTCTCAGATGCATAGAAACGGGGTCAAGCCTAATCCCTTGACGTTTGTCACTGTCTTTGGAGCCATTGCTCACCGAGGTTCGGCTGAAGAAGGTAGTCAAATCCACAATATGGCGCTGAAGAGCGGTTACGAGTCGAGTGCTTTCGTGTGCAATTCGATTATCAACATGTACTCAAAGTCAGGCGCGATTAAGCGGGCCAGCCTCGTTTTCGATGGCTTGGAGAACAAAGACATGGTTACTTGGAACAGCTTGATATCCGGTTGGGTGACCAATGGGGTCGACTCGGAAGCTTTCAAGCTGTTTCGTCTGATGAGGCTCGCGGGAGAGAAGCTGACCCAGCCCGGGTTCGTCTCTCTTGTCAAGTCGTGCTCGAATCTCAAGGAGTTGGGCTTCACGAGACAACTCCATTGCCACACCGTGAAGAACGGATCAGGGTTCGATCGCAACCTCGAAACGGCTTTCATGGTGGCTTATATCAAGTGCGGCGAAACAGAAGACGCTTGTAAAGTGTTCTCCGCCATGCGAACCAGCGGTCAAAGTCAAACCGTGGTTTCGTGGACCGCCATGATCGCGGGGTTCGTGCAGAACGGCGCGAAAGAGAGAGCGGTGCGATTGTTCTCTCAGATGTGCAGGGACGGAGTTAGACCGAACCACTTCACCTATTCTTCCATCTTGACGGCTCAGCCGCCCGAATTCGTGCTGCAAATACACGCCCAGGCCGTGAAGACGAACCACGAGAGGTCGACGAGCGTGGGGACCGCGTTGCTTGACGCGTACGTCAAGCTCGGAAACGTCGAAGAAGCTTCCAAAGTGTTCGAGCTCGTGGACGAGAAGGACGTCGTGGCGTGGTCGGCCATGCTCGTCGGGTACGCCCAAACCGGGGAAACGGCCAAAGCCGTCGGTCTGTTTCGCGATCTGGCGAGAGAGGGAGTCCGGGCGAACGAGTACACGTTCTCCAGCGCGATCCACGCCTGCGCGGGGCCCACGGCGGGGGCGGGCCAAGGGAGGCAGCTCCACGCGGCGTCGATCAAAGCGAGGCTCGACGGCGCTCTGTGCGTGAGCAGCGCTCTCCTCACGATGTACGCGAAGCGAGGGAGCATCGAGAGCGCGGAGAGAGTGTTCGAGAGGCAGCGAGAGAGAGACCTGATCTCGTGGAACTCGATGGTGTCCGGGTTCGCTCAGCACGGCCAGGCCGAGAAGGCTCTCGGGACGTTCCGGGACATGCAGAGGCGAGAGGAGGGGATAGAAATGGACGACGTGACTTTCATCGCCGTGATCACCGCCTGTGCCCACGCGGGGCTCGTGGAAGAGGGTCGGAAGCACTTCGACGCGATGATCGAAAGCCACGGAATCGCTCCGAGGATGGAGCACTATTCGTGCATGGTCGACCTCTACAGCCGGGCCGGGAAGCTCCGAGAAGCCGCGGAGGTCATCGACGGAATGCCGTTCCCGGCGGACGCGACGATCTGGCGGACCCTGCTGGCCGCGTGCCACGTCCGGCGCGACTCGGAGCTCGGAGCGCTCGCGGCGGAGAAGCTGATCTCGATCGAGCCCCGAGACTCGGCGGCGTACGTGCTGCTCTCGAACATCTACGCGGCTACGGGGAAGTGGGAGGAGAGAGCCGCGGTGAGGAGGTCGATGGAGGAGAGGCGAGTGAACAAAGAAGCCGGGTACAGCTGGATCGAGGTCAAGAACAAGACCTACTCTTTCTTGGCCGGCGACGCTTCGCATCCGATGTCGAGCTCCATCGATGCGAGGCTGGAGGAGCTGGGAGGCCGGATGAAGGAAATGGGGTACGAACCCGACACGAACTACGTGCTTCACGACGTTGACGAAGAGCACAAAGCGGCCATCCTGTTCCGACACAGCGAGAGGCTGGCCATTGCTTTCGGGCTGATTTCGATGCCGCCCGGGGCGCCCATCCACGTCATCAAGAACCTTCGAGTTTGCGGAGACTGTCACACCGTCGTCAAGCTGATATCGTCGATCGAAAGAAGAGATATAGTTGTGAGGGATTCGAACCGGTTTCACCACTTTAAGGACGGCGTTTGCTCCTGCGGGGACTTTTGGTGATGCTCTGCTCTTTCCCTCCGCCAAAACCGAACAGGTAGATTTAAATGACTTTAGAAAACAATCGAAGATTTATCAGAAATATATATATCTGTCGTTTCTCATTAGATGTTGACATAAATTGAGAATTTTTCCTTGGTAGTGAGCAAGCATGTACATTTCTACACTACTATATATGTACTACATTATTAGTATTCATTATTAGTACTTATGTCTCTTTGACAAGAAATGCAAAATCATCTACCTGGAATCATCTACCTGGAATCAGGTAGATGATTTAGATATATTGTGATATAGTGATTTTTCTCTTACAACCTTGGGATTAAAGAAAGACTCGAAACATATATAAAACAAGAAACGTGATGAAAGCTCCAAAGACAAAGCTTCCATTGCTACTCTTTACTTTGTGAGCTTGAATTTACTCTGCCAAACCGCAATCTCAACTCCTTCAGGGAGATCCAAAGTAATGGTTCTGTACAGAGACAAACTTTCTTTCGGATTGGGGACCCTAATAGAATGGTAGTTAAAGTTGCAGGTGATTGGACGCTCCGTGATGTTCTTCAGCTGCAACGGAGGGCGTTCGGGCACGACATCAAGGTGCCGGAGATTTTAATTATTCAGTCTCTCGGTCCTGTAATATCGGGCTGCACGTAGTCGGATCGAGTACAACATGGTTTGAGACATGGATTATTAAGAGACATGCTAGAGCTTGCAATTATGTATACATGTATGACCAAAGAAAAATTAATCTTTCTTTTCTGCTTCAAAGGAAAAAAAAATCAAATGGAAAAGACATAGAAGAGGCTGATGAGGATGACCATGCCAACAAAGTTTCGACGATGAACACGATGATATTGGACTAGTAAAAAAAAATCTTTGGAGGAAGATGGTGAGTGAGAATGAGGGAGACGACATAATGGTGTTGATTCGTATGGCTCTGCCCGATAGAGTTGGTGATACCAGCTCTCAAAATGGAGACAGATCGGACTAGCGGTCAATCCCAGTGCCTGAGCTGGCCGTGGCCCAAAAGCTCAGGTGCACGCCATATGACACTTCTCGAAATTTTCAGCAAAAATTGTCAAAAGAAACAGTGATATGATAAAAATATCCACTGCAATAACCACCAAAAAGCATAAAACTTACCTGACGGAAAACCCTGCTCTAAACAAACTACTCAAAAGAAGAGTATTTAAGAGACATTAAATAGTACTCTAATTCCTTGGATATACAATCACAACTGCTTGTTAGAAAACCAACTTCAAATCTAAAACAGTCGAGCCTCCCATGTTAGGCGGCAGCAAAAAACGCTCAGCGGAGCAGTTCTTGTAGATCAAAATATGAAAGAGACTAAGTTTAGGTAAAAAGATATGTTCGCCAAGATGGCGATGGTAATACCAGTCTACTTGTTTGAAAGAAAGTCGAAATCAAAGGCACAGCCACCATTGTAGATGAGAGCTACATTTATATGTGTATGATAAAACTTTACATAATTTCAACAATAATCTCAACTGAGTATCAAACCCTGGTATTTTCAATTCCATCTCAATACACAAAAAAAATATATAAAAAAAGGGAAAAGGGAGGTCATACCGCTTCCCCCAGTTAAAAAAAAAAAAAAAAAAAAAAAACCTAATAATTCATCAGATCCGGCAGAATACCCGAAAACACAATCATAGTGAGATATGATTTGCATAGATTGCTAAGTGTTGATGAATGAAACCATATAATTACACAGAAAAAATCATATCATCCTTCCTCTCCAAACTCCTTTGTAAATCTCTCGTGTACGCCAAGATCAGATTTGCTCACCGTAGGCCTCTGTCTAGCAAGAACCTTATCAAAATCTACTCTCGAGATTGGAGGTGGACTAATCTGCATTGGCGATAGTCAACAGGTCAATAGATATACACGTTCTCGATTAGACAGAGCTATTGATCAGCAACTTCAACTATTAATACTAGTTTCCAACTTTAAACGAGGAAATATGTGAATAAGCTTGAAATTACACACAGAAAGGAAAACATAAATAAAAAAAACTAAATCCTGGAAAGAGATTTAAGCGAAAAATATAACCACAAAGAATAACCAATGCTCACGAAAGTTATACCTTTGAAGCTTCTCCTCTAGCTGCCAGCTCATCCATGGATATCTGAATCGCACCATGTTGCTTTGGCCCACATGGCACCCACAAACCATCAGAAGTCTTAATGAAAAACATGGCGTCTTGTGTTTTACGAACAGGCTCAAATAGAACATCTTTGACCTGTAAGATTTACAAAATAGAGCAATGTGAATTTTTTTTCTTCATCTATACCAATAATAAGTACAATTAGGATGCTCCTGTGCTTACACAAACAGCAACATCTGATCCGGAAAAACCTTCAGTTTTACGACCTAAATATTCAAAATCACTTTCTGTCAAGTTGTGAGGAGTATCTCCGAGATGTACCTGATAAAGTTTATTAAAACCATATCAGCATAGAACAAGACATTTCTTTTTATTTATCTTTTACACAAGTATAGACGAAACCAAAATTTGACTTCTGTTCCTTTCCTTTAACAAATAGTTCGAATAATAATAAATTAGCCAGCAAAAGGTCAAGTACTTTAAACATATGCTGCCGAGCCTTAGCTTCTGGTAGAGGAATGTAGATTCGCTTGTCAAAACGCCGCCTGATAGCCTGCAATATTGGTGATGATTAGAAACAGTAACAAAGTTGTGTTTAGTAATGAAGATAAGATAGAAAGATTAACACAAAACCGTATTACCTGGTCCAGAGCATAAGGAGTATTTGTTGCAGCAAGAACAAGTACTTTATGGTCGGTGGTCCCCACACCCTAAAACATTTGGAAAGATCAACCAAGTCTGGATTAAACTGAAATTTCATATTATCAGCATTGTTCACGTTAAAAAAAGGCACGCATGTGTATATTGAAAATTCCTAAAATATTGAAACTTACGTTGATTCGCAGAATACAAGCTCTGGTCTAAGTAAATTCAAACTTCCTAAAATATTATTTTTCCTAGAATTTTTTTCAAATGGACAAAAATGGTTTTATTGAAGTTGAAATCATGTTTAGAGGAAAACAAATCATGAGAAAAACAAAAACCAAACAATAATGTATAGCCATAAAGCAATCCACACATAGCATCCAAAGATTGTTCTTTCTCTTGATATATTCTGTCTGTTTCTTTGCCAGCCAAATGACCCAAAATAAATCCAATTTTAAGACTTACTAAAAGGACTATAGGAACCGAACCATCTGAACCACTTAGTTTATTTATTTATTTAACACACTTACTTATAATTAAAAAAAAAAAAAAAAAAAAAAAGGGAGGGGGGGCTGAATAAAGTTTAAAGAAGAGTTGCGCATAAACAGAAACCTATCTAGAATTGAAAGCACAGTGAAGACCTACCTGCATCTGCACAAGCAGTTCTGTCTTTATACGTCGAGAAGCTTCACTCTCATTTCCCTCTCCACGCTGACCACATAAAGAATCAATTTCATCAACGAAGATGATAGATGGAGCGCTCTCACGTGCCATTTGGAAAAGACTAGAAACTAACTTCTCACTTTCCCCCATCCACTTTGAGACCAGGTCTGATGATGAAACACTGCCAACCAAAAATCACGCTATTAAAAAACAAGCTAGGCAACCACCTCTCAGTAACTGCCAATTAAGGCAATGACATTCTTAAATACAATCGATGGTGATTTTCAGAAAGCAAACTGAAAAAAAACTATTGCTATAATTGCATTGAATTTTTTATTCACTTGCACATGATAGAAATGCCATACGGTTCAAATCTCACATAGAAACAGCTCAGAGCTTGTTTACCTGAAAAAAGTCGAATCTGCTTCAGTAGCAACAGCTTTGGCCAAGTAAGACTTTCCCGTTCCAGGTGGCCCGTATAAAAGAAAAGCCCTCCAGGGGCGTCTTTTCCCTGAGAACATCAATTATGGGTTAAACTACAAATGTATGCATGGCTCGATGGATAATACATTGAACAGAAAATTTGAAAGAACTTTATTTCTTGAGACAAGGTATTCATTCCCATGTACGACAAGAATCTTAACCAACTCCTCACTTTCCTCCACACATATTTTAATCGCATATCAGCATGCAACCTGGATACTAGCCTTAATGCAGAACAAGACCAACATAATATCTTTCCTTTTCTTCAGATTTTCATCTAATTTTAAATTTAAAAATGCCCTCATTTCTTTCTTCTTCATTTAGTTATTAATTTACACTTTAATATTTTGCCTTTTTTTGCAAACACTTGTCATTAAAGATATCAACCAATGCTTAAACACCTGTATACTACAAGTTAGACCATTTCATCAATTTTACTGAACTCCAATACTACAAACATATTTTGAAGGAACTACTACCACTTCGGAAAGTGATACAGAGAAACCAAGAGAAGCACTCATATCTCCATCATTCAATCAACAAAGACACTCGACCAAGATTGGCCGTGCATTGCTTCATCGTCGACCGACCCAATTAACACATTCCAAGCTAATACCAAAAAACGCTACTAAATCTAAGCCTTAACAATCTTAGTTCAGACAGCTAAACCTCCAATCACTTAGAAAACACAGCTTACTACCATCCAAATCAAATCCAAAACTAAAAAAAACGCTAAGCCACGACAAATCGGGCAAAGAGACAGACAAACCAACCAGTAAAGAACTGCGGATACTTGACAGGTAAAATAACAGCCTCTTGCAAGGCCTGTTTGGCGCTCTCGAGGCCAGCAACGTCGTTCCACTTCACGTTCGGCTTCTCCCGAATGATAGCTGAGTTCAGCCCCGCCCGGAGCTTCTCCTTCTCGGGATCGTCTCCGTCGCCACCGCCTTCTCCGCCGTCCTTCGGCTTCGTCTTCGGCCTCGTCGCCACCGCCGCGTCGCCGTTCGACGCCGGTCCGGGACCGCCGTCGTCCAGTACTGCGCGGATCTCCTCGGCGCGGCGGAGATACTCCGTGAACTTCTGTGTGATGGCCTCCTTGATCTTCGGATTCTTCTCGTACTTCAAGTGAGTCCGAAAGTATTCCAAAGCATTCATGTACAAAGGAAACGCCTTTGCGTAATTCCCAGCATTGTCTTCTTGCACGGCTTGTTTCACGTACTCTATAGCTTGTTCCTTGAAATTGCTATACATATTGGAGGGACGGAGAGAGATTACTTTGTCAGAAATTGGAGATATTTAGAGATCGAAATCAGAAGAAACCCTAGGATTTGAATCGGCTCATGTTGGGACCAGATCGGAGGTTGATTTCGACGGAGATGAGCTAGTATTCGAGGTCCGAGCCTTAAGTTTTGGGTTTCGCTGATTTTCTCGGCCCGGGTTTTCTATGGAAATTTTGAGGGTTTCTGGTCCGGAAAAGTTGAGGAAGAAAATAAAAAGAGAGAGAGAGATGTCGCTTTGGTCAAGATAGGAGACGCGTTTGGGAAACGTTTCATTTTGCTTCTTGCCTATTTCTAAGAATTTTTTATTTTTATTTTTATTTTTTAAGTATCCAAGATTAAAGGGAAATACTACAAATATGTCGTCCATTTTGATTAGAGCTTGCAATGTTTAACGGATCACGACCACCGAACGACCCACTCACATTTTGACACGTGCAGTGTGCTGCCACGTGTCAAAATGTGAGTGGGTCGTTCGTGGTCGTGACCCGTGTCACAGAGCATTTCCGTTTTGATTAAGGGTAACTAATTAGCTTAACCAACAAAATTAGGGTATGCAAACAAATACAAATAAAAATAAATATATGCTAGCAAATACAAATAAATAAATAAAATCGGAAAACCATATCTAACCACCGTTTGTTTATTAGAATACGTCGGAAAGCAAAAATAATACATTAAACTTTGATAATATTTTACGATGAATTTCAACGAATCTTGATAATCTTAAAAAGAAACATTCATCGAAATATTCAAATACATGAAAAGATAAAAAGCAAAGTTAGTTCAAAATCATAATTGTGATTTTTGAAAGTGAAAAAGATATTAAATAAGATAGATCAAGTGAAAATAAAAGTTAATGTATTTGGAAGAGGTATAAATTAGAAGCGAATTAGTTAAAAAATTAGGAAGTCTATTTTATGAAATTTCTCAAAAGAAAGGGAAAATTTATAATGTAGACTTTTTAAGTTAGATGATATTAAAAATAAATTTATTACTTCTAAAATAACAAAAAATGGATTTTTTTTATCCTAAAAACGGTGAAAAATGTATTTTAAGACATTTAAACTTAATTTATTTTTAAATTTATTTTAAACTCTATCATTTAAAAAATATTAAATTTAATCGTAATTTAACTTATTTCTAAAAAAAAAAAGAGAAATTTCAGACCTCGTAAGTTGCTTTTATAATCGAGAGTCGAGACTCGAGAGAGAAAAAAGTACCAAAATGGGAAAAGGAAGAGAAAAGAAGCAGAGACACCAACCAAAAAACTCTCGTCGATCATTCTTCCAAGAAAACGAAGAGGATGAAGAAGGATTTGATAGCCTTCCCTCCTCAGCCTTCTCTGCTTCTTCAACCTCAAACCCCACTCTCTCCACTGACGAAGAAGAAAACGACAATGAGCTTGAAGAACAACAAGAACACCTATCCACTCAAATCCCCTCAAAGTTCTCTCTTTACCAGCAATCGGTTCAGGTTCGAACTTCCACCATTTCACAACTATATTTGCTAAACCCATTTCCAAGAACATGCAAATCAGTCTTACCATTGATTCTCTTCCCTTTTTTTTTAACTGTAAATCAGTCACCAAAAGGAGATATAAGCTACTTGCAAAAGTTCTTTCTGATGTATGTTGGTGGAAGATTGCCTCTTCATTTCCAAGAAGATTTCTGTGGGACAGCCCTTCTCAGGTACATTGCAATGTCCACTTTCAAGTGTTCTTCATTATGGTTTAATCTGACCTGTTATCAAGATAATTCTCATCAAACAAGAAAACATCATGGTTTCAGTTCTTGATGTTACTCTGGGACCCACGTATCACCATCCCCAGCTGTTTGATAACTGACAAGACCTTACTTCAGGCATTTCAAATTGTGAAAATTATCCGGTCAACGAAAGTTGACTCTCTGTTGAGTTGAAATGCTCACAATACTAATCTTGGGTTTGGAAGCAGTGGTGCTTTTTTTCCCCTTCTTTAATGCTTAAGAGAACACATGTTTCTGTTCTATTAAGACTTCATAAAAACTTCTGATACTTATTTTTTGCTTCCTTATTCATTAAGAGCTGCTAAAAATTATTAAAAGAATCATATTTTTCTTCTTTGCCATACGCTATTGCCTCTTTTTTTTTCCTTCTTCGGAGTCCTTTTGTAAAATTGGTATGATAGTATGTACTAATAAAGCTGATTTTGGGGTGTGACAGTACAGAATGGCTTCGCAGCGACCCAAGAAGGACCGCTGTTGGACTTGATTTGGACTTGGAAGCACTTCAATGGTGCTTGGAGAACAACATCGACAAAATCGGGTCCGACGCGTATTCCAGGATCTCCCTTTTCCACGGGAACGTTTTACGCCCGGTCGAGGCCAAACTAGTGAAACATGACGAGCCCGAGGAGCTGATAAGCAGCGTTTCGCTGGAGGAAGAGGCGGAGGAGAAAGCTGCTGAGCTGTCACAGCCGCCTCGAGACATCGTTTGCGCTTTCAACTACAGCTGTTGTTGCCTTCACACCCGGCCCGAGCTGGTCTCGTATTTCAAGCACGCCCGCGCCGCCTTGTCCAACAAAGGTGGAATCTTTGTCATGGATTTGTACGGCGGTACGTCCTCGGAACACAAGCTCAAGCTTCAGAGGAAATTCCCCAATTTCACGGTAATTTTTTTTTTACACCTGTTTTTAGAAGTCCCAAGGAGCTTTATTATTTTTTTGAATGGTCATCGCGATGTGTACACAGTACGTGTGGGAACAAGCCGAATTCGATATCGTCCAGCGAAAGACGAGGATTAGCCTTCACTTCCATTTCCAAAAGCAGAAGAAGAAGCTCAGCCACGCATTTTCGTACACGTGGAGACTGTAAGTTGTTCTTTCTCTTGCTTTAAAATGATTATTGTGATGCAAAAGTAGTTTCGAACTCCTTTGAGCGTGATGTGTTCGTACATAGGTGGTCGTTGCCTGAGATCAAGGACTGCTTAGAAGAGGCTGGATTTCGGGCTGTCCATTTTTGGCTTCGGGAAATGCCTGATACTGAAGATAACAGAAGCACCGTTGGATTCGGTGCCGCCCGAGATGTCAAGTACGAGGAGATGACTTGCTTTCAACAACAAGATGCTTGGAACGCCTATATCGTGGGCATTGCATAATAAAAAAGTTCATGTTCACTTGCTTCTGGTTGCTGGATTTTTTGTTTTTTAAAGTTTGACCCGGGAAATAATAGAGACCAAAGAAACTAAAATGTTCTTTATGATATCCGTAGTTGAGAAGAGACGTTGACGTTTTTCTTTTTTTGGGTGGTTTTTAGTTTCCACGAGAAATAATGCCAGATGCTTATTTATTTTTTCCTTAATATTTTTCAAAGTCTTATTTACCCTGGTAGATTAACTTATCTTCAGTACACAGTGGCTATTGTTTAGATGATGGATCTATTATGAACTACACATTACTTGTGGTGCAAGTTACAGACAATCAAGCCTTCACTGTTGAACATGTTGTTCTTGCAAACGGTTACTTGTCAAGGCGTGAGTTTTCTTTCACCTTCAGACCGTTTTAATTATACTTTGTAAACAATGATTGATTCGATAATTGACTTTGGAAATGGAAGACATTCTTTTGAGCACCAAATAATCTGAAAAGTAGACTATATTTTGTGGCAAAATGCATAGCCGAAACACCCCTATGCATCAATGTACAATCAGTAGACTTCAATGTTCCAGCAGTATGATCTTGTCAAGACAGTCTTGCATTGAAATATTGACGACAATAATATCATTTACTTGTCAATTATCAAAAATCACCAAAAACTCAAATATTGACACATTTAATACATAATTTGTACAAAAGACTCTTATACCATTATTAGAGATCAAGTTTTTCATATGCGTCGTTTATGTCTAATAAACGATAAGTTGAACAAGTTGTATTTTCCATATTTGTTTCTTTGTTTTTCTTTTATTTCTTTTATGTTTCATGGCTATATAAAGCCTTTTACTTGTATATTTCTCAGAAGATCGAATACAATTTCTTCTCTGGTTCGTTGATGAATAGAGCTTGTTATCTTAAGATTCGATTCTCATCTTCTCAAATCCTAGAAATGTAATTTGGTATCAGAGCGAATTTCCGCATTCAATTTTCTAGGTTAGAGAAATCCACTTCGTCCTCCCCAATTTCCTCGACGATCGGAAAAGATCTCCGACGCGAGCCCGGTGGAATTTCACGAAGGTCAATTTTCTTTTACCTCCGAGTATTCCGGTTATTTGGCGCCTCTTTTTCTCGATTTCAAGTTCTTCTTACAATCGCTTCATCGACGGAAGAAGCTTCATCGATGGAGCGCATTGGAAGTTCGGAGTGTTTTTATCAAGATTCTAGTCCGGCGAATTTCAAGCTGTTTTTATCAAGAATCTATTTCCGGCGATTCAAGCCGTGTTAACTTTCAAGATCTTCTTCCGGCATTTTTCCGCTTTGTCAAGACTTCAAGATCTTTTTTTTCGGCGATTCAACGTCGTATCAACGGGTTCAAGATCCCAATCCGGCGAGTCCCGCCGCGTCAACATTCAAGAGGCTTATCCGGCGAGTCGCGCCATGTCAAAGCTTCAAGATCTTCTCCGGCGAGTCCCGCCGTATCCAAGTTACAAGGTTCCCTTCTCCGGCGAGTTACGCCGTGTCAAATCTTCAAGTTCTTCTTCCGGCGATTTCGCCCTCTTATTACGATGCCGAACCGGCGAAAAAGGACAACAGTTGCGAGACTTTCCACATCACGAAGATCCTCGTCGACGAAGGCCCGGACGAGAAATCCAACCCGAACCGTCCGTACAACATCAGCCCGAAGATCTCCAATTGGGACGAACAGAGATCCGATTGGGTGGGCCAAATCCCTAATTTCCACAACTTCGTCGGACCAAGCAAGCCCAGAGTTCTTCTGGTCACCGGATCCTCGCCGAAGCTGTGCGAGTATCCCATCGGCGATCACTACCTCCTGAAATCCATCAAGAACAAGATCGTTCTCCCCGGATAAGAACAAAGACCAACGGATAAGAACAAGGACCAACCGATGAGTCAATTTGCCCAAATGGATTTTGAATTCCAGCGAGAGATTTACGTTGTTCAGGCGCACAGAGAGAGCGACGCTGACATCACCGATTGTTGCGATCTGCCATGGCCAACTGATCTTGGTCGCGGCCGGAGTACTTTGGAGTCGGAGGTGCACGGCTTACTCTGTAGTGAAACCTTTACTCGTCGCAAACGGTGCTCATTGGATCGGACCCGAACCTTAAATCCCGAGTTCATCAGACTTTTTATTTTGGCTTCAATGTTCTTGACGAACATGGTAGTGCTTTGACTTCAATGTTCTTGGCTTCAATGTTCTTGACGAACATGGTAGAGCGACGATAAAGAATGTGAAGAAGAGGAAACTCCGTCGTTTTCGATCGGGTGAATTTGGGCTCAAGAAGTGAGCTGTGTTCTGCAATGGTCTTTGTTTAGTATATGCACTCAAAGGTGTTCGACAAAATGCCTGTGACAGATTTTTTCCTCAAAACAAGACCGGTTCTTCACAAAGTCAATTTTTTCTTTATTCATTCGGTCGAGGTATTCTTCGGATTGTCTTCTCCGATATTCAAGTTCAATCCAAGATGAACTTTCGGGAAAGTTCATCTTGCGGGGGTGTATTAGAGATCAAGTTTTTCATATGCGTCGTTTATGTCTAATAAACGATAAGTTGAACAAGTTGTATTTTCCATATTTGTTTCTTTGTTTTTCTTTTATTTCTTTTATGTTTCATGGCTATATAAAGCCTTTTACTTGTATATTTCTCATAAGATCGAATACAATTTCTTCTCTGGTTCGTTGATGAATAGAACTTGTTATCTCAAGATTCGATTCTCATCTTCTCAAATCCTAGAAATGTAATAACCATCTATCAAATCAACCCATTTTATGGATCCTTTCTTTTTCTTCTTCTTCTTCTTCTTTCTTCTTTCTCATCTTCTGCTTCTTCCGACACATTTCTTTCATACACAAACCCAAACACAAACACCCAATTCCATTTTATCAGCAAAGTCACCAATACGATTGGTTCAAATTTCATTTTCTCTCCCAAAGTCACAATACGATTGGTCTGAAACATATCTCCCTCTAACAACGACAATATTGGAGTCAAGAGATTCCGTATCATCATCGTCATTGTCGTCGTCTTTGTCCGTTCATGCAAATTTAGAGCTAGAGAGAGAGCGATGACGGAGGAATTTCATGGGCTGTTCGGAACCAACGCGAACTTGGCTCTGCGTTTGGGCCAGACCGTCTATTTCTTTGCACAACTAGTTGATTTTAATCTATAAAAATTATGGGTAGAGTTTGTGTGCTCCATGATCTCGTTGAATTTTTTCTTCGCATGTTATGTGTTTGTGATGATAATTGTTTTTCTTTTGTCGTTCTACAGCAAAAAGAGTCTATTGTTATATAAAAGATGAGTATTTGACATGATGATTAGTGCGATGGTTAGATCCGGCGTTCACCAAAATGTATTGCTTTTCATCATAGCTCGCAAAGTGTGTGGAGAAATGATGTGGCTCTTACAAGTTCCTTCCTTGACAAGGAGACTCGAAAATTTCGGTGGAAGGGGTCCGAGAGATGCGAGATATGTGGCCTCAGTGAGTTGGAGTAATATCTGTAAACCGAAGGCTTGTGGCGGCCTCAGATTTAGAAGGCTTGAGGACAAGAGTTTGGCGCTTCTCGTTAAAGTGGGGTGGCATTTTGCGTCTATGAGTAATTGGCGAAGGTTTTCCGGGCGAGTCTAGAGGTTTGATGGTCTCGAATTTGATGCTCAAGGAGAGTCGCGGATGAGACCAAAGATGTATTTTGGATTTTTGCGACGAGGTGGATAGACAGGATCATGGCGACAAAGATCTTGCCGGCTCCCCGCAATGGAAAAAAAAAGGTAATTAGGTATCAGACACAAACAATCGCTCTGATACCACTTGCTGGTAAAATGCTTACCTTGATAATCATATATGTTGCGGAATAAATTAATTACACTCACTGACATAAGCTAGTTAATGTATGGTTATCTAACAAGATCTAGATTTACTTATTAATTAAATAATGAAAGCATTCAAACATGTCAAACAACCAATAAGAACAAAGAACAAGGTTCGTAGAGAATTAATGGATTGGGCTCACGAACAGAAACTTCAAGTTTTCTCAATCCGTCTTCGAGCGCCTTGATCTCCTTCTTCAAACTTTCAGATCTTCGTACTCCTCTTGATGACACCGTAGTCTTCTGAAACATAATCTCCGGACGAATAAAGAAAGACGGCGTGTGACAACACTCTTTAATCTCACACGATCAAGAAACGATGAGTAATTCCGAGGGGTAGAGAGAGAGAGAGAGAGACACACACACACACACTAGAGAATTAGACGAAAAATTTTGGACTTCCAAAATCATATTTTTCTCTTTTCATGAACCCATGTTTATAGTAGTGCAAATGATATATTCTCGATAGTTTCCAAAATATATTATTTCATATTATTGTGTTCACACTAGTTAATCAAACTTAGCCCTTGGTTCTCATCTAATGAATCTTACTTTCTCTCTTAGCCATCAGATTAATAAATATGAGATTTTATTTTACGTTTAAATAGAGAATATTTAATTATGAGAGAATGAAAAAATATCTTATTTCCTTTAAAATATTATTCTCTCCTAATATTCATAAGAGATAATAAAGGACAATATTTTATTTCCTTTTAAATATTATTCTCTCATAATATTCATGAGAGATAATAAATGACAATATCTTATTTCATTTTAAATATTTTTCTATCTCCTTTATTTAAACAACTAAAGAGAAAATATTGGTAACTACCAATATGGCATGGACGAAATTGTCACACGCCCAAGGGGGAGGGAGTGACGCAATCCATGTGCCCAATACCCTAAAAAATTCGTCAACATCATTTAGTGCAAGGCCAAATTGCCTAAAGCCCAATTAATTATTTATTTACTTGGTCCAACAATAAACAAAGAAGTAATTGATTAATTATTTACTTGATCAAACAATAAATAATTAATGGATCAATTGATTATTTACTTGATCAAACAATAAATAAACAATTCTACTATAAATACTTTATTAATTCAGCAATGACTCGTTTTCTGAATTTAATGCTGTCAATCACTATTACAGCTTGTGAGATCTATAATAATGAAACACATTATTATTAGAGGTTCTTTATTCGTCTTATCGAAGCCGAATCGGGGACTATGGACCTAGTAATAGAAGCTTAACAAATCCGATGAAAAGACGAAAAACTTCTTTCTCTTTTCCACATCGATTTGTCTAATCTTGGTCAAACTCCACCTACGCACTCCAAGACTAAACTCTCCTTTATATTATAATTATATTTACTCATCGTGACAAGTGTCCACTGATCTAGTCAGTACGTGATCAAGATCCTTCAGGTTCAACCCGCATTGAGAAATGTCAATTAATCCGTTTCTTGATACATATATACCCTAAACACTGTTGCTTCCTCAGCGAAAGATTATTCCTAACATACATACTTTGGAAATTCCGACAATCTATCGGTTCTGGAATCAACCCTTAGATGAGTGAACATTGACCTTTTTTCAAGAAGGCTGGATTCCGTATCTGTCAACCACTTCCCACTCGAATCATGCTCCGAAACTCCCAAGACATAAGCTGTGATTAGCATGATAGTAGCCTTTTAGCGAATGAGTCAAAGAGCGCGGTAACATGATCCAGTGTCCATGATCACTTCAGGATTTAGATCAAGTCTCATTGTGACTATCATAGCGACCCCGATTAGTGTATTGTAACGGTACTTAAACGACATATCTACAACCAAAGTCTGTCCGGATCGTGCATTTACCACAAGTGCAGAATGCTAGCACGTCGTGATCAATCTTCACTAGTGTTCCGCATATATGACTTTAGATACAGCTATCCAGGCATGTATCAGTCATCGACCATGTTTTAGATCACCGCTCGAACTTAGGTGCTCAACACGTGACTCAATTTAATACGGAGGCTACGGATGATAGTTGCTATTGATTCTGATATTCAGAGCTCAACTCACTAATCATATGATGCTTATAAAGTAAATCATTATTCTATTTAGTAATCATTTATAATATTTTCATTATCTCTCGTGGGCAAGAATTCCTAACAGAAGATACATCCTTGCTCAGAATTCGTCAAATTACTTTGAACAACACGACATAGCCACGTTGTTAGAGCCCCAATCAAGGTCCAGCGATTACGCTCTTGCGGTGTGGAAGAACCCTGACCAACGATTGCTTAGAATACGGCTTTTCGCGTTGATAACGCAGTGGTGGGGATCATAGCTCAAGACACAAAGAGAAGATGCATGTGGATGTGGAGAAGCCCTTTTATTGCCAACTTAACTGAGGATGGCTGAGATGTTGGGAGTTCACATCGGATTACCCCTAGCCAAATTCCGAGATCTAAAAAGAATTGTGATTGAAGGTGACTATTTGAACATTATGACAAGTCTCTGCGAGGGTAAGACATGTCCTTACTGGTTTTTTTGCCACTTTTGTTTTAGAGATTGTTGATTGTAAGAAGAACTTTAAGTTCATCGCTTTTGCTTGGGTCTTGAGAAACGCTAATATGACCGTTCATAACTTGGGTCACTGGGCAAGTAGTTCTTAATTATGAGGTTTTTGTAATGTGGGGGATGTTCCACTCCTCGTGCTGAGCAATTTTGAGGCGGATGTTGAGTTTAATGCAATGTGTTAAGTTCTCCCCATTTTTTGGATCTTCCTCGCGGAATGATCGGAGAGGTTTTAGAGAGACCTATTTTAAAAAAAAAAAGGAACTTTACATTATTATTAATTATTTTTATATATACAATGAGGACTAATTAGAAAGAAAAAAAAATACTAAAGGAACCGCTAATAAAAATTTGAATAAATTAAAAAGATAGAACACTTCATAATGTCTATATATCTATTGAATTTAATTAAATATAAAAAAAGAAAAAAAAATATAATTCTTAAATATAAACATCTAGTAAGTGATACGGTGATACCTGAACTTGTACGATTAGAAAACCCTCTAGCCGTCGCTCCCAATTGCTCGCCGTCTCGCCTTCTACCACCGTATCGCACCGTCTCATCGTCACGACCACCAGGTGAATCTCAAACTCTTAGTTTCAGTTTTTTATTTTATTTTGTGCACGAGTTGATTAGTACTGCTTGAATTCCCTATTTCATTGCGAAAATATATAATTGATGTGTTTTTTACTCGGAGTAATATTTGTTGTTTTTAGTTTTTGTAATTTGAAATCGTCCAAAATTCAAATTTCGTTTTCGGCAAAGTCTAATAAAGATATACCAGGTATAGCATTCCTGATTTTAGGGCTTAGATGATGGTTTTTGTTCGTGTATTTGCATTTTGGGGGATTTTGTCCTGGGTTTTGACTTAGAAGTTTAGGGTTGCCTTTTTTTTAGTTGAAAATGAATAAAAGTCAATGAAAAAGAAAAAGTCTTTATAACAAGTCCAAATCTGCAAAGTGGTGCTCAAGCAAGGTCATTTTCCAGACCTAAAACGTTCGTTACTGAGGCGTTTTTCGGGCGATTTTCCGTTTCCACGCCTCAGTACGTACGTTTTTAACGTTTTTTAAAACCTTGGCGCTTATTAGAATGAGAGCATCTTCACTCAGAGAAATGTTTTATAAAGCAATACCGTGAAACAACAAAGACTGGTCTCGTTAGAGTTATAGTGGTTATGGAGTTCCCTCAACTTTGTAGTAATGTTGTGTTATTGTAACAGCTTGTAATCTCTGTTCGACAAATTCCTTCTGCAGATATCATTTCATCGCCGGTTCTGACATAGAAATCCGTACTTTATCCAGTTTCAGCATTGCAATATGTCTGCAGGCCTGGGGCTTGAGACTCTCGTAGACCGTATGTAAAATCCTCCATTAATACTTGTGTGCATTTACAGTTTCTGGGTCATTTGACAGTTTATAGAATCTTAAAAGCATTGTGAAAAATAATACGAAAACGTCCCTGTTCTATTATCTTTCTGGACTGTTGGCATTAATGGAATCTGACTTGACCTGTTTTATATCTCCACAGAACAAATATCGGTAATAACAAATGATGGGCGAAATATTTTGGTAAGATTAGTCCTTGGAGCCGTTTATATCATAGATCTTAGCAATTTGCTTCAATAATTTCTTCACTTTTTCTCTCAAAGGGTGTCTTGAAAGGATTTGACCAGGCTACAAATATTATTCTCGACGAGTCTCATGAACGTGTTTTCTCCACAAAGGTTACAAACTTTGCTTTGGTGAAATTATGGACTTTATTGAGAATTTGCAAGCTATATTCTGATACTGTTGTATGTATCAAAAGGCATAATGTCTAATCATTACGATGATTTGCAGGAAGGTGTTCAGGAAATTGGGCTGGGATTGTATATAATTAGAGGCGACAACATGTAAAACTTTTCAAGTTCAATATATTGATTTTGTATTTGCTTGTCGTGTATGTAAACAACTAAACATTATTTTGTAGTTTCTTCTAACAATGGAGTAAATCTTTGCTTCAAATTTTGCAGAAGCATTGTTGGAGAGTTGGACGAAGAACTTGATCTGAGTGTTGACTGGTCAGTGACGAAAGCTCATCCCCTAAAGCCCGTCATCCACTGAGTCCATCATCAAATGAAAGAAGTAAAAAAAAAAAAAAACATTTCAAGGGTTTGTATGCAACGTGAAAAAGAATCGTTTTTGTAGCTATTGATTCAGAGTTCAGGGTGCTCTTTTTGTGTTAGTACTGTTAACATGAACTTCATTTCTGCAGTGATATTTGGAAGTTCTTTGTGAAGCATTTTTTTTCTTTCCTTTTTTCCCTGCATTACCTTTCTTAAACCTTACTCTTAAGGCTATTTTGAATGATAAACATTTTTGGTCCAGTGTCCAGGTATGATACAAGTAGAAGTAGTCAAATTTGAATACAAACTGTTTGTGTCGTATAAAATCATTTTATTGAATTGTGTCACAAGTCAAATGCAATAACTTTTTTTCATACAATAAAGTACAGGTTCAATATATTTTTAATGCAAAAAATAAGATAATCTCTAAATAATATGTTGAAAACGAAAATAAAATATAGAATTAGTCTCGACTCTTGAGTTGCTCTTGTCGATTGCAGTATTCAGCTATTAAAACTGTGTGCTGAAACAACCTATTTATTATTTGTCAAGAATACTTATCCACTGATATGCAAGTGCAACACACTTGTCCCCCAAATGGGGGTATACATTAATTTTTTCGTAGCCGAAAAAAAAAGGACGCATCAAGTTGAAAGATTAAAAGTTGATTGTTTTGGTAATTGTGGTTTGCGCGTATGGAATAAATAATTGCATCACACATTTGGATGGTTGATATTTTCGTATAAAAAAACTAAATCATACGAGTCGGAGACAAGTTGGACTCGGTCGAGCTGACTCACTCACTAGCCGCCAGCCACGCCATTCTCTCTCTCTCAACCCAACACTTGTTTCGTAATTTTAATTTAATTGTTAATAAAAAAAATGGGATTACTAGTGGATGTTTGATTGTCCAACAAATCAACTCAATCAACGAGAAAAAAAAAAGAAAGAAAGAAAAACCACCCTTTCCCCAAAACAGTACCAAATTGGGTGTAGCGTAGTTTCTAGAAAAGAAATTCCCCCAATGAATTAGCCACAGCACAACGCGTAATATATCATATCACAAAAATCGTAATACATTACACGGATTGGAAAGGAGCGTGGAATTTTCCTCCATATATTTCCTTTATATATTTTAAGCAATTTTCAGACATACTTTGAATTATTCACCAAAACCTCTTTTCCTCTCTTCCTTTTCGATTTCCCACACGATCAATTTCTCCATCTTCTTCATAGAATAAAAAACAGAAAAGCATGGCCGAAGAGCAACAGAGAATCCATTGCCAGCCTCCGTCGAAGCTGTGCGCCAACAACTGTGGCTTCGTCGGCGATCCGGCGACGCAGAATCTCTGCTCAAACTGCTTCGCTCGCTCTCTCCCTCATCAGTTCCGTCTCTCTCCGCCGTCCCTAGTCCCTTCCTCCTCGTCGCCGTCCGTGGCCTCGGGTGAGGACCACGCGCCGAGAGCCACTCCTTCTCCGGCGAAGGCGGCGAACAGGTGCGCGGCGTGCAGGAGGCGCGTGGGGCTCACGGGGTTCGGTTGCAGGTGCGGGTCCACCTTCTGCGGGACCCACAGGCACCCGGAGAGCCACTCCTGCGGATTCGACTACAAGGCTGTGGGAAAAGACCAGATTGCCATGGCCAACCCCCGCGTCATGGCCGACAAGCTCGCCAGGAGGATATGAACCTCCAGGGGTCTTCTCGTCTTTTACTTCGCTTTGTATTTTTCTATATATACTAGTAGATTGTCCAGTCATAACTTGTTTGCTGTACTGTACACCTTTAAATTCGTTACATATTCAAACACTTTTTCTCTTTTAAATTTAATATGATAACTACAATGCAACCAACTAATGGAAAGTGGAAACACATTCATATAGACTAAGACTAAGGAAGGAAGCCCAAGAAAGAATGACATTATCACAGTTCGGACAAAATTCTCATCAAGGAAAATTAACAAATATAAGATGAATACCACATAAATTTATTTAAAAACAGAAATCATGTATTTAAAAAATTACATATTCAAAATCAAAAGTTTATGACTTCGGTAGCTTGGCTCTTCTCCTTTTGGCCGACTAATTTTTTTATTTTATTTTTTTTATCCTTTAAATTTGCGTCGTTAATATTGGTGTAGAGTCTCGTCATCTTAAAAAAAAAAAAAAAAAAAAAAAAAAAAGCATTGAATCATAAATTCTCGGGTCAATTATTCAAAATTTAGCCCATGAGCCCAAGCAAATTCCATTGGCCCCGATTCTGTGTGCATCCCATTTTGAGGCCTAAAGCGATAGTTCAAAACAAGGGCTAATTATAATTAATATTTTTTTCTTAAATTTATAATATTCCGCTTGATATTTTGTACTAATCATGATATTTAAATCCAAACTAAGGCATATTGATAATACACAATAATTACAAAAAAAACACAAGTTAATTTAAAGGAAAATTGCCAAAAGTAGGACTAAATTAAGGCCAATTTCCATTTTCCTACTTTTTTTTCAAAAATTTACCAAACTAGGACTGGTAAAAAAAAGTCAAATGAGAGATACACAAAATTCTACCTATTATACCATCATACTAATTACCAACCTACAATCTTCCCCAATAAAATCTCTTATTTTTTCTCTTTCTTTCTATTTTCCCGCTCAGCCCATCGAGAAAAAGAATTTTTTTTTTTACTAGTCCTAGTTTGGTAAATTTTTGAAAAAAGTAGGAAAATGGAAATGTCCCTTAATTTAGTCCTAGTTAAGGAAATGTCCCTAATTTAAATCTAGTAAACAATGCACATATTAAAAGGGAACAAAAACATAATTTTATAAATGAGGATGCGAAGATTTTTTTTTTTTAGTCATTGTGTAAGAAAATGATGTTGATTAATATTTAGTCATAGGATAATGAAGTGTTGCTCACCTAATAAAATAGTCGCCCATGCGTCATATTATAAAAAGAGTATGATTGGGACGACACATCATAAACTTTCATTTTCCAGACATTTTTACATGGGCTTATTATTATTATTTTGAAAGGGAATACATATAGGCTTATTACTGAAACGTATGATAACGATGTCTGATCCATATTACAATAAAGTTTGACGAAAAATGAGCTTATCATTTCTTTTCCGTGGGCTTCCTTAAGCAATTGATTAGACTTCTAGGCTTTTTACAACATAATTATCTGGATTATGCCTTTTTAATTGTGTTGTGTATATGATTGTACATTTTGTATTTTGTAGGCATTCTTCACATAGTGGGCCTAAAGCAAAGGCTTTAGGACCCCTAGAGTTTTGACGTCGATCTTCATGCATAAAGCTTGAGTTTGAATATCTCAACCCGGGCAGCAAGCTGTGGATATCAATCAAACTAAGAGCATATGTTGCAGAAGCCTCGACACATTCAAACTTGGGTCATTTTCAACCACTTCATATGATTTAGATTGATGAAGACACGTATCATGAGTTGACTAAAGAAGATCTATTCTTTTGTGACATATCTTCCACAATACACAAAGCTCGGAGGACACTACATAGATCATATATTATAATCCTAAAACTCCCAGTCGAATCGCCATATAGTATAATTATATTTATTGTTTTTTATAATCAAGATCTTGACTTCACATACTATGTATAATTAATTACTCTTCGTTATAATAAGAATCACTTTCTTGTTACTTTTGTGATTTTATTCATTGCCCTTACTATTACTCCTCTATATCACTAATTATAATCCAAACCCATTGATCGATGCTTAAAGACAAAATTCGAGGCCCAAGTTACATTGAGTTTGTAACCAAAATATCATGGCAGTGAAAATGTGCATTTTTAGCATCAATTGTTTGACGTTAAATGTGGGTGAATACATTAATTTCCCAATCCACTAAATAGTTGCTATTTTGTTTCATTAAAAAAACCAACATATATGGCTTGTTCAGAGAGGTACCACGTCCGCTCCAAGGCTGACTCATAAAGAGCCTGCCACGTCAAACAAGGGCTTCTACTCGGTACAACACACACAAGAAGTAACTTAGCATAAGCTGGCAACAGCTCAGCACGCGCTGACCTTGACTAACTGAATTCAGTTAGGAATATCTTCAGTCAAGTAGAATAAATTGTAATCTATTTCATATATATATATATATATATATATATACACACACACACACTCTTTTGTATAGATTCATACACAATTCAATACAATACGATACACAACAGAGGACATTCCCCCTCTGCAAACCCTCTCTTTATCTCTTCCGTCTAAATTCACTTAGTATCAGAGCGTTCAAGATGACCTTTGAAGTAGTTTCTTCTTCATCGGCGTCGTAGTTCAACGATCCTCGAGGAGCTGTATCGCTTTCTCACTTCGCATCTACGCTGAGCATAGTCATCTTCATCAAGCTTGACAAAGACAACTACTCGGTGAGAAGATCTTAGGTTCTACCGGCGATTATGTCACAATTTCCAAGGCTTCATCAATGGAACCAAGACATGTCTGTTGGAATCGATCTAGGGTTTAAGAAAAAGTTTAACGCTTCGTTAAGCGGCGGAATTTTAAAAATTTTCTTTTTAAGTAAAACTAGTTTTTACTAACCTAGACAAGAGCATGTACATGTAAATAAAAACTAATATGAGCTATTAAAGTTACTAACCTTTCTTGAAGCTTGAACCTTGTAGAAGCTTTTGGAAAGTTGCAACGCTCGTCTCCCCTCGCAGCACGTCTCTCTTTCTTTCCTCGGTACCTCGAGCAACCACGAAAGTTTCTATCACTAAATCACTCGAAAAGAAGGAATCAGTGAGTGGGCACTTTTAAACACTACGACTTGAGAACGAGTCTCGAAGTCGCAGAGCTAAACACTAGGTCGAGTGAGGACCTAGGTGCCAAGACAAGAAATAATCGAAAATAAACTAGAGAGAGAGAGAGAGGATTTTCGGCCAAAGTTCTAGAGAGAGAGTCTCTCAAATCTCTTAAACTTGGATGAATAAAAATGAGAAGAATGAGGCTCCTATTTATAGGAGAGGTCTCACCTTCAATAAGGTAGTTTCCTCTTCTATAAAATGAGCCAATTTCCTCTTTCTTTTCCTTGAGAAGCTCGGCCAAAATAGACTTCATTAAGTCTTGGAATAGTTTCCTATTTTGTTCCATGCCTTGCCTTGTCTCTCTCTTGGCCGAATTCCATATAGCATCCTCATGCAAATTTGTTTCCTCTTTTTCTTTTGGCAAGTATCTTGATACATTTATGCACAAAATATTCTCTCTTGGTTGGGTATGTTGGGCGCCTATGTCCTTCTAGAATGGGCTTCTAGAAGCTTTTCCATTTGTTCATGACAACATGAAAAAGGCCCAATAAGAATTTTCAATAAAATTCTTATGAAATGAAATTAATTCACAAGGCCCAATGATCAAGTCATGGCCGAGTGAAACATGTCATAAAATGACCTTGTCAAAAATTTATTGACATTCATTTCATCGTTTGTCTCAAAAGACAAAAATACCCTTTTCACTATTTTCGTTCTTGTTTTGACTTAGCTTCCAGTTTAACTATTCCTATCGATGTGATTCGTGACAGTGACCTCATAGACCCAAATGAACAAAGCTTTAGCTAAAAACTTGGACTCAAAAGTTCACAAACCTTTTCCAAGTTTAGCTTAATGCCAACTGACTCCACTAAAGAGCTGACACTGAAAATCTCTCGGTTCAAATGAATTTATTTTCTACTCAAGAATTCGACCTAATTATGATGAGCGGATCCACTGAATATTATCTATGTTTACCCTTCATGAATGTCATCAGCTAGTCGGGATTTACTAAATTACCATTTTACCCTTCTAGCTGTTATTTCCTCAACTCCTTTGTCGCTTGTGAATAAGTTAGAAACAATGTATTGACGAGGAGCTAACAAGTCACATTGTTTCATCCAAAAGAGTCAGGACTCAATTTGGACACTGGCCAGTTCATTTATTCACACTCCAAGGAACAAAGCATGAGGTGACATACATTGCATTTCAGCAATCTTGTACATGAATTCCATATCTATGAGAACTTCACAAAGTTACTCATGACAGACTCACAACTTAGTACTTCACCAATAGGCCTTGTTCGGAATCACATAGTGAGTCCGAACTTTGACTTTCTCAAATGAGAATACTAAGGTGTGAAATGGCATGTCTCATTTCAGGATTAAGGTAAGCATGATGCAATTCATACATAGTGACTTCGAGACATAAGAGGTTAAATGGTTTGTTCTTATATTGTCTCTAGAAGTGCACTGGTCAATTCAGTATCTTCGGAAGATACCTAGAAGAACTATAGAGTCCCAAACTCTCAATGCCTCATAACCAGACATCATAGATTCTTCTAACAATCATACTGAGGTCAATAGTCCTTTGACCCTAAGATTGCGAATATATCGTTTTAAGCAAACTACGAAGAGTTTGTTCATGCAAATCTACATTTGTCTCTTCGTAAGTTGTTAAGTTTGTTTATGGACTAAAAGACTATGGTTTTATCATAAAGCTTCAGACAAGGAAGATTGAATGAACGTTTCAACTTTATTAATGAATGAATAGGCAATTACAAGCAAGAGTCTTCATGAGACTTTATTACATCAAATGTTCAAAATAAAGACTACAACTCTTCTTGTGGGCACCATTGACAACAAACTCCCACTTGACTCAAAGAAGGTGTGTGTAGTCCTTCATGCCTAATCCCTCACGATGTTGGTCGAAGACCTTGTTCGCTAGGGCCTTGGTGAATGGATCTGCGAGGTTGTCCACCGTTGAAATCTTCTTCACTTCCACGTCTCCGCGCTGCACGATCTCTCGAATCAAATGGTATTTCCTCTCAATATGCTTAGAGCGCTTATGGCTTCTAGGTTCCTTTGAGTTAGCGACAGCCCCACTATTATCACAATAAAGGGTCATGGGCTCGTCGACGTTTGGAACAATTTCCAAATACTTAAGGAACTTTCTAAGCCATACAGCCTCTTTGGATGCTTCACAAGCAGCCACATATTCTGCTTCCATTGTGGAGTCAGCAATGCAAGATTGCTTAATACTTCTCCACACAACAGCTCCACCATTAAGGATGAACACAGATCCCGAAGTGGATTTCCTGGAATCCTTATCCCCTTGAAAATCGGAGTCGGTATATCCCGTCATAGTCAGGTCAGTACCTGAGTATGTAAGCATCAAGTTCCTAGTTCTTCGAAGATACTTAAGAACATGCTTAACAGCAATCCAGTGCTCGGGTCCAGGGTTGGATTGGAAACGGCTAACTACGCCAACGGCGAAACAGATGTCAGGTCTAGTGCAAAGCATAGCATACATAAGGCTTCCTACGGCAGAGGCGTAAGGAATTTTCCTCATGTCTTCAATCTCTTGTGCAGTCTTGGGAGACTGGTCCTTAGAGAGTGAAACTCCATGCCTAAAGGGTGTTTGACCCCTCTTGCAGTCTTGCATCGAGAAGCGATCCATCACCTTATCAATATAAGATGCTTGAGAGAGCGACAGGGTCCGGTTTTTCCTATCTCGAAAGATATGGATCCCCAGAATGTACGCGGCTTCTCCTAGATCCTTCATATCGAATTGCTTTGCTAGCCAGACCTTAACCTCAGATAACTTACCCACGTCATTACCAATGAGTAGTATATCATCGACATATAGTACCAGAAACACAACTGTGCCTTCGTGTATTAACTTGTAAACACAAGGCTCATCTATTGACTGTTCAAAGCCGAAGCTCTTTACAGTTTCATCGAATCTAATATTCCATGACCTAGATGCTTGCTTTAGTCCATAAATGGATTTAAGCAACTCACAAACCTTGGTCTCTTGACCTTTATCCACGAAACCGTCTGGTTGAGCCATGTAAATGCGCTCGTCAAGATTGCCATTCAGAAAGACTGTCTTGACATCCATTTGCCAGATCTCATAGTCTAGAGCTGCAGCTATGGATAGGAGTATGCGGATGGATTTAAGCATCGCGACTGGCGAGAAGGTTTCTTCATAGTCAATCCCTTCTTGTTGGGTATAACCCTTTGCCACAAGTCGTGCTTTGAACGTCTCGACGTTCCCATCAGGACCCCTTTTCTTCTTGTATATCCACTTACACCCTACGGGTTTAATCTCTTCAGGAAGGTCTACAAGTTTCCAGACTTTGTTGACATACATCGAGTGCATTTCAACTTTCATGGCGTCAAGCCAAAAGTTTGATTCAGAACAAGACATCGCTTGGCTATAGGAAACAGGGTCATCCATGTCGGAGACGGCTACAAGAGAGTCTCCATAAGACATGTACCTGTCAGGCTTTTGAGTAGCCCTCCCACTACGTCTAAGTACTACTTGACGAGATTCTGATGAGTTAGGTTGTGTTTCAGTTGGGGTAAGAACAGTTCTTACAGATGAGGTAGAAGCTTCCTCACCCAACTTTTCTTCAAGCACAATTTTGCTTCTAGGTTTCGCATCCTTCATAAAGTCCTCCTCAAGGAAACGAGCATTCGTGCTAACGAAAGTCTTATCGTCCTCGGGACTATAGAAAGTAAAACCTTTGGTTTCATTCGGATATCCTACAAACAGGCACAATTCTGACCTACTAGCCAACTTGCTAGTCTTTTGCCTCAGCACGTGTGCAGGGCAACCCCAAATTCGGATGCGGCCAAGATTCACTTTACGGCCAGTCCATCGTTCATAAGGAGTACCAGGAACCGTTTTGGACAACTTGGTTCAGAATGTAGGCGGCTGTTTCGAGGGCATATCCCCAAAAGGAAAGCGGGAGTGATGAGTAACTCATCATCGATCTAACCATCTCCATAAGAGTTTGGTTTCTTCTCTCTGACACTCCGTTTTGTTGAGGTGTGCCAGGTGCGGTAAGCTGAGAAGCGATACCTTCTTCTTTAAGAAAGTCATCGAACTCTCCAGACATATACTCACCACCTCGATCAGATCGAAGGGTTTTGATCACTTTGCCAGTTTGCTTTTCCACTAAAGCCCTAAAGACCTTAAATACGTTAAAGGTCTCGGATTTGTGTTTAAGCAAATAGACAAACCCATATCTTGAGTAATCATCAGTGAAGGTAACGAAGTATTCGTATCCTCCACGTGCCTGTTAGTTGAGCGGACCACATACATCAGAATGTATTAGTTCCAGCAACTCAGTGGCTCTTCGACCCTTATCGTAGAAAGGTCGCTTAGTCATTTTTCCTTCTATACAGGATTCACAACTAGGTAGTGAACCTATTGCAGAGGCTTGGAGTGGACCATCCCTCACAAGTCTCTTAATCCTATCTAGACTGATATGACCAAGTCTTAAGTGCCAGATGTATGTTTGATTTTGTTAGATCGGAGGATTCAGAAAGTTTGATCATCTTTGGCTCCCTTATTAGATCATTATCTATTTCGGTGTCTAAAAGAGAAGGTTTAGTGGGATAGATGTAGAAAAGAGCATTCTTCATACATGCATCAGTGACAAAAGAATTATCAGGAAACGAAATACGAATTCCATTCTTAATGAACTTTAAACAATAATCTTGCTCACGAAGACGAGCAACGGATATTAAGTTCTTCCCAAAGGTAGGAACAAAATAAACATTATTCAAGTTTAAAGTGCGGTCTTCAAAAGACAGCGTCACGGATCCCATAGTCTTTGCAGACACCAGGCTCCCATCACCCCATTTGAAACAGAACTCGCCTTCCTCTAAGCTTTTGGTTTTCTTGAAACCATTTAAGGAACAACAAATATGGTTAGTAGCAGCGGAGTCAAGAATCCACGTTGATACATTATCAGCTACTAAGCATGCTTCGGTAACTAGTACAATACTATGTTCCTTTGCTTTGAGATTTGCAAGACAGTTCTTTTTATCGGCCTTGTGAGGTCTCTTCTTAGTTCTAGAGGCGGAGGATTTTTGCTCAGTAGCATGTGCCTCTCCTTGTCCTCTTTCTCTTAGTGAGACCTACAGCAGTGTGAAGTTCCTTCGTAAGCTTGGTAACAGTGTACTCTAGCCTGTTTATGGAGTAGTTCATCTTGGAGGTATCAAGAGATGCGGGGAGAGTTTCTAAGATCATATCTATGACATTCTTCCCATCAGTCTCAGATCCTAGGATTTCCATTTTATTTAGAAAACTAATGATCAGTATCATAAAGTCTCTAACAGGAGTCCTAGCCTTCATATGACAGTTCATAAACTGTCGGACTGCTTGTTGCCTTGTTTGATGCCCTTGCCCTCCAAACATCTCAAGGAGATTGTAGAGCATTTCGGCAGTGATCTCGATGTCACGATGTTGCTCTTTCAGCATATTGTTCATAGATGCCAAGATATAGCACCTCACAATCTCATCGGATCGAAGCCAGGCCGCTAAGGCGTCATTGTCCTCTTGAGTCGAATCATCATTTGTAAGAGGAGGACACGGGGTGGTGAGTACCCATTTGTGCTTGGTAAGGATTATGTCGAGGTTATGTTTCGAATCTACGTAGTTTTCGTTTTCGAGTTTGATCGAGGAAAGAAAGATAGAGAGATGGTTGAGAGACATATTGCCTATATAAGTTGAAACAAGTTTATGATTAGTCTTTGGTTTAGGATTTAAGTTTTATTAAGACTTTTATAAAATCCAAAGGTGTTATAAACCAAACGATAATTTACTCCCTCAAGAGAAGGCCGCAAAAAATCTCCTTTTATAAGTAAATGACACATCATTAATTCTAAGCCAAGATGTCAATACATCTATTTTGACTAGCCACCTTGTAAATTGGTTTGATCACTCACATCCTTTCGCAGGGCCTCGAGGGAGGATTACTAGGGATTGAGCCTAAGTGTGCAACCAACCACTTAGTCCAAAAGATCAACTTTGAAAAACAATCCCCCAAGGGGAGGCCTTGCCATCATCGTCTCACTCTCGGACGTAGCTCATTGAGCAATGATCAGAGCAAAGCGCCCTTGAGTACTCTCATTTAAGAGAGGGCCACGAGGGTGACTCTTAGTCCGGCGACACTTGCACTTTTCATTAGTGTTGGGGATCGTGGGTTACAAACAACAAGTATAACCCTCCCACTTAGTTTTTGGAGTTGGTTCATCGACTCTTATAAGTTCGGAAACAAATTTCCTAGTTAGAGAGCGACAGAGCGGACAACTAGAAGAGAATCCTAGATCGACATGTTCAGAGCAGTATTAGTGCATAAAGGCACAAGGTACATACTCGATCTTTTCCTATTTTCTATTTCGGGAAAGTGCGTGAGGGAAGTGTGAACTTCAACTCACTCGAACACTTGAAAGTTTGAGATTACACATCTTTTTATTTTTCGGCTTGTCTACAAGGAGACCTCCCACTCAAATTTTCAAGAGCATATAGATTTTGAACATATGTGATATAGATATAGTTTTGAAAACATTTTGAAAACTTATTTGATTTGGATGACAAAAAATTTCAAGTTTGAAAGTGAAAACGGTTTTTCAAAATTCAAACTAGTTTTGTAAAAATTCAATTTCAATTAATCTTTCAAAAATCAAAACTTTTAATCTTTACACATCATGTTTATAATCATATGAAAAACATTTTTGCTCAAGAAAATTTTCTCATTAGAGTTCTATAACTCATGGTAGTGGGGTTTGAAAATCCGGATTTCTAAAAAACTGGAGTTTCAGACAGCCGCGCACCTCGGAGTAAAATCGCCATATCTGGCGGCTCCGATGTCCTTTTGAGCCGAAACCGGTGGCATTGGACAGAGGACAGACAGAGCTTTAATTTGATTCAAGAATCATTAAATTTAGATTTCGGAGCAGAGAGTTATGACACTTTTAATGCGGGTTTACTCCAGCTCGAAGAAAAAGAAATAAATTAAAGCTTGGTCCTACTTAGGTGCGAAAAAGAATCAAGTGTAACGGAACGTTTTAAGATGTTGTTTAAAGCTTTTATTTGTGTTTTATTAGCAAGGTAATAACAAGGCATAAAAGAAATAACAACAAGCATAAAACGATTCAAGTAAAAATAAGAAACTAGCAAGATAACAAAACTAGTCACAAAATTTTACTCGAAAATTCTCAAACCTTTAAAACACGTTTTTCAATATAAAAAATTAAAAACTTTTAGAACTGATTCTAATGTGTTTTAACATCATCCCAAACTCATAGAAAATCAACATGGTTTTTAATTTAAAGGCATGAGCAATAAATTAAAAAAAATCTAAGATTACAATTCTAACTTGTCACAAAATTAGTAAACTTTCGAAAACGATTTTCAAGCTCATAATTTAAAAACATGCACATGCATTCCTTTGACCATAGCTCTGATACCATTTGTTGGAATCGATCTAGGGTTTAAGAAAAAGTTTAACGCTTCGTTAAGCGGCGGAATTTTAAAAATTTTCTTTTTAAGTAAAACTAGTTTTTACTAACCTAGACAAGAGCATGTACATGTAAATAAAAACTAATATGAGCTATTAAAGTTACTAACCTTTCTTGAAGCTTGAACCTTGTAGAAGCTTTTGGAAAGTTGCAACGCTCGTCTCCCCTCGCAGCACGTCTCTCTTTCTTTCATCGGTACCTCGAGCAACCACGAAAGTTTCTATCACTAAATCACTCGAAAAGAAGGAATCAGTGAGTGGGCACTTTTAAACACTACGACTTGAGAACGAGTCTCGAAGTCGCAGAGCTAAACACTAGGTCGAGTGAGGACCTAGGTGCCAAGACAAGAAATAATCGAAAATAAACTAGAGAGAGAGAGAGAGGATTTTCGGCCAAAGTTCTAGAGAGAGAGTCTCTCAAATCTCTTAAACTTGGATGAATGAAAATGAGAAGAATGAGGCTCCTATTTATAGGAGAGGTCTCACCTTCAATAAGGTAGTTTCCTCTTCTATAAAATGAGCCAATTTCCTCTTTCTTTTCCTTGAGAAGCTCGGCCAAAATAGACTTCATTAAGTCTTGGAATAGTTTCCTATTTTGTTCCATGCCTTGCCTTGTCTCTCTCTTGGCCGAATTCCATATAGCATCCTCATGCAAATTTGTTTCCTCTTTTTCTTTTGGCAAGTATCTTGATACATTTATGCACAAAATATTCTCTCTTGGTTGGGTATGTTGGGCGCCTATGTCCTTCTAGAATGGGCTTCTAGAAGCTTTTCCATTTGTTCATGACAACATGAAAAAGGCCCAATAAGAATTTTCAATAAAATTCTTATGAAATGAAATTAATTCACAAGGCCCAATGATCAAGTCATGGCCGAGTGAAACATGTCATAAAATGACCTTGTCAAAAATTTATTGACATTCATTTCATCGTTTGTCTCAAAAGACAAAAATACCCTTTTCACTATTTTCGTTCTTGTTTTGACTTAGCTTCCAGTTTAACTATTCCTATCGATGTGATTCGTGACAGTGACCTCATGGACCCAAATGAACAAAGCTTTAGCTAAAAACTTGGACTCAAAAGTTCACAAACCTTTTCCAAGTTTAGCTTAATGCCAACTGACTCCACTAAAGAGTTGACACTGAAAATCTCTCGGTTCAAATGAATTTATTTTCTACTCAAGAATTCGACCTAATTATGATGAGCGGATCCACTGAATATTATCTATGTTTACCCTTCATGAATGTCATCAGCTAGTCGGGATTTACTAAATTACCATTTTACCCTTCTAGCTGTTATTTCCTCAACTCCTTTGTCGCTTGTGAATAAGTTAGAAACAATGTATTGACGAGGAGCTAACAAGTCACATTGTTTCATCCAAAAGAGTCAGGACTCAATTTGGACACTGGCCAGTTCATTTATTCACACTCCAAGGAACAAAGCATGAGGTGACATACATTGCATTTCAGCAATCTTGTACATGAATTCCATATCTATGAGAACTTCACAAAGTTACTCATGACAGACTCACAACTTAGTACTTCACCAATAGGCCTTGTTCGGAATCACATAGTGAGTCCGAACTTTGACTTTCTCAAATGAGAATACTAAGGTGTGAAATGGCATGTCTCATTTCAGGATTAAGGTAAGCATGATGCAATTCATACATAGTGACTTCGAGACATAAGAGGTTAAATGGTTTGTTCTTATATTGTCTCTAGAAGTGCACTGGTCAATTCAGTATCTTCGGAAGATACCTAGAAGAACTATAGAGTCCCAAACTCTCAATGCCTCATAACCAGACATCATAGATTCTTCTAACAATCATACTGAGGTCAATAGTCCTTTGACCCTAAGATTGCGAATATATCGTTTTAAGCAAACTACGAAGAGTTTGTTCATGCAAATCTACATTTGTCTCTTCGTAAGTTGTTAAGTTTGTTTATGGACTAAAAGACTATGGTTTTATCATAAAGCTTCAGACAAGGAAGATTGAATGAACGTTTCAACTTTATTAATGAATGAATAGGCAATTACAAGCAAGAGTCTTCATGAGACTTTATTACATCAAATGTTCAAAATAAAGACTACAACTCTTCTTGTGGGCACCATTGACAACAAACTCCCACTTGACTCAAAGAAGGTGTGTGTAGTCCTTCATGCCTAATCCCTCACGATGTTGGTCGAAGACCTTGTTCGCTAGGGCCTTGGTGAATGGATCTGCGAGGTTGTCCACCGTTGAAATCTTCTTCACTTCCACGTCTCCGCGCTGCACGATCTCTCGAATCAAATGGTATTTCCTCTCAATATGCTTAGAGCGCTTATGGCTTCTAGGTTCCTTTGAGTTAGCGACAGCCCCACTATTATCACAATAAAGGGTCATGGGCTCGTCGACGTTTGGAACAATTTCCAAATACTTAAGGAACTTTCTAAGCCATACAGCCTCTTTGGATGCTTCACAAGCAGCCACATATTCTGCTTCCATTGTGGAGTCAGCAATGCAAGGTTCTCTTTCTAACCATGAAGAAAGGTTCTCTTTCTATCGGTGACTATTTTTCCAAAATAGATAGTATTCCAGATTCACTTTTTCTTGATGAAAGTGAAATCTCTGTTGACGATCTTATAACGGCGATTCTCACGGGATTTCCAAGTTAATATGATGTCATAGTTGCAATGGCGCGTAATCGCTTCTAGAACAATAATGGACAAGACTCCGACCCTCGATTCAAGAGGTTGTCGCCATGGCTCTCTCTCAAGAGACACCATTTAACAGCAAAACTCGCTGATCAGTGTTGATGTTCATGGCTCAAGTGCGAACTACGTCGACAGTCGAAGCAGGGGAGACCATGCAAGAGAACGTGGTGGACGTAGAAGATCCTATGGAGGAAGGAACAACTCCAACTCAAAAGTCACTTTCCAAATCTGCAACAAGTAAGGACACTCAGCAGATGCGTGTTGGCATCTTCTCGATGAGGGTTATCGAAGTTCTCCGTAACACATCTCTGGTCAGACTCAAGTTGATAGTAATGATGCGTTCTTTGTCGACCAGACACTCTCGCTGATCCATCCTAGTATGCGAACTTAGGAGCAACAAACCACGTCACAACCAATCTCGATCAACTCTAACTCAGCTCAGAGTACAAAGGCAAAGAGAAATTGATGGTTGGTAATGGTGCGTATCTCAACATTACACACACATGAAATTCAATTCTAGGAAAACCTAATACCAGAAGCCTAAAACTGAATCACATTCTCAAAGTCCCTTCCATAAAGAAAAGTCTTATCAGTATCTCCAAACTCTCTAATGATAATAATGTTTTTGTGAATTTGATGCCAAATGTTGTGTTGTGAAGGACAAGAGAACAAGGCAGGTACTTCTTCAAGGGAGGCATGAGAATGGATTGTACCATCTTCAAGAATCAAATCACGCCAATGGTTGTAGTCCTGAGTCAATTTCATATGTCAGTTTTAATTCAAGTATGTTGTCTGTATCTAATAAACCACAAAATATTTGTTTTCCTACCTCTAAAGTTGTTGATTGGCAAACTTGGCATATACATTTGTGTCATGCTTCAAGTACATAGTTTATAATGTTTTTGAAAACTTGCAACATCTCAAATTCAATGAAATCAGAATACGAGTTTTGCAATGCC
Organism: Urtica dioica subsp. dioica; assembly: GCF_054948205.1. Lineage (NCBI taxonomy): Eukaryota > Viridiplantae > Streptophyta > Magnoliopsida > Rosales > Urticaceae > Urtica > Urtica dioica. Next base: position 11,808,143 of record NC_142766.1, read on the forward strand.
TGTCAACTTGGCAAAAGTCACTCTCTGCCATTTTCTTTGTCTCTGCAAAAGTCACTTCAACTTATTTACGGCACTTTAAAAGACAAAAATACAAAAAAAATATTTCCGCATATTTTGTGGTTTTTTTTTGTCTTTTTGAGTGCCGTAAATAATTGAGGTGGCTATTTACAGAAAATTAACAAAAAATTGACTATTATACGAAACGCTATAAGTCAAATGGATAGCTAAAAGACCCTATACTTCTACAAATTTTACAATTATATATTTTATCTTATCTTATCAATATTTTATACTTACATCAATTTTTTATCGTTACTATTGTTGAAGAATTTAGTTGGACGGTTGGTGGACTGATTTGTTCAGCCATGATGTATATTTATTAAGATGTAGATGTGGAAAATATTGATTTAATGAGAAGATCAATTTCTCGCTCGCTCAAAATAATTCTTCAACCATGTAAAAAATAGAAAAAAAGCAACCAATACAAGTAAAAGATAATTTTTTTAATTGAGCCACGCATGAGTGATCAATTAATATAACCCTTATTAATAAAATTTTTATTCATTGCCTTAAAAGTAAAGTGGTGAATATTGATATTCCGTACACAACTACGCATGCATGACTCAATAAATGCGCGTGGTATGTGGGCTCACAATACCCATCTTTCCCCCTCTCTCCAAAAAATCTCCGAAGAACAGCCGAATCCATAGCTCCCGAAAGGACAATCGACGAAAGTATAGACCGCTTAGCCACTGGTAGCAATTTCACCGGTGATTTTCGTCAATCTTCTCCGACATTTGAAACTTTGATTTAAAGTATATGAAACCGACAAACTACGCTGTAGATATATCACCACGACTAACAGCAACACTATCTCCGGGGTGTTTTTTATTTTATTTTATTTTTGTTTTTATTATATAAAATGTTATCACACAGGTCTCGATAATATACAAAATGGAATCTAATGTATCGACATACATTGGATGTATATTAGCAATTTCACGATATCTCTAAATGATTCCGTGTAACCACTTTGACGAAAGCAAATAACTATATATATATATATATCTATATGTACATGACTCAGTTATTAAAATAATTTCATACATAAAAGGACTTTCAAGATTTTCTTTAAATGATTTCGCGTAACGACTTTGACAAAAGCAACTGTAGTTTATTAGTCTATATATACATAACTTATATATATATATATATATATATATATATATATATATTATTAGCGTGAAAGTCCTATATATATAAATACTAGTTTTTTTAGCATCGCGCTACGCGCGAATGATTTTAGCATATTATAATGATAATAACAAGTAAAATTTGTAGAGGTTAATTTGTGTTATCAAGATTTATAAACAATGGACATCAAAGAAACCGGCAATTAAGAAAAAATCCTTAAAAATAATAAACGAATAATAAAATGCAAAAAATTTATTTTGTACATTGATTAGACTTTCATGGGTAAATAAGACTTGCGTTCGCTTTCCAATGAAATATGGAGACACATATAAGGTGAAGGAAAATAAATATCAAAGAGAAACTAATAAAGAAAATATAAAACTAACATACACTCAAAAGAATGTATGTTATTGATATAGGCTACGTTTGTTTGGGATTAAAAAGCCTTGTTTTTGTTTTTAGAAAAAACAAAACTGTTTATCCGGTGATTGGCAAAACTGTTTTTACAAAAAATTTCAAAAACGTTTTTAGATTTTGTACATGAGATAGAAAAGCTAGGATTCTTAACTTTTAGAAAAAGTGTTTTTAAGTTTGCTATATAAATTACTGTAATATCATCGTAAAAAATATTATTTATATATATGTATATAAATAAGCCTATCAATAATTATTATTTAATTATTAAGAACATAACTATTTTAGTTTTTTTACTATAATATATTTATTTTACCAAACGCTAAATCAGTTTTTTTACCAGAAACAACTGTTTTATAAACAGTTTACCAAACACTTTGTCATTTTTTGAAAAAAACAGTTTTTTATAAAATCAATTTTTTTAAAAACAAAGCTATGTCAAACGGGGCCATATTATAATATAGCATTAGTAATTATGATTATAAAATAACATAAAAAAATTACACAAAATATATTGATGAGAGAGAGGAAAAAAAAATATATATAAAAAAAAATACAAAATAGATTGGAATAAAACAAAAAAAAAACGAACCAATGAAATATGTAGACACATATAAGGTGAAGAAGAAAAAATATATATATATATATATAAAAAAATACAAAATAGATTGGAAAAAAAAAAAAAAAAAAAACGAACCAATGAAATATGTAGACACATATAAGGTGAAGGGAAATAAATATCAAAGAGAAAAAGAAAGATAATCTAATAAAGAAAATATAAAACTAATATACACTCAAAATAATGTATGTTATTGATATAGTATAATATAGCATAAGTAATTATGATTATAAAATAAAAAAAATTAATACAAAATATATCGATGAGAGAGGGAGAAAAAAGAAAAAAGGCAAAGGCAAAAAGAAAAAAGAAAAAAGAAAAAAAAAACCCAACCGGCAAAGGCAAAGAAAAGAAAAAAAAAAAAAAAAAAACCTAAGAGGCAGGGCAAAAAAAGAAAAGAAAAAAAAAAAACCCCTAAAAGGCAGGGCAAAAAAAGAAAAAAAAAAACCTAAAAGTCAGGGCAAAAAAAAAGGAAAAAAAAAAACACAACCGAAAAAAAAAAAAAAAAAAAGCCGCCACGTGTCGCCGCATGGCGACGCCACGTGGCGGGCGTGTGGATGAAAGTTGAAAATGCTCTCCTCTTTATTATGTATGTTATAGATATAACATGACTCAAATATTAAAATGAATTGTTGTATGTATCAAAATCGTGGTCATACTATATGATACATCAACGCCACTTTCGAAGTGCCCACCACCAGTTAACAAAGGAAAATGAAATAAATATATGTGTTACGCCGACTTTTGTGCATTAGGCCATGCCCATGCATGGAATATATATTTTCTTAATTCACACGAATAAATATTATCAACAACTGAGTAAAAGAAAGGTATTAAAAAATTGTTAAAAGCTAATATAGGAAATGTACGTAACTATATATGACGCCAATAACTTAAAAAATATAAGAAACTAATTATAATATGTGAACATATTAAGATTTTTTTTTTTTCTAAATTTTACATGTATAATCTGCGACGTACCGTTGATTTTTTTTTTTTAAATCTTATTTCAATTTTGTGTAGAAGGAAAGAGAATAACTAATTCAGTAATAAATAACTTTCATGCGAATAATTTTTTACTGTAAATTAGAGAAAAATATAACAGAATGAATAAAAAATTTAACAAAGTAATTACATACATAAGTTTATAACATTTACGATTTTTTTTAAATTTTTTTACTACATGTATAATCACTACTACAAATATAGGTATCAGGTGCGACTTTCGATGCCCAAAATGTCGCACCCGAAAGTTCTTCGGGTGCGACTTTAGGTGCGACATTGTCGCATTCAAAGATCCGTCGCTAAAAATTACGGGTGCGATATGTCACACTCAATGCCCATTTAGGTGCGATATCCAGGTGCGACATGTCGCACTGGATACCTTTTCGAACAAGAAAATGAAATTTGTAGTAGTGAATAATTGTAACAGTTTATTTATTTATTTATATTTTGGTGTAGAAGGAAATACAATAGTTACTTAAAAAAATAAAGAACTATCATGGAATTTTTTTTACTTATAATTTAAAGAAAAAGATAACAAAATGAATGAAGATTTTAACAAAATAACTATAAATAAATTTTTATGTATAATAACTGCATATATAAATTTTGGAACACGTGAATATTTTTCTTATATCGCGTAATAACTATGACAATTTATTTTATTTTATTTTTAAACTTTTTTTTTTGTTGTTGAGGAAAAAAAATAACAATAGGTTTTTAAATACACAATTGAACGAAGTTTAAACAACATATCAACTATGTCACACATTAAAAATAAAAACTCGTAATCACAATGATTTCGAGTGCCAATCTTCTTCCCAGCAAATAAGTGCGCACAATCTCATTCTCTAGAATATAAACGACGACTAATTGATTATATTATTGAGAAATTGTCTAATTTGCCACCACTTTCATAATATTTTCCCACTTTCCACCAAAATGCTAATTTTTCCCAAAATACCACCATCTATGTCAACAATGTTGACATCTATGTTTGCCCTTCATTATTAGATGTCAACATTGTTGACATAGAAGTGGTATTTTGGGAAAAATTAGCGTTTTGGTGGAAAATGGGAAAATATTATGAAATTAGTGGCAAATTAGGCAGTTTCTCTATATTATTTCTACTAATCAATCATGTTGAATCGGAGAATTTTATTAGATATGTTTATTATTTTGTACTTGAAATTCAACATGTTTATAGAAGAACTTTAAGGCAAGTAAAAAACACCTACGATCCAACCAATTCGGAGAGAATCAATAGATTCCTTTTCGGGAGCGATTTTGAGAAGAAAATGAAAGCGATTTTCTTAAATGGGTATTATGAGTGTCGTACTTGGAAGATTTTAATGAAGAGGATTTCGTTACACGCATTCACCTTAAAAATGTGTAAGAGTTTTATCAAACGAAGATCTCATCAGTTCTCAAACCAATCCCACCACACAATGAACAACAAATCGTACGACTTTCCTAGCTTTTCATCATTGTCGTCTTGATGTGGTGGATTCAACAAGATTATATGCTTCCCATCTTGTCAATTATGGCTTGTGATATACTTACTATTTTGATTTTACTTGTTTCATTTGAGAACACATTTGATAACTTAGATGCATTATTAATGACATGTGTTGTCGTTTAGCTCCTAAAATTAATGAAGCTTTAATGGCTGACAAATATTGGATTCCACGTCAAGAAGAGCATATGAGACATGATAAATTGCCTCAACTATCACTATTTGATAAAAAAAAAATTCAATTTCCCACCAAAAGCTTAATTTGGCAAAAAATACTACTAAAACACTTATATAAATTCAATTTTGCTCTCAACAATAAATGTCAATTGTTGACATCTATATCAACAAACAGATAACTCAAAACTCACAGATGTCAACAATAGATGTCAATTGTTGACATCATGTTGATGGTAAAATTATATTTGTACAAGTTGCTTACTAGTAATTTTTTTTGGCCAAATTAAGTTTTGATAGAAAATTGGAAAAAACAAATTATGGTAGTTGAGACAATTTCTCTTTGAGACATTCGTGAATATCGACATTATGAATGATTTTGATATTGATTTTTCAAATATAAACCTTATCATTAGTGTTATTTTTAGTAACTTTGATATATATGAACAGATTTATAGGTATTTTTTTTTTTTCTTTTACCAAGGTTTATCCCTTTAGGCTTGTTTGGAAAGCTTCTAATGAAGGCTTTTCCAATTGCTCCTTGTTCATTCTTTTTTTTTTCCTTCTAAAATTACATCGAAACCCCTTAAACATATAATTTTTTTTTTTTAAAAAAAATAAGTTTTTTAAATAACCAGAACAACTTATACTAGAGTATTTTAGTAAGTAATAGTTATATCCCTAGCGAAATCCAGTTGCATTGTGATCCTAGCATTCTATTATGGTTACAAGATACAACCAAGATTCTAGTTTGGATTGGAAACAAAAAATTTGTTCCATCCGAACGCCAAAAGTAAATCACAACTCATGCTTGGATAATTAAGCATGAGCTGATATTTACTTTTGGATGAGTGACGACATGAGTATCCAATGTTTTGGATGTGATACTTAGGGCAACTCCAACCCATTTCCTATATTTGGTGTTAATTCAACACAACTTTTATGTTGATTTAGCACCAAATTTTTTTCCAACTCCAACCACAACACCAAATTTCACACTAAAAATACTATTCACCATTATTATATTATTAAAATAAAACAATCTTTTTTATTAATAAATATTTCAATAAATAATTATAATGGTGATATTTTTTAATTAAGTGATTAAAATAATTTAGTACTTACCAATATTTAACAAAAATTAAGATAAATAAAAAAGGGTAATTTAGCAAAATACCCAACTCAAACCTTTAAAATTGCTAAATAGCCAAGGTTTTGTAAATACTATGTAAATAGCCATTCCGATGACGTGGCCCAATAATAGGTTTTTTTATTTCCGAAAATTTCCCATGAGCGTTTGAATTTTGAATTACTAATTTGAATTTTCGGATGAAATTTATTCCCGAAATTTTTGGAATTGTATTTCCTGATATAAGTGTGAACAGGATTTAGTCTATCAATGATCCCTTTATTTTAGGAACTAAATGGACGTGGCAGTTGTAATTTTTTTTGTTTCTTTTTATATATTATTTCTTATATTTTTCGTCCAGATTTATATTGCATTCTTGATTTCTGTAGAGATCAGTAAACTAATGTAAATAATGTTGGTTGAGTGTTCATTTACATTTGCGTCGATAGGTTATTTACCCAGATTTACATAAGTCATGTTTCAGTTTAACCAATAACATCAAAATATATAGCTCTTAGTAATGACAAAGTTTAATCATATATATGTTTCTTTGGATTAACGAAGAATCCAAAGTACCAAAAGAGTTAGCAAACATAAATATAAAAAAAAAACATCATTAAGTAATAGAATAAATTTTGAAATCCTGATGGTGAATTAAAAAGCAAGATAAACGGTTTAGACATCGTCGATGTCGATGTTGAGTGAGAAACTAGGCTGGCTGCTTGGATTCTCATCAACCTGCTTTGTTACTTTCTTCTTCGTGACATATGGTGAATGTAGCATTGCTGGTTTCTTTATAACGCGTTTTGGTCTCTCATTGATGGCAAGTTTCACTGCAACTGGTTCGCTGTTCATCTTGAGATGTAAATATGTGTAATAAAGAAAAGGTCAAAAAAACTTAGACTGTGTGATATTTACTCAGATTTACTGCAAAATATGTCGACTACTATTATTTTCTTCTAACATCCAAACTCAGCAGTAAATATGTGTAAATAAATATTTGATCCAAAAAACTTAGACTATCCAATATTTACTCAGATTTACTGCAAAATATGTCGACTACTATTATTTTCTTCTAACATCCAAACTCAGCAGTAAATATGTGTAAATAAAGAAAATGTCCAAATAACTTAGACTATCCAATATTTATTCAGATTTACTGCAAAATATGTCGACTCCAATTTTTTCTTCTAACATCCAAACACCCAATTTTCTAAACGCATTCACAATGGTATATCGGGAAAACTAACACATTGATACATGATTTCATTTTACTGCGCATCAAGATATAGATGTAACACATCAAGATTTATACATCAAACCCGTTCCAACAACATTTAAACATTCAAAAGGATTTACAATAAACATAATAATCACTGAATGACACATGATTTTGTATTTAAATCACAATAGTCGGATCCCCCAAATTTCATTGTGATGAAAAGGGTTTTGTGTAAATTTTAGGATTAATGACCAATAATCCACGGATTCGTTACACATAGGGAGAGGAATGTTCAATACCATCTAATTTCAAAATCGATTAAAAAAAAAATTTTGAAAATTTTTAATATGTAAATCGAGGTTGAACATTAGTAAATAAGAGTTCCAATCGAAAAAAAATCACACATGTATACCTGTTACAACCGGAGAGAGGAGCTGGTCTGAAAAATAGTTGCAGTTCGTCGGAAGTCGCCAAAATAATTACAGTTCGTCGGAGAGAGGAGCTGGTTTATGAAAATAATTTTGGGAGCGATTTTTTTTGTAAATGGCAGAGTAAAAATCGGTGGGGAGATGAACGATTTTAAATGCAGTTATTACTTTCTTGATTCTCGGAATCACGTTACCTATTTTATTGTTTTTTTTAAGTCAACCGTGTGTTATGGGCGGGAAAGTCTGGGCGTTTTGGTAAATTTAGAAGTGTCTTAAATGATATCTGGCTATTTACTTAGTATTTACAAAACCTTGGCTATTTAGCAATTTTAAAGGTTTGATTTGGCTATTTTGCTAAATAATTGATAAAAAAATTTCCCCATTATTAAATTGTGTTTTAAGTTTTTACTATGTCTTTTTTTTTATAACCGTGGTATCCGGGTGAGACCCGACTAATATCCACGAGGCTCTGGCATTATCGACCGGGAGACTACCCCAGTGGCCCCAATTGTTGCGTCCACGGGGAATCGAACCGGGGATGTGCAAGATCCCAAGAATCGCCATTACCACTAGACCAACCCATTGGGGTTCAGTTTTTACTATGTCTTTTAAAATTATGTTATTGTTTTTAGTTTTTATTTTATTTTGTGTGTTTAATTTAAACTTTGTGATCTATGTTTAAACATAGTTTATTTTAATGTATTTTTGTTGTTAATTTATGAGTTTTGGTGTTTTATAAATAATTATAGGGTTAATATATACATATATAAAATTAATGTTTAATGTGTTATTAAAAGGATTTAAAAAAAAAAATACTTTGCCGTGTGATACAGTGCCACTGCAAATATAGCATGATACTGTATCACACACTTTATTTGATGATACAAATACAGTGTGGTTGGTGCATATCACACGGCATATATAGTGTGATGCCGTGTGATAGGAGAAACCCTTAGACATATGGAGTGCTCGTTATAGGAAGAGCTATGTATATGGCATAAATAGACCTTTATATTGAAATTTTAGTCTAAGTATCTAATAATTAATAAAATATCACAACTAAAACAACACATATCCACCATATAACGAGATAATTAAGTATAAGCTGTGATTTACTCCAATGTCTTGGATGTTATACACTTATATACCACCTTTTTTTTCAAACATAAATACCAAACGTTACATTTGAGTGCCACAGTTAACAATAATGCTGTTAAAAGACATGTGGATACTTGATTTTAAAAGAATTAAGTATATAATTGCATAAATTCAAAATATTGGATGTTTATGCCACAATTCATCTAATAATAATAACAATAATAATACTAGTAGTAGTAGGAGAAGCCCTTAGACATATGGAGTGCTCGTTATAGGAAGAGCTATGTATATGGCATAAATAGACATTTATATTGAAATTTTAGTCTAAGTATCTAATAATTAATAAAATATCACAACTAAAACAACACATATCCACCATATAACGAGATAATTAAGTATAAGCTGTGATTTACTCCAATGTCTTGGATGTTATACACTTATATACCACCTTTTTTTTTTCAAACATAAATACCAAACGTTACATTTGAGTGCCACAGTTAACAATAATGCTGTTAAAAGACATGTGGATACTTGATTTTAAAAGAATTAAGTATATAATTGCATAAATTCAAAATATTGGATGTTTATGCCACAATTCATCTAATAATAATAACAATAATAATACTAGTAGTAGTAGCACATTAATTTTGTTTAATAACTATTTTTTAATATTAACCAAATATTGATTACTTTACAAAATCAACTTTTCAATTCGAAATCTACCTAAGGTATTATTTCTTATAATACTTTACTAATAATAGAAATTTAATTTTCATTTATGTTTAAATTATTTTTCAAGATTACGACTTCACTGTCATTTATAATAGAGACAATTAGATCAGTAACTCAATACCTCATCCTCCTTTTAAACATAGCCAAAACTTTATTTTATTAAGAAAATAAATCAACGGACCGAAGTAAATCAAATTAATTAAAATAGTTAATTTAATTTATTTCAGCTTGGTGAACTATTTTTTTTAATACAGTGAAATTTTGGTTAAAATCTTAAAAAGAACTAAGAGATTAGGTAGTTGCAATAAACTCTTCTTTGTGATATTAAACTCTTCTTTATAATATCACGTGACCAATTACGTGCACGTTTAAGGGATATAATGTAGGAAAAATAGATGCAAATACCAAATTAGTAAAAAAAAAAAAAAAAAAAAGAAATTTTAAAACGAGAAGGAATGAAGTGTTAGGTGCCATACTAAAAAAGATACAGGTGTAATCAATGTATAGAAAATATGTAAAATATTAAGACTGAAATAGTAATATAAGTTTTCCCTTTTTAAAAAAATTAAATTAAAAAGAGTGAGTTTTCCCAAAAATAATTGTTCATATTAAAAAAAAAAAAAAAACCCTCTGACCATCGACTATGGGTATGGAGTATGGACTATGGAGTCAACACCACCGAAGCATCCTATAAATTCCCTTCGGGTCTCTTTCACGACTCACTACCAAAAAGTATACTAACCCCACACGCACATTTCCATGTGGTCACCCATGTTTAAAATTAATTCTCTAACTCACTCCCAAAGCAAAAGCAACCAATCATTCTACTCTCTCCTCTCTCCGATACCCTGAAGAGGAAAACTAACACGCCGACCAATCTCCTAGATCGACTACACATTTTTTGTCGACTCTTCTTTCTCTCTTTACCCGATCCAAAAGCATCCCATCACACACTCTCTCGCGGATGAGCTCGTTCTGAAATCTGAAGCCAGTCGCTCCAAACACCAGATCTCCTCTATTTTCTCGTTGTTTCTATCTTCGGACATGCCTAATAAATCCCTGGAAACCGAAGACGGGTCCGAGTCAAAGTCAAACAGGCTCAAGATCTATCTCGGCAACTACAACAAGCTGTACAGAGCGAGCCCGATGAAAAGGAGCGCGAGGCCTTTATTCAGTCTCTTGCTTCTGACATTCTTCGCCGCCACTTTCGTGTCGAGGACGTTCTTCCACAGGACGATGAGCTCGATCGAGCTCGAGAGCTCGATCTCAGTCCCAATCCAAGCCCCGGCGGTGGTGTTCAACGAGACGCTTCTGAGGCTGGCGTCGGTGGACCTTTCGGAGGAGAAGACGAAGCTGGAAGTTGGACAGCTCTTGGACGGAGATATGGACAGCATTGGCCGGTACAGAGCTTTCAACACTTGGAGAAGACTCAGCCACAGAGACATCAGATCCAAACAGCAACCGCTTCTCCGATCATCGCCGAATTTCTACCGCCACTGGCTCGCGTTCCGGCGAGCCCTCCGGAGCTGGTGGAGAAACCGCCGGCACGAGCCGGCAGTCATGTCCGAGCTAGTCCGCCTCGTCCGCGGCCCCATCGACGGCTCGCACTCCAAGTACTCCTCGTGCGCCGTGATCGGAAACAGCGGGATTCTTCTGGACGCCGAACACGGAGGCTTAATCGACGGCCACGAAGCCGTGATCAGGCTCAACAACGCGAGGACCGAGGGCCACGAGAAAAACGTCGGATCGAAAACGACGATATCGTTCGTGAACAGCAATATACTCCACCTCTGCGCCAGAAAAGACGGCTGTTTCTGCCACCCGTACGGGCCCGGAATCCCGATCGTGATGTACATCTGCCAGGCTCTTCATTTCTTCGACTACGCGGCGTGCAACGCCACCTGGCACGGGCTCGTGGTGATGGACCCGCGGTTCGACGTGCTCTGCTCGAGGCTCGTGAAGTACTACTCGCTCGCGCGATTCTCCGGTGGGCCGTTGGAGAGGTGGGTCGGGGAACACGACGGCTCGTTCTTCCACTACTCTTCGGGGATGCAGGCCGTGATGTTGGCTTTGGGGGTCTGCGAAAAGGTCGGGTTGTTCGGCTTCGGAAAATCCGGATCCGCCAAGCACCATTACCACACGAACCAGAAGGCCGAGCTTCGGCTCCACGACTACGAGGCCGAGTACGACTTGTATCGTGACCTGGCCGAGAGGCCCGAGGCGGTTCCGTTCATTCCGCGATCTTTCGAGATTCCTCCGGTCACCGTGTATCGGTGATGATCGTCTATCATGAATACCCCTGTGAGTACTGTCGAAGATGGGTTTTTTGTGGGGTAAAATATACTGAATTGTAAAGATTTTATTTGTCTTGCTATTTTGAATAGAGATCAATAAATGTCACTGTTTCTATTCTATATAAGGAGTGAAAGATTCCATATTTTCTATATACTTCAATTGTGTTTGTTCCTCTAGTCTACGTACACTTGGCTTCACATCAAGTGTGCAATGACCACGGGGGTTTATTATTTTTTTATTATATATATAAATAAACTTTTGGATTGCATTTTTTTGCTTATACAATAGTAATTCAATCTAGTATTATAATTATAATTACATGGTCCCATCTTCTTGCATTGCAGCTTCGAGGTCAAAATGCACAAGCAACGTGGATTATAATTTTACATGACGTTGATGGTGAACTACATATATACACACACATGTACAAACAAAACGACCACCATATCCATATCATCTATTTTTTCCTCTGCTTCTAATATACTTTTCATAACCCCAAGCACAACACAGAAATCTCTCAGAAAGACGACCCCATCAAAACAAAACAAAAAGCAGAGGAAAACCCTTTTTTAATCAGTGCTGTTTTTCATTCCTCCTCTTCCTCCACCACAGAATCCTTCTCTTCGTACTTCACTCCCACCAAGAACCTTATAACAACCTACAAAACAGTAGAAACGGTCAGTCAAAACCATTCAAGTTTTGCTTGTGTTCTTTGAGAATTTTTTTAATTACCTTTTTGGGGTCGTAAACAGCGTATTCATTATACTCGAGTGGGCTCTCTTTGTGGCTCGATGCGACCAAACGACCACAAGGGACTTTGATATCTTCTTCCCAAGTCTGATGCTCGGACTCGTCTGTGGTTTTTCTTCCCAGCCCTTTCACTCCCTTGTTTTCCTTCTCTAAAGACTCTGTGTCCTCCGGCGCCGAACTGAGCTCGACGATCTCATCGCCGAGCGAAGCCACAGCCAAAACCAAGTACCCTTCTGGTCTGTCCACCGCGGTGAACCCGTATCTCGCTGCTTCCGCTGAGGCATCAGAGCAGACTATTGCTTTCCCAAACTAGCATAAGCACAAGGCCAAAGATTAGGCCGAAGTATAAACTAAAGCTCAGATTATGAATTATAAGCGAGAAGCAAGAAAATAGTACCATGTATCCAGGCGCCGGGATAGAGCAAATTGACGGCAAAAATCCTTGATTCAAATGCCTCAACACGTTTGAAGTCCTTGAACCTGGGAAAGAAATAAAAAAAAAATTACGGTGGGGTTATTACTTGCTGAACAAGGTTTTTTTTTTTGGTTTTGAGTTATTCTTTTTCTTACCACACCATAGTAATAATTTATTTGGCAACTTCTTTATTTCTTCAAAAGAAGGACTGGCCTCGGACTGCACAACGAATATGTTCTCCACAGAAACCCCGTATTCCTATAAATAGTAGCGGAAGAAGTAAAAGAGAGCCCAAAGATTGTCTACAACAGGATAACTGAAAAAGTAGTTCTTTCTATGCTTACAACTTCACCGGCTTTGACAGGTTCGTATGTTTTCTCGAGGTAGTTGACTATCATGTTGTAGTCGTTGGACTTCTTCTCGAGTGGAGAGATCTTGCAGCCGAGCTTGTTGTATCGGTCAGACAAAGGATCGTCGAGGGTCGACCCACTCATGTCTCCAATGAGCTTGGAAGCCACAGTTATGTCCCGGACAGCTTCCAGGGACGAAGCAGCCTAAAAATGAGGCGATAAATGAAAACAAAAACAAAAAACAGTAAGCTTCAAATCTCACCTCAGCTGAAATTTATTGAATAAGAAAAGAAAACTCACCTCAGCAAGTTCTTGGTAGTCCCTGAAGATGAATGGCCTAGTGGAAGGCATTAGAGTGAACCACTTTTGGCTGAAATCCGACCACAACGCCTCGGCTTTTCTTCCCGACTCTGCCTTCGATTTAAGGGTCTCAATGAATTTCAGTAGAACCTCCTCACCTGAATCATCACACACCATTCTTTTCACATCTGCAAATTAAAATTCTCCGTAGCACAAAAAGGTAGTAGAAGAAGAAAAAACCACTTACATCTCTTCAGGTGAAGATCGGTGAGTACACCGATTGGTAGATCAGGTGCGTCCAATCCCATCTCCATCAGAGCATACCTGTAAATCTCTTGGCTACACAAGACTTTCATGAGATTCCCGACGAGCGGTTCAAGCTTGCAATGCACAGCGGCGACCCCGAGCTGCCTCACACCAAGAGCTCCGTATCTCACTTCCACTTCATCAGCCTGCTCAGCCAAAGTTTCACATCAATCACTGAAACGAAAACAGAACAACAAAAACAAAACACTGACCATGTCAATGGGAAAGAACTTCATGGGCTTCTTCTGGATCTTCTTCTCGGTCTCCCACGGCAAGAACTCGTTCCCGGTGACCTCTTCAAAGAGCCTCGCGAACTCCTTCAACGCGTTCCCCTCGTCCTCCCACTCCTCCGACCTTTCCTCCGCGTTCGGGTCATCCCCGATTTTTCCCTTCTTGAAGTACAGCTGGAGCGGCTTCTCGGGCACCGTCACTAGCTGCATTATACAATAACTGAAACCACAACAAGAGTCTCTTAGCTAAAAAGAGTAATGGGTGTCTTGATTTAATGCAGAATTTATTTGTACTCAACTGGTTCATTCCGCGGCCGAGATCACAGAGCGAGAAGGCACAGTTGTACAACAAGCCGTCTTTCTCTAGGATTTTGCCTCCTTGCTCTTGCAACATCGTGTCCTTGTACACTCCTCTTTTACCAAACATCTTCAGCTGTGTACGAAAGGTATGTACATGTGTTAACATACATATGAATTCACAATATACATTGGAGTACTCACTTCGGCGGAGAGCGATTCCAGGGCTTCCTGGGTGGGGTCTTGTTTGTCCCACGGAATACCCTTTCCGTCCACAGAGAGATCGGAGACGATGTCGTAAGCCTCGAGGGGCTGCGGTTCTTGCTTCTCGATGCTCTCCAGTAGCCACTCCTCTCTCACCACAGGAATGCCTCTTTCCCTGCCCCCAAAATATCAACAAGTCAACATATAAAATACCCTCTTTCGTAACCACAGAAAGAGCAAGTCAACTTACAGTGCCTCGGTCAACTTAGAAGTGCCGCCGCGATCACGCTCTGCGCTCGAGGCTACCAAACAAGTCACACCTGAAAATTGCCATCACGTCAGAACAAAAGCCAGTCTAGAGCCAATAAAGGCAAAGCCAAATGAGTCTGAGTCACTATTCAATCGGATGTACCAATGACAGAGTTGGCGACTTTGCCTCCGTGCTTCTCAATCTCTTTTTTCCAGTAGCTCTACAGCCAAAGCCACCACAGCAAAGTCAGTAGTTGTTACAAACAGAAACCAAACCTAACCAAAGCATGGATAGGCAAACGTACATGGGTTCGAGAGAGACGACCCATGAGAGAGATGACCATGGCCTTGAAAGGCTTATCGGCAACACTGGCATCTATCGAGGGCCGGTGTTTCGGGTCTCGATACTTGTTCAACAACTGATCACACACAACAAATCAACTCAGCACCATTATTAGCTATCAAATCGTATGTACGTATGTATGAATGTATGTGTATGTATACAATACATCGGAAATGGGTTGCTGTTTGAAAGCAGGGTCGGAATCGGGTATCTTCGTAGGGGCTTGTTTCCTGGGAGGGTAAATGGTGTTGAAAGTGCAAGTAGACCACTCGGTGTATGTTCCGGTGCACGAATATCGCATTCCATTGTAGTCCAGTGCACCTCCGCACACCGGACACTTATCCAACGGTCCGTAGAACAGCAAATCCTGGCTGTTCATTCAAACAATTCATCTTCCATATTAAAAGAAAAGAAAAGAAAAAAAAAAACTACGGTCTCGGTCTCCGATGAGTCACTAGCTTAATCACCATTTCCGGATAATTGAGGCGTTTTCAGAGGCAGCAGAAGAAGGAAGTCCATTGGCTTCCAAAATCTCGCGCATTTGGTCGATAGAGAGGCTTTCTTCTATAGCCTTACAAAACTCCACGTACTTGGAGGCGATGTCTTGGTGGTCGTCGTTGTGAGTACTACTCGTTCTCTGTCCATTTTCGTTCTCCGGCTTTGCCTTCTTCGGCGACGCCTCAGCTTCGTGCGCTTTTGTCTCTGCCTTCTGCTTCCTCGTCATCACTTTGTCTTCCTCGTGTGCATGTGATTGAGACCTCGTCTCATGAACCTTCATACATACGTATGATCACTAGTCGGTTCAAGACAAATATTGCGGGGAGTGAAACTAATAGAGAATATAATTAAGCAATGCAAAAGGATAGAGCCTTACTAACTATGTTGTTTTTATGTCAACACAAGAAAATCTAACGAACATGGCCTTTCATGAGAAATCAAGTTCATAGGAATAGGGTGTCTCTTCGAAGAAAAACTAACCTTCATGCTGTTTTTGGTATCTTTATCAAAAAGCCAAGAGCAAATCACTGCAGCTATAATTGGTCTAGAGCTCCAACGAAACTGTGTAAAGAACATCAAGCTCCCCGGAGGAAGTTAAAGAGCTAAGTAAAAACGACACGTACGTTCGTACGTGCATTCTTTTGCAAAGAACATCTGTATCGTCGTTTGACACGTGTCCTCTTAGTGCCTTTCGTCTCTCAGTCCGCTGACAGATGGCGAGGTGAAGCAAGGTTATTTAATCACCTATTTCGTACGTTATTTTATATCGTTCTGTTGTTTCTAATGCCTTTGTGCATGCAGGTTAAAGCTTTTCTAAAATAATCAATATCTTATATACATTTTCCCAAAAAATGTTTTCACGAAGTGTGTGCTAGTCACTTGTAAGAACTCTCAACCAGATCTTCATGTCACGTCACAGTGACTGGCAGAGACCACAACCAAAAAACAAGCAGATTTTCACAAGAAGATGCTCAACCGGCAAAAAAAAAAAAAAGAAAAGAAAAAAAAGATGCACTCATAAAGATCTTCATAAAAAAAAATGAAAAAGAAAAAAAAAAAACCAAAGACCAAAGATGCACTCATAAAGATCTTCACAAGTAAAGGATATAAAGATTCACACGCCAAATTATTCCCCCCTATTTGCTTCAAAAAGACAAAAAAAAAAAAAAAAAAAAAAATTAGAAAATCATAAATCCATACTACAAATCAAGTCACAAACTGAAGCTTAAAAAGAAAAGCTAAAGATATCACAGACTGAATTATAAAATATTATTCAGTAGGTGCTAAAAGAGAAAAAAGACTTAAAAATCAGTTGGTTGTGGTGGTGTCCCGATTGACATCATCATGAACATCACTAGCAGATGTTGATGCAGAAAAAGAGAGAACCATCATCTTCAGGACATCTTCAATCTACTTCTTTCTATCAGAGGCCTTTGTGATCGATCCTTCTAGATGTTTACGCTCACTGATCAGAGTCTATGCGGCAAGAGACCTGAGCTCAGTAGACATAGAGGGAACTTTAGGGTCCTCACTGGATATGGTGAAAGACTGTGGCACAAGAAGTGATGCAGGCTTGCTTATGTTAGCAGCATGATGAGGTTGGAAAAACTTGTAATTGAAAGAGATCTTTCCAGGAGCAATGAGAGGCGACTTCAACTCCTTCTCTTTCACAGCCTTGGGATGCTGCTTAAGTATCAAACGACATAGAAGAGAGGGATATCTGATGGGTAGCGTGATAGCCTCCGATCCAGGATGCTTGATAACTTGTTCAAAGACAAATTTGCCAAAATCTATGGCAACACCGGTGCCCACCTCATGAATGAACTGAGCAAGGGTGAGAGAGATCCCGGTAGAGTGAGACGCGAGAGCCCAATTCTTGACTCCTATCTTGTGAAGGGTAGAGACCTTTGACCGACCACACTTCCTTGTCTTTGCCACCTGTGATCTCCTTGACCAAGTCTATCTTGGATGGAAGAGGATCCTCAGAAGATATATGAGTCCTTCCAAGATATGTGTTGATCACTTGAGAAGAAAAGTCAATGCACTTTCCGCGCACATGCACCTTCAAGAAGTCCGAAGAGCTAGAGTCTGCAATTTTTTAGGGAGATTCACAATGAACTCCCTTACCAGTTGAGTATGAAAGGCCCATTATTGCTCACAGTCATCGATAGATCAACATTTTGAATGTATTTTATGATTTCAGAGCATTGCATGGCTTCTTCTGAGAGCACACACTCAACACTCAGGGGCAATGCCTCTCTTGACAACAATCTTCCACCTGCTAGCATCTTAGAGAGTGAAAGGAAATACCATCTAGAGGAATGTCTGGAACATTATGCATTGGTTTCTTTTGATTCCTTTATGAAATTCTCTCCTCCTATTCCTCCTCCTTAAGGATGTTAGCAATGAAGTCTACAACAACATTAGAAACTTCAGATTCCTCTACAGTTCTATTCCCTTTTTTATTTTTTATTTATTTTTTTTATCATTCTTCTTCTTCTTCTTCTTCAAAATGGATTTCTTATCAACCTTCTTCTCCTGATCAGTCTTCTTCTTTTGACCAGTCTTTTTCTTCTTGTCAATCTTCTTCTTCTTTGGATCCGTGAAAGATTCTGGTCCTTTCACTGAGGTAGGAATGCCACTACTCATGCCTGATATGAGATCTTCTTCAGTCACAAATTTCACACTTTGTCATCATTGACTTTCTTGTGAACACCCTAAGTGACCTCTTCAGAATTGTATCCACAATCTCTGAGATCTTTAGCCATTTGAGCCAAGGTGGGATCTTCATCTACATTTATATCTTGAGAGACTTTTTCTACATTCCGAGCGTCACCTGAAGGCTGGTTAGGAGTGGGTTCACCATGATCAGGGACATTAGAGGAGGGCTTCTCTGTGGCGCTAGGAACAACTTCTTCAGGGGTACCAAAATGGTTGATGTTCACCAAGATCCCCTATGCTTCGGCCATCGGAAGCTTGATGTACGCAGTGGTGTGTACGAGGTCGGACATTGCTCATGCAGTGGGAGTTGAATAACCCGGGGAGAGAACACTGGGAGGCTGTGAAGTGGATCCTCCGATATCTAAGAGGAAGCTCGAGCTCGGCGTTGATATTTAGGAAGTCCGAGCTGGGACTTCAAGGCTACGTCGATGCTGACAATGGAGGCGACGTCGACAGCAGAAAGAGCATGTCCGGATACGTCTACACGTTTGGAGGGACGGAAATCTGCTGGGTGTCGAGATTGCAGAAGATTGTTGCCTTGTCGAGCTGCGAGGTAGAGTATGTAGCCATCACTGAGGCCATAAAAGAGATAATATGGCTGCAGACGTTTTTGCTCGAGCTGGATCAAGACCACGACGGAAGTGTGCTATACAGTGATAGCCAGAGTGCCATTCAGTTGGCAAAGAACCCGATGTATCATGCTCGGAAGCGTATATAGTTGCGATACCACTTCATCAGATCGACATTGGAAGATGGGGTGCTAGTACTCAAAAAGATCACAGGCAGTAAGAATCCAGCTGACATGCTGACGAAGTCAGTGCCATATGACAAACTGAAGTTGTGCTCGACTTTAGTTGGACTCCTCGCTTGATGAGTTGAGTCACCGCTGCTAAATGGAGACACGTGATGAGATTAGTCTCCAAGTGAGAGATTGTTATAAGGTGTAGAGAATAGGAGTTAAAAAGTCCCACATGGGAAATGAAGAGCAATTTTGTGAACTCCAAGAGTGTATAAATAGGGGTCCATAGGGTGTATTCTATTCATCCTAAAATAAGAAACACGTTAAGCTAAGTGTAATTGTAAACACCTCCCGATTTGGGTTTATAGTGATTTTGCAGCGGCAAAGTGGATGTAGCTTTTGCATTGAAAGTGAACCACTATAAATTCTTGTGTCCTTTATTTGCTATTTTTAATTTCGTTTTCTGTTTGTATTAGGCGTTTCGACGAAGAAACCCCAACATTCCATCTGTTTGATTTGGAATCCCAAGAAAAAGTTAAGTTCTCCTACAATGCTCATCTCGAACTCAGACTGCATCTATTGCACAAGGTCTTCTACCATCACTCGTGACATGCCTCTAAGCACAATGTCACTTACATAGATATGAGCAATCATCATATTAGCTCTAAATTTCTTGATAAAAAAAATTAATTAGACACTCCTCTAGTATAGCCATTTCTGAGTGAGATACTCAGCAAGACGCTCATACCAAGCACGAAGAGCTTGTTTTAACCAATAGGGAGTTTTGTGCAACTTGTAGAGATGATTAGAGAATTTTGGATCAACAAATCCTTTAGGTTGTTCAACATAGACATCCTCATTGATGAACCCATTCAGGAAAGTATTTTTGACATCCATCTGAAAAAACTTGAACTTTATTAGATAAGAGATTCCTATCAATAGACGAATGGCTTCAAGTCTGGCTACAGGGGCAAACGTCTCTTCATAGTAAATTCCTTTGACTTGAGTGTAACTTTGTGCCACCAGTCTCGTCTTGTTGCGAGTGACATGACCATGTTCATTAGATTTATTTTTGTAGATCCATTTAGTGCCAATGACATTCATTGATTCAGGTCTTGGGATAAGTTTCCACACATCATTTCTCTCAAATTTTTGTGATCGCACGAAAATGAACAACTATTAAATGTTTCGGGTGATTTGACCCAAGGCCGGACCAAGCGACTGTACCCGAGCCAATTGGGGGAAGCTCACGATTTGTCGCTCCTCTAGCTCAAAGCCGTTTCTTCACTCGTTGCGGAGATCTAAAAACAATAAGAAGATAGATCAAGCTTATAGGGGCGCAAATGCGTGTTGTCAATGGTGCCCACAAGAAGAGTAGTAGTCTTTACTTATGTACATGTGATGTAATAAAGTCTCACGAAGACTCTTGCTTGTAACTGCTGAATTATTAATAAAAGTTGAAACATTCATTCATTCTTCCTTGTCTGTTTGAAGCTTTATGATAGACTATAGTCGTTAGTCCTTAAACAAACCTAACAACAAATGAAGAGTCAAATATAGATTTGCATGAACAAACTCTTCATGGTTTGCTTAAAATAATACATTAACAATATGAGGATCAAAGGGCTATTGATCTCAATATGATTGTTAGGAGAATCTATGATGTCTGGTTATGAGGCGTTGAGAGTTGGAGACTCTATAGTTCTTCTAGGTATCTTATGAAGGTACTGAATTGACCAGTGCACTTCTAGAGACAGAATAAGAACAAACCATTTAACCTCTTATGACTCGGAGTCACTATGTATGAATTGCATCATGCTTACCTCAATCCTGAAATGAGACATGTCATTTCATAGCTTACGTATTCTCACTATGTGATTCTTAACAGGACCTATTGGTGAAGTACTAAGTTATGAAGATGTCATGAGTAACTTTGTGAAGATCTCATAGATATAGAATTCATGTATAAGATTGCTGAAATGCAATGTATATCACCTCATGTTTTGTTCCTTGGAATGTGAATAAATGAACTGGTCAGTGTCCAAATTGAGTCATGACTCTTTTAGATGAATCAATGTGACTTGTTAGCTCATCGTCAATACATTCTTTCTAACTTATTCACAAGCGACAAAAGAGTTGAGGAAATAACAACTAGAAGGGTAAAATGGTAATTTTGTAAATCCCATCTAGTTGATGATATTCATGAAGGGTAAACATAGATAATATTCAATGGATGCACTCATTACAATTAAGTAGAATTCTTGAGTAGAAAATATATTCATTTGAACCGAGAGATTTCAGTGTCAACTCTTTAGTGGAGTCTGTTGACATTAAGCTAGAACTTGGAAAATGTGTGTGAGCTTTTGAGTCCGAGTATGCTAGCTCAAGCTTTGTTCATTTGGATCCATGAGGTCACTACCACAAGTCATTAGAGTATGATTAGTTAAACTAGAAGCTAAGCCAAAACAAGAACTAGACAAGTTTTACGAAAATTGTCTAAAGGGTATTTTTGTCCTTTTGAACATAGGACGGAATGAATGTCAATAAATAAGTTTTTTGACATTTTCATATGACGACAATGAAATGTATCACACGGCCAACATCCTTGGATTGGGCCTTGAGGATTAATTTCATTTCATGGAATTTTATGTGAAAATTCTAAATGGGTTTTTCTTATGTTGTCATGAACAAATGAAGAAACATCTAGAAGCATGTTCTAGAAGCCATAGAAACCGTCCAAGAGAAGAGAGAGATGAGAGATTATTTTGTGCATTGATGTATGAAGATACTTGCCAAAAGAAAAAGAGGAAACAATTTTCCTCTATGAGGAAAGAGCATGGACGGCAATGAGAGAGCAAGCAAAAGAGGAAACAATTCACTACCAGAAATATGGGATACAACTACAGTTTTTTTTTATTTTTTTAACTCTGGTTTAGCCTTTTAATGGAGTCTCTTAAGACAGACTACGGTCACCTTTTTTTGGGCATATATTAGACTCTAGTCGAATATAAAGCTGTAGTTAATGACATTTTTTTCTCTACAGTCAATATGAAAAAGTAGTGATAATGCTCAAAAATTTAAAAATTACTAAAATTTCACCACTTTAGAATGGAGGGAAATTTACCATTAAAATTTGGCACATTTTCACTACAGTCAAATATAAAGAAGGAGTGGTAATACTCAAAATATAAAAAATTACCAAAATTTCACCTATGGAGGGAAATTTCCCACTTAGGATTTTGTTTTAGGCTGTGGATGAAAACTTAAAAAAAATTGACTAAGTACAAAATAAAATAACTTATTCGGAGAAACAAAAAAACATAGAACTCTTTTACTTTCTCTCTCACCGCCTCTGATGTCTTCGTCGCCGGAAAACTTCTTCGCCTCGTCGATCCCTCTCTCTCACATTATTAACCCAACAAAACCCTCATAGTCTTCTGTGTGCGTCACGTTCAACACAAGTGAAACGCTAAAAAATCACACACGCACACACCAAACGATCTCAGAAACGCTTAAAAATCTCAAAAGCAAAGAAATGGGTTTTCATCACAGTGTATTAGCATCTCCGACCAAACGCTCTTCGATTTCAACTGGTATGTCAATTTCTTCTCTGTTAGAAAATCAAACACATACATTAGATTGATTCAGGGGTTAAAATAGGGTTTCGTTTTGTTGTGGTTGATTCGTAGATGACGAGAACAAAGAGAATTACAACCCACTAAGTCGCGAAAACAAGAACCCCATTTTTGCCGACATCAGATGTTCGATGCCCACAACAACGAACAACGATGATAAAAAGGAGAAGCCGTACGACCCTCAGGTTAGTGAGTTAATTAGCTTGAATATAATGATTCATTAAAAAATATAGGGTTTGAATTTTCTTTCAATTTTAAGTCCTCGCGTGTGTTGGGCCATGGAGAAATCTCTGATTGACTTGGAGCAAGGCACGACCTGCTCTTCCTGGAACTTCAATGGCCATAGATTGGCCTATGCTTCAGCCGACGGTTCTCTTTCTATCAGCGACTCTCTCGACCCTGCTTCTTCCTCCTTTTCCCTCTCTTCCAAATCCAAGGTTTGTGTTTTCTCTTTCGCATTTCGTCGAACACTTGGTAAGCGTGATTTGGCTTGCGTTACGCTGGATGTGGCTCTTCCAGTAGAAGAAGTTCCGTTTTCATTTTTCTATATTCCCAACTAGGAAAGAACACATTCATACATAGACTTCTAGGCTGTAATAAGGATGCAAAAACTGCAAGATAAAAAAAAATCTATTTGAGTGTCAATGAGCTCTCTTTTTTGCCCTGTTTCCTTGTAGTGCTGATATTTGGCATGCTAAATTTTGCGAACAACTTGAAAAAAGTGTATAATTTGAGGCTTCAGTTATGTATCTTCATTGTATTATTATATTGCAGGTTTTGGACATATTATTGGAAAAGCTTATAGGAGATTAGTTGTCAACTTTGTCATTCTCTAGGCTGACCCACGAGAAGACTGAACCAGTGATATCATATTTTAAATAATCAATAAATTGCTATTTACGTCTTATTTATGATTAAGTCAGATGTCTTGCTGAATATCATATAGCAGTAGTTGCTTATTCCCTTTTCCCTAACAGTTTTAGTCTCTTGTCTATGTACACTTGGAGAACCATATTTTATTCTTCTTTTTCGTACATCGCCGCTTAATTTTCTTACTTCTCAGTCTGTGGTACTGGCAGCGATGTGGCTATTATAGGTGCATTTCTATATTAAGAAACTGCTTGAGATTCCTTGCTTTTAACTGAAGGAATCACTACATTTGTGCAATCTCTCTTCTATTTACTTTTGGAGTTCCTTATGTAATATATAGTGAATTATTTTGGTTAACGTACATTAGCTTCTTTGTGCAAATATCGAATCTACTTGTGATATATTTGTTGCTAACAGATTGATTTCCCTCTCATTGTTATCATATAAATCGGTTTTCTTGTTCAATTGTGGATTTTGTTCTGCATTTTTTATTTGGTAATTTTCAACATGGTTATTACTTTTTATTATTGGTGGTGGCAATCTGTTGTGGTAAAATAGGACAGATCAGTTGTAGTAAAACAGGGATGAGCATCTTAGACCCTAATCTGTCCGAGAATAAGCAGCGGGGTAAAGTGGCTATTTGGCCTCATAATGTTCTTTTGCGAGGTGACAGATCTGACTCACAAGAATTCAACCTGGTTTACAGCAGCAGGTTCTTATTCCAAGGTTATTATTTTTACTTAGTTCATTGCACATTTTCATCTGTCTGATGTCGGAAAAATAATTCAATTATTCGTAGTTAAACTTTACTTGTTCTCCAATTTAAATGCGCTTCCTATACAATTCAGTTGTTTCTTTGGAAAAGTTGTTGGTATAACTTGATGATATAATTCTCGTAGCTAGTATATCTGATACGTGGATCAGGTCGCCCAGATTTTGCAGTACCACTCGGGCCTTGGCGCACCCCTCCTAAAAAAAAAATTATTCTCGTAGCTAGTTCTCAACCGATGAGAGCAACTATGCTGTGCGCATGGTATATCTCATGTTTTGCGTTTCAAAGTTGGTCTATTTACTTTCTTCTCTGTATTTCTTCTGCAGTGGAGTGGTCATAGCTGAAGGAATTCTGAGTGATAACCATGTCTTTCATAATGGTATGTTTTGAAACTTTTTTATCATGTGTGGATGAAACTGGACATTGTCAAATGTATTTTTAATAATGAATGATTTATTTTGACTCTGTACTCTATATATTATGTTATTGTTAAGAAGACTAAACGGTATTTTTATTTATTATAAATATTCTACCCTTTTTAAATGAGGTCATGCAGTTTCTTTTGTTAATCTTGTTTGTTGAAAAGGACATTGTAGAATGTATCATCTGTCAACAACTCAGGTGTTTAATACTTTATGTAATTGATTAAAAAGAAAGAAGAAAGATATAATTATTTTTTCTTCCCAAAGAATTTCGTCTGATCGTTATGCACTTGAAATTGGGTTTATTTTTAGAAGAATAAATCTATGATGTCAAGTGAAACATCAATGTAATTAGGAATTCGGGTTTGAAGAACACCCTATTTTTGTTGTTGTTTATCATATCCCTGTACCTTTAAGGGGATATGATCTTGTCCATAATGTTGGGGCATTTTTTGGGTTCCCTGTGTAAATAGGTCTATGCCGATAGTAGTGGCTGATGTTTCGTTTGTGGTTTGTTTTCTGGGGTTCGCGTGCTGGATTGACGTTGGATCCTAAGGGTAGGCATCTATCAACTCATCTTTTTGTGTAAATCAGGCTGTTGCCTCTTAATATAATAAAGTTATTGTTTCAAAAAAAGAAAAAGAAAAGTGTAACATCCATTTTTTGTCTGTCTTTAAAATTATTCCAGTATCTTTCAAATAGTATCCATCTGTATAGATACAATGATAAAAACACTCGTATTTTTATTGTTTCAGGAGCTTCATGGACCTACTTAGTCCTTCTCTACGTTTATGTGCAAGTGACTCGAGTAATTGTTGTTGGAGTTTCATTCCCATTTCTGAAATACTTTGGCTATGGCTTGGACTGGAAAGAGGCTCTTGTTCTCATATGGTCAGGTTTGAGAGGGGCTGTTGCATTAGCGCTTTCCTTATCTGTCAAGGCAAGATATTTTGTATAGTCTCACTTCTGTTGTCTTAATTTATCAACTGCCTACTAATAAGGAGAATTTTTTTTTCTTCAGCGTACAAGCGACAACTTGAACTCTCCACACCTAAGTTCTGAAACTGGAACAACGGTATGTCTGTTTTAAATATCTCTTGGTCATACATTTGAGAGTTTTACAATAAAGATCAGTCCTTAATCAATAAGAGCTACTAATTTTGGTGATGTTCAATGGGATGGGAAATCTAAATATGGCTGATTGTGTTTTGCGAAATTCCAATAGTGATACGCTAATTAAAGACCCAAAAGAAGTAATCTACTAATCTTGTATTGCAAGTATGTTAAATCAATGTCATTTGGTACTGGATTTTTTGGTGTCTTTGTTTTGGATCTTGTGTTTGTGTGAGGGTCTAGGCTCCGCAATGAGGTTGTTGCGCGGCATAGGCGGGCTCCACAGAGCTCACAACGATTCTGGAAAGCGGAGGCGTTGTGAGAAACGGTGGAGGCTCTGAGCAACGTGGTGGCATTGGCTTGGAAGGTTCGGGCCCCGGATCGGTACAAGTTATGCTTTGTTCCCCCTCTGCCGGTAAATGACTTGGTCTTTGTTTGAATGATAGCTCTGCAAGTCCTACTTGAAAATATAAGAGTATAACTGTTATGATTGGTCATGCTTATTATGGAGTTCACTTTCCAATACTAATTTTGGGTGTATTTCTTATATTCCAAAAACTTGTAATGCCATATTTATGTAAATGATATTTATTATTGATTGAATGAAATATGAGATTTTTGGATATTATTATTATGTGTTTTATTGGATATTTATATATTATAAATGTATTTAAATATATATTTTTATTAAAAAAATGCTCTACATAAATAAGATGTAGTCTATATTGTAAAAATATAATTTCATAAATATAAACTACAGCTAAACAATGTAGTCTTCAACAGAAAAGAATGGAGTTATAGGCAAAGAGATAAGACTCCAGTGCAATAGATGCCACCAAAATGCCGTAGTCTGTCCAACTCAATTAATTATAACTACTCTTTAAAGCTGTAGTGTTTATTGACTCAAAATTTGAACAACTACCTTATAAAAATGTAGTCTTCAACAGAAAACACTGGAGTCATAGGCAAAAAGATAAGACTCCAGTGCAATAGATGCCACAAAAACGTCGTAGTCTATCTAATTGACTCAATTAAGACTACTTGTTAAAACTGTAGTTTTTTTTATCTTATGTAATTGAGTGCTATATAACTACAGCATAACGTTGTAGTAATTATAGATGCCACTAGTAAGACTACATCTAAACAATGTAGTTATATATTTTAACTACAGTCTTATAAAACAGATACACTACGGCCAAACACTGGAGTCATAATCAAAGAGATAAGACTCCAGTGCAATAGATGACAGTCAGTAAACTGTAGTGGATTTAAAATGACTACAGCGTTTGGCAGTAGTTAGAGGCCAAATTTCTGGTAGTGCAAATTTGCTTCTAGAAGCAAGGAGTTGGACGTGCAAGGTGGGAAAAGAGGAAATGAAGATTTGCTCATGAATATGTAATATTCAATAGAAAAGATGAAACTACCTTTTGAAGGTAATCCTCCTCCTATAAATACCCCACCTCATTCACAACTAACAATACATAATTTTGAGATTGAGAGTCTCTCTCTCTAAGTTGGCCGTCCCTCTCTTTCTCTCTCTCTCTAGATCTCTCTTCTTGTTCTTTTGTTTTGGCACATATGTCATCATTAGACCTAGCATTTGTTTTAGCTCTTTGGCTCAAAGTCTTGTTCTTGAGTCATCGTGTTTAAAAGTGTCCACACACTAAATCCTTACCACACTCAACTCTAGTGGTAGAAACTTTCGTGGTTGCACACAGGTTCAAGAAGACTCGTGCGAGAGGCGAGCTGCATGGGTAGACGAACGTGTCAACCTTCCTAAGGCTTCTCAACGTTCAAGTTCCATTCGAGGTTGGTAGCGAGTAAAAACTAAATGTAGTTTTAAAATTTTAAATTATATGTTCATGCACTTTGTCTAGGTTGTAAAAACGTTTTACGATTTTTTAAAGAAATTTTGTATATTCCGCCGCTTGCTCGAAATAATAACACTATTTTTTTAATCATAGATCTATTCCAACAAGGCGCGCCTCAGGCGCGCTCTGACACTCAACATTAGTCTTATTACTGTATGATGTGGTTGGGGGGGGGGGCTAATATTCGTTAGTATATCTTTAAAAAGATTGGAAAAATGGAGTGCGGATGGTCCTCGACAACATTTAAGAACTCTAGAATTGAGTAATATTGAGAGAGAAATGTGTGTGTACTTGTCCTCTCTGAGGAAGGGTGTTTATAATGTTGGGAGGGTGACGAGGTGCCTCTGATCGTTTGGCATGGAATGTGTGGCGTGATTTGGAGACCGCGGGTGCGGAAGGTGTTGGGGAATCAAGCGCGTATCAGACACGAACAATCGCTCTGATACCACTCGTTGAAGATGATTCTCCCATATAACCATATTAATGCGGAAAAATAATTAAATACGCTGATCATAAGCTAATTAAATTATGGTTATAATTAACAAGATCTAGTTATGCTTAATTAATTTAATTCACGAGAGCATATTTATCAAGCAACCGATTTAAAAAAAACGAATACTTACATTGATTTTCGGTTCAGCTACAGAACGCCCCTAAACCAATCGCGTACTCCTTGTGTCGTCTTGATGAAAGACTCGAGGATGACACCTTAGTCTTCCGAAACGTAATCTTCGAGACGAATAAGAAAGATGAGCCTAGTGGGCACAGTCTTTATCTCACTAGATGAGAAACGTGGTGTTTCAAATCTCGCTCTTATTTTACTAAGAATGGAAACGAATTTCCGAGGGGGAGAGGCAGAAAATTTCGCACGGCCAAGAGAGAGAGCCACAAAATTATTAGGTCAAAATACTTCTTTTTTGCCTTCTCATGAACCCCTATTTATAGTAGTAAAAGAAGATATTCATGGAACCTTCCAGAATATATTATTTCCTTTTATTGTGTTCACACTAGAGGATTTAATCTAGGCCCTTGGATCTCAACAAGTGAATCCTACTTTTTCTCTCATCCATCAGATCAATATCTATGAGATATTATTATTTATTTAAATAGAGAATATTTTATTTAGTGAGATAATAAAGGAGAATATATTATTTCCCTTTAAATATATTCTCCTAAATACTTTCCTTTAAATAAGGAGAGAATAAAAGACAATATCTTATATTATTCTCTCTCCTTTATTTAAACAACTAAAGAGAAAATATTGGTAAATACGATATCATAAAAGTCGGATTTTAGGCACACGGCCAAGGCAAATTTGCGCAACTCCCATGCCAAAATTCCCAAATCCGATTTTCATATTTTGTGCAATGCTCAATTGCTTAAAACCCAACCAATTATTTATTTACTTGGTCCAACAACAAACAAATAATTAATAATTGATTATTTACTTGATCCAACAATAAATAAACAATTCTACCATAAATATTTATTTAATTATACGAATACCCGTTTTCCAGAATTAATGCTGTCAATCACAATTACAACAAGTGAGATTAATAATTATAAACATTATTATACGGAAGTTCTTATCCGCCTTTATCAGAGCCGAATCGGGGACTATGGACCTAGCAATAGAAGCTTAACAAATCCGATGAAAAAGACGAAATAGTCCTTTCCCTTTTTTCATCGATTCGTCTAATCTTGGTCAAATACTCCACTTTGTAAGCCAAGAATGAACTCTCCTTTAATACTAGAATTATATTTACTCATCGTGACGAGTGTCCACTGATATAGTCAGTTTGTGATCAAGATCCTCCAGGTTCAACCCGTGTTAAGATAAGTCAATTTTTTCGTTATACTTCTCTTGATACATATCAGCCCTAAGCATTGTTGTTTCCCCATCGAAAGATTCATTCGAACGTTACTTACTTCAAAAGTGCTAGCAATCTATCGGTTCTGGAATCAACCCTTAGGTGAGTGAACATTAACCTTCTTTCAGGAAGGCTGGATTCCGTATCTGTAAATCACTTCCCACTCGAATCATGCTCTGAGAGACTCCCAAGACATAAGCTGTGATTAGCATGGATAGTCGTTTAGGGAATGAGTCAAAGAGCTCAGTAACATGACCCAGTGTTCATGATCACTTCAGGATTCAGATCAAGTCTCACTGTGACCATCATAGCGGCCTCGGTTAGTGTGTCGTAACGGTCCTTAAACGACACATCTACAACCAAGACATGTCCAAGTTGTACACTTACCACAAGTGTAGAATGCTTCCACATAGTGATCAGTCTTCACCTATGTGTTCCACATATATGACTTTAGATATAGCTTTCCAGGCGTATATCAGTCATCGACCTCGTTTTAGCTCACCGCCGAACTCAGGTGCCCAGCACGTGACTCAGTTTAATACGGAGGCTATGGAAGATAGTTGTTATTGATTCTAATTGTTTAGAAATCAACCCACTAATCATATAATGCTAATACAGTAATCTTATTATCGAATTTAGTAATCATTTACTCATTATCTTCAAGTGGGCAATATTCCCAAAAGAAGGATCCACGCGCGACAACGCAATTGCGGTACCGCCCCAAGTGATAGGCGCGGCGCACCGATTGTTTTGCGCACCACGCGTTCTTAATTTTTGGAGCGCGCGTAATGTGATTTTGTAGGAGCATGCAAGGAGCGATCCTCGGTGCATGAGCGCGGTGCCTCGAAGGAATGGTGCGACGCGTCAAGCCCTTTGAGCTCCGTGCACCTTTATGTGTTGTGCGTATGCGTGCTCTACTTTGTGGATAAGCGTGAGCTTCGGTTTGGCCGTTTTGAGTAGGCCTTAGCTCCTTTTGGGCCTTGATGATATTTTTAGGGTCCGGCCCGTTAGGCCTTATAATTTAGAATTCAAAGAAAGTCGCATGGAATTTTATGTTTCGGGTTCTCTGAGAACGATCGACTATAACTGTACCAATTCTTTGTGCATAACACTCACCCATAATTCGTCACTGAGTGCCTCAATGACATTCTTTGGCTTAATCCTGGAGGTTAAGCACACATTGCTAATCATTTCCAAGTAATTCATCGGATCTTTTCTTCGAGTTGTGACCCCTTCATTGAGATCTCCAATGATAAAGTCTGAAGGATGGTTTTTATTGACTATGCTAGAAGGATTCTTAGCAGGAGTAACAACAACATCTTCCTCTACATGATGTCCGAGTCTTCATCATTGTTGTTGTTGATGTTGGAGACATCGTTTGTGACATCACTTGAGAGGACTCGATCCAATGACACCATCATCTTCATCTCTGATCGAGACACCCATTTCTTCATCATCACTGATCACATTGATAGACTCCATAACCACTTTAGTACGCTTATTGTAGACCTTGAATGCATGACTGTTAGTTGAATAGTCCATAGAAACACCTTCATCGCTCTTAGCATCCAACTTCTTCCTCGGGTTTTGATATGCTAAGATGTAGCAAGTACTTCAAAAAATATGGAAGTATTTGACATTAGGCTTCCTCCCCCTCCAAATTTCATAGTTTTTGGAAGAAGAACCAGGTCACATGGAGACCTTAGTATGAATGTAGCAAGCGGTGTTCACAGCCTCAGCCAAAAATCGGTAGGAGAGCTTCTTGGCATGAAGCAAGACACGAGCGATCTCCCGTATGGTTCTGTTCTATCTCTAAACTATACCATTCTATTAAGGCGTTATGGGAGCAGAGAACTCATGAGCAATACCTTTTGAGTTGTAGAAATCAGTGAATGAGCTGTTCTCAAACTCTCTCTAATGATCACTTCTTATGTAGACAATTATATATATGAAGGATTCTTTTTCACGTTGAAGTCTAAGACATATGGAGTGAAATGCCTCAAAGGCATCAAACTTATCTCTCAGAAATTCAACCCAATTGTACCTCGGGAAATCATAAATGCATACCAGAATATACTTTTCCCACCAAAACTCTCCACTTGCATAGGACTCATCAAGTCCATATGAAGAAGCTCTAAAACTTTGCTGGTAGTGAGATGATCGACACTCTTGTGAGAGGCTCTGGTCTGCTTTCCATCCTGACATTCTCCATATGTGAGATCAGGAAGGCCACAGACAACTTCTTTGGAGATGATCTTAGCCAAGCTTCTTATATTGAGATGACCAAGCCTTTTGTACCACAAATATGCAACATCTTCTCTACTTTCTAGACAAGCAGTAGAAGGAGTTGATGGAGCATTCCAAAGATAACAGTGATATGATGATCTAGTACCATTCATGAAGATAGAATCATCCTTGCGAACAACAGAGCAATCATCATTAGTGGAGGCCACAGTCATGTCTTGACCGCATAGCTGGCTGGTACTAATAAGGTTCTCTTTGAAATCTACTAAAAGAGTGGTATAAAGAACTGGTAATCCAGAGATATTTAACTTTCCTTTGCCAACCACGGTTCTTGTTGTTCCACCACCAAATGTGACATGACGCACATGACTTCACATTGTTCAGATAAGACTATTCACCTGTCATATGACGTGAACATCCATTATAAAAGTACCAGTCCTCTCTAGTTGTAGCTTTCAGAGAGGTATATGCAACTATAGCTCTGTGATCATTCTTGACTCTCCACTCCCTATTAACCACTATGGCGGAGGGTTATTGATGGTTTTCTCCTTCAGATCAATCTTTATTATTGGGAACCTATTATGAGCAAAAGGAATTGATTGCCTAATTTTTCCCCTTGAAGCTTCATAACTAAGTACCTGCCATAGAGAAAAAAGCAAAAAGGACGAATATGACCCCATTTCCCCACAGTAGTGGCATCTCTAGTCCTTTCTGGAGTAGTAGAAAGAGTCTCTATTTCTTGATGTTCTTTGACTTGGTGGAGACATTGATGGAGACATCTGATCTGGAGTTTTTTAAAGAGACACAAACATTGTTTTATGGGATGAGCTGGAAGAAGACTGATATCCAAGACGACATGAGGAGGGTTGTCCCACCTTTAGGATATCATTCAATTTGAATGTTCCTTAATTTAGCATTTGGAAAGACTTAGTCATGGCCAAAAGATCACATGAGAGTTTCACTAATTGCTTATTCAAATCAATTCAATTCCAAGAGATTTGTCTTTTTAAGTGATAAGAGACTCAATCCTTTCTTTCAGGGAATCAAGAGTCTTTCTTCAATTCTGCAATGATCTACAGAAGACTGGCCTCACTAGCCTCAAGATCTTTAAATCTTTTTCTTTGTTTCCATAAGACATTCGATTCATCCGCCCATTTACAGAGAGTATCTTGTAAGCCTAAGAAGAACTTCATCACTCAGTTCATCATCATCAAGAAGAAAAAAATGAGGGACACTAGAAGAGCTGGGCTGAAATACAGTTGATATGACACTATTCTCACCAGGAATGGATTCAAGGGAATTGGATATCTTTGAGGTGAAGGCAACAAAGTTGTTTACACCACTATCTTCTTCACCACTATTAGAGTCACTATCTTCCATCACTAAGAATGGAGTTGAAATTCTTCTATTGCATCTTCTGGTAATTTGGGCATTCGACTTGAATGTGACCAAATCCCTCGCACTCCATGCAATGAATCCATTTCCCTTTGTTTTGCTTAGCATATCCACGATCTTCTCTACCCTTCTTATAGTTGTTCCCAGGTTTGTAGCCCTGAGTAGGTTTATCCCTATTGAAATGTGCAGTAGAGAGACCATTATTGTTGTTGGTGCGCTTCCCAAACCTTCTAAAAATTCTGCCAAAATTCTTAGACATCATAGCAAAAGATTCTTCATAGGACTCAGTAAGGCATCTAACATCTGGATGTGAGATTTTGAATTGGAAACTTTGAAGGCTACCCCTGGGTTTCTTCTCTGGTTGATCATCAAGAGACATCTCATAGTGAGAAGTGATCCAATCAGTTCATCTACCTTCATCTTCGAGATATCATGAACATCATCAATGGTAGTGACCTTGATCTTGAACCTCTTTGGGAGTGAAAAAAAGATCTTCTTCACGAGCTTGGCATCAAACATAGGCTCACCCAGAGAATGAGATTCATTTGAGAGGTCTCTCACGCAGACGAGAATTTACTGATGGTATCTTCCTCCAATTAAAATTTTCAAACTTTGTTGTGACCAGTTAGAGATGTGAGTTCTTCACCTTGTTTGTTCCTTCGTAAGAGGTTTCCAGAATCTCTCAAGCCTCTTTGAAACTTACACAAGTATTGATCAGTCTGAAATCAAGTCCATTGTATATGGCATTTAAAGCCTCGGACTTGGTCAAACGATTCATCACTACCCATATGGCATCATAATCTTTCATTTATAAGACGATGAAATCGCTCTTTAGTTCTTATCCACTTTTAATTATTGGTACTCCTTTAAAAAGTACTCCGATAACACATCACCAGATGAAAATGGCGTCTTGAAAACTCTCTTAGTTTTCACTACATTATCACTTATTTTCCTAGCTAGTTGTAACTAAATAAAGGAATGCTTAACACCAGAGTCAAACAATACTAAAGTGCCAAAATGAGCTAGATGAAGATGACCTGCTACCACAGTAGATGAGCTGGCTTGGACATCGGCGTTGGTGTAGGCGTAGATACAAGCTTGAGGTGGTAGTGGCATTTGGGTGATTGAAGTGCTTCTAATCGACCCAATGATATTTGTGACCTATCTAGTGCGGTTGACATCTGTCTAACTTTGTGTATGAGAGAGAGTGTGTTTTTTTTTTCTTTTTCTTTTTTAAATTTAAAATGTTAAATAAGTAAGGGTAAAATGAAGTTTTTTAAAAAAGTATCCGAATCAAACTGAATATATATATATATATATATATATATATATATATATGTATGTAGGGAGAGAGATAGAGAGAGAGAGTGAAAGAGAGAGAAAGTTATGTATTGTAAGGTATGACTCTATTATTACAAATATGATATTTATGAAAATCAAAGGTACGCATTCTAAATTATATTTTTTTTTCATTTACGTTAAATTGAATGTACAAATATAACGTTATAGGTTAATTGTTTCGCTCATGTATCTTCCAAAGGAAAAAAAGATCTCTGAGAAATATTTCCCGAGTAAAAAAAAAAAGTAACTAAAAATTAAAGGTACGAACCAACATTTTAATATTATATATATAGATATATATATCATCTTGAAAATATAACTAATTAAGTGATGCTTTTCACAGTGACTCTTATTTGACGTACGTCCTCATATCAGGGTCGGCCCAATCGTTGGACTGACCCAATCGTTGAGTTGTCTATCAACATCTTTGTGAGCACACGTCTTCAATTTGTGGGTTTTCGATCCAAACACCTAACAGATAGATAAATATACAAACAAAAATTTTAGCAAATAAATACTTATGAAAATTGAATTTTTCTAACCTTTGTTATGCAAACGTATTAATCAGATCTATGAATTCAAGCTCGGATAATATATTTTATTCAATTGACATAACCCCTTCAAAAAAAAAAAAAAAAGTCTATGATGTGTGTGTCATATAACGGCACATTGCCAAGAAGAGCAAAGGTCGCACAAATTTGATTCAGCGTGCAAGCGAATAGTGGGCATTTTTTTTTCTTTATTTTAAATAAAAAAAAATAACAACTTGGGCCAACAAAAATCGTAGACCTTTTTCTCTATCAGACTAAAATAAGAGAATGGTAGGAAGAAAATTATCAAATTTTGCCACCATTGTAAAGCCTATTAAATGCAAAATTTTGAGCTTTTTTTCCTCTTAAATTTCAGGAGCCTTAAGGCATTGCTTATCCTCATTCATTAAGCCGGTCTCATATTATTGATGATGTAATAATTATTTATGATCATAATTAATATAAATATGAAGATATATATTGGCTATGAAAAAAAAGAAAAAGAAAAGATAGCTCACGCATCATGCTGGGCTGTGCCCACGTAATGCATATGCATGGCCCCAACTTGCATGTGAAAGCGGTATATGTGAAAATGTAACATATGCAAACAAAAAACAAATAGTAGTTCTGATTCGGAGTAGAGATCTATTAAACAATTTGTTGTTTTCCTCTAATTCCTCCAAATCAGATCAATCAAGTTTTTCTTCCGACAAACTATGGTGGAGTTCTCTTTATCATCAATATCTCTCTCTCTCTCTCTCTCTCTCTCTCCAATTTTTCTCTTTTACAAGTTACTTTATTCTTTTCATTAGTCAAGCCTACCTCGAAAGGAATTCACATTTCAAATCTCCTATTTTCATGTTTTGCACTCAGAAAGAAAATGTCATCATCCCAAATCTCTCTTTCACACGACAATCATTAAGCTTCCAACTTTTATTATGTTTGGTATCCAAATGAGTACCTGTTATATATCTATTTCGGATTTCTGTTCGATGCTAGATCTATTAAATACTAGATACTATAAGGTCTGCGTTAGGAAGTTGTAACATAAACTTTGCATTCTTGGGACCGTCTGTCCAGGCAAACATAATATAGTTTCTCTCTCTCTCTCTCTCTCTCTCTCTCTCTCTCTCTCTCTCTCACACACACACACACACACACACACACACACACAATTTTCTGCTGAAATTTTAATTTGCTGTAAGCGTATATCTTCCAAAATTTAAGTACGAATACTCTCATTAAAATAAAATAAAATGTTGATGATCTAATTACGCATGAGTTATTTCTCTACTCATACACGTATTAAATCTCCAAATCGGATTTTCTATTTTACAAAATCATTATGATTCAAAATTTTAGTTTGAATATATTTTAAGAATTTAGGTTGATTCAGTATATGTATTAACATTCTTAAAGTTCAAACGAAAAGATCTAATCTTGGTATAATTTGTACAATAAAAACATTTAATTTTGAATTTCCAATATAAGCATGACTACATGATAAATTAAAGACCTTTTCTACATGCTGTCCTTGAATTTCATGAAATTTAGCAGAATGATGTCTACTTATTTTATTGATACCAATAATCCTTGAATTTTTTAACTTGACACTCCTAATCCTTTTACTTAATATTAAGGATTCTCGACCCTGCTACCAATGTAATCTTGTTAATTACGTCAAATGAACATTTCATGTGAAAACTCATCACCAAATCTAAATCGAATGTTTGGATCTAAAAATACAATTCATAAGTCAAACACTTATATTTTTGTCTAAAATTAAATTTGCTGATCTATAGATCTGGTTATTTTACCCTTTAAATAAAGTCATGCGGTCACACGTCTAAGATTTAATAAATATAAACGACAAAACTTAAGCAAAAACATCACAGTGACAATATTTAAAGTTCAGTGAATTAACCGATGCTATGTAAAAATGGGTGAATACACTAAAAAATTCAGAGTCAGATGTCATGCTGGGTCAACAGCATGAAAATTAGCGAAAGTATCATTAGCTTTATGTGCCTCACAAAAATACTATTTTCGTAACTAATGATATTGGAAAAAATTCTTCAAATAGCATTTGAAAAATGGAAGAAAGTTGTCGGAAGACATATTTATGCTAATTTCTATTAATTATTTGTATTTGTATTTTTTAACTAAAAAAATTATGAACCGTTGATAAAGATCTAACGACTGGTATTATTTGTCTCTTATTAATTTTTTTAATTAAAAATCGGATATTACTACTTCCGTTAAACTAAAAAATTGTCTAACAGAAATACCACTTCCGTTAATCTTCGGAAAACAAATAATTACCTAACGGAATTATCATTTTCGTCAAATAATAGAAGGCACATTAATAAAAATGGTATTTTCACTTCTTTTAGTGCCCAAAATAGTATGACATTATTAAAGAACGTTGATTCAACATATTTGTTTTGTATAAGTCAACTTTATTTGCATCTGACTCGTATGAAAATAAAGTTGACTTATACAAAAAGAAATATGTTGAATCCCTTTTTTTTTTTTTTTAACAATGTGACATATTTAAAGCTCATAGGTCTCCTATGTCTACAATGTCACCTATTTAAAGCTCATAGGTCACCTATGTCTAGATTGAAGTTTATCCCGGTATATATCTGCATCAATTTAATTCCCACAATTAATGCTCAATCATTATGTAGCTGATGTGTACTATATAATTTGTAGGATTTCGTTTTTGTAGAAATATGGCCCTCCAACTTGGACCCTGTACATCATCACTGTATATTCTCCACTCATGCTTTTGAATGTTTGACAAATGTTGATCATTTGACTCATATGTAGATTACTAAAAAAATTGGTTACAATGTTGATCACTATGACTCATATTTTGATTATGTAAAAAAACATTGTCGCTCGTCATATAATATATCATATATATATATATATATATATGGATTAATTAGATAAATGATTATATTTACCGTTTGACATTACTAAATAATCAATATTTCGTAAATTTTAGGTAAATAGTCACTTCCATATATTTACAAACATAAATTTTAGATAAATAACCACTTCCATTTATTAGACCGCATCACATTTATGGTTATTTATCTAAGATTTACAAAATGTTAGCTATATAGCAATTTCAAACGTTTTAATTGGCTATTTATCTAATTTTTTTTGTATATATATATATATATATATAACTGATTTAGATTATTTATATTTAAATTTTAATCTAATGATCTAATTATTAAAAAAATAGTTAAAATTAATGAAACATATACGTTACATACTATGAAAAGACTAAATATAATAATTTTAAACTATATTTTGAATATCTAAATAACTAGATCAAAATTTAGGGCAATTAAATCAGTAATAGTCAACCTTCTCTTTAAAAAATAGCCAAAGTTTTATATTATTAAAAAAATAGTATATCAAGCCGAAGTAAATTAAATTAAATGGTTTAGTTAATTTAATTTATTTCGATATGATGGATTATTTTTTTTAATTAAATGAAACTTTGCCTAAAAATTTTAAAAAAAGTTAAAGAATTAGCTAGTTGCAACAAATTCTTCTTAAAATTTTAATCGAGAGTGGCTATTAATTATTGTAAAAAACATGTAATAAATTGTAAAAAAATATAAAACGCAAGGAAATGCCACAAAAATATACGTATTAGCTCCAACTTTGCTATCGAGCTTCATAAAACTTTACTAAATGTTGTTGGACACAAAACTAATAAAGTTTCGCAAAATTCACATACTTTTCATATATTTAACACCTTCACTTTATAATCCACATTACATGTTTTATCACATATATTCAAGGAAATTTCAAATCATAATTAGAGTTAATGACACTTTTACATGTAATCATTTCTCTAAACACATCGACCCGTTATTCATGTCACTTTGCACATGTGTATATATCCTCATTGCTATATCTAACTGGTATTATATAATATATATACATCAAGCTGTATCCAACTTTGAGCATAAAAGTATCCAAACACAACTTTTTTTTTTTTTTAAGGGAGAGTATCCAAACACAACCTTAATTTTGCCTATAAGACAAGCACAATCTCATGATGTCAAATAATTGCGTAAGTGTCGCCTAGAGAGAGATAGAAATGGTTCAATACAGAAAGTTGATGATAACAAGAACACAAACATAATGCTTAATGTATAAAGATCACCATATATCGGCAATGAAGCAGGCAAATTTTCACCAATATTCGCCATACCCAACACAATTCTAATAAATTGTGTGGGTATATATTGAGAAGAAAATTCACCTGCTTCACCAACCCCGGAGGCAAATCTTTGGTACAGATATACTTATTATAACAACAGACACAATACAGAGAACACAACAGAAATCAAATGCAACGCAGGCATGCAAACCCTAATTAAGAAGCAAAGCAAGCATTAGTGCTCCGTGACAAAGCAATCCCAAAGGCATATGAGAATGTTTTGTTAGCGAGCACAGAGCTTGTGATGTTGCTGATCAGGCAGTGGTGGGGGCGGCGAGGGCGTGGTGGTGGGGGCCGAAGGAGCGGATGTGGTCCTTGAGGGAGCGCTTGTGCTTGAAGTCGGAGCCGCAGGAGCAGAACCAGAGCTTGCCGCAATTCTTCTCGTGGGTGCGCCAGTCGCCCTTGACGGCGAAGGGCTTGGCGCACTTGCGGCACTCGAAGGGCTTGGCCCCGTGCTTGCGCTTGAAGTGCGTCTGCAGCGTGCGGAAGTCCTTGAGCGGCTTCGCTCGCGGGTGGTTTATGTTGTTCTTGCACCCCGCAGCGCAGCAGTAGCACGCCAGCCGCAGCATCCCCCCCGGCTGCGCCCCCTTCAGCGACTCCGGCCCCTTCCTGTACTCCGACCCGTGCCCCCACATGTGCATCTGCGATTCAGATCATATCTACTATTTAATTACTCTAATGAATACTGAATATCATGTCTTCTTCTTTTTCTTTTTTTTTCAGAACCTAGATATTTCGTGGGAAATCTACGCTGCTTATCTTGATCGTTGAATTGTTGTCTTTATTTGCTCTTTTACATCTATGGTTATACCATTTTGACCTTTTATTTTCTATCTTATTACTGCAAACCAAAAAGCTTAAATGAGGACAACAATTTGACGACAAAAATATGAAAAGTGTTACAAGTGGTAATAAACAGACTAATAGCAGAAATACAAGATTATTTGAAGAGATGCAATTTCAGATTATGAGAATCATTATCAATCATTGATGTGTCAAAAGACACACACATATACATGGTTACTTTTTCTTGTAATTGAAAAAGATGAACTGAAATTCTCCCTAGACAGCATATGATGTCTGTTAATTATGAAGTGATTTTTTACATGATAAATATTTCTTCAATATTATCATAACTTCATGGGTTCACATCATACATACATCATGATTCGGGGAAATGATAAAAGAACACAAGTAAATAATCAACTAACCTGCATGTTATTGTACCTATTGAAGGTCTTGAAACAAATGGAACAAGCAAATTGCATTGGCCCCACAAGTATCTGTGAAGGAGTTGGGATCCAAAACCTCCTCTCCATGTTGAAATATTGAAAGCCCTTCTTCATGGCGTGTTCTTCTTGATTATGTTGATCAAAATCCTGCTTGATATCCTTGATCCCATCATGATATTGATCATCGTCGCCATCTTGATCATCTTCATAATCATCATCAACTTCATCACAAACTGTTGTGTTGGACAGTCCAATGTGCAA
This sequence comes from Urtica dioica subsp. dioica, assembly GCF_054948205.1. Taxonomy (NCBI): domain Eukaryota; kingdom Viridiplantae; phylum Streptophyta; class Magnoliopsida; order Rosales; family Urticaceae; genus Urtica; species Urtica dioica. The sequence goes on from NC_142766.1 coordinate 11,849,177, forward strand.
GGACACAGCAATTTTCTCTACTTTCATCTCTTCCTTGATTTCTCTTTGCGCCGCGAAATTATCTTCAACCTTGCTTAGAAGAGGCAAGCACTGCATAGTACTGTTCATTGACTTTTCATGATGAACAAGGTAGTCTTGATCATTGTTGAAGCTTAGAGAAGAACTGGAAGAGGAATTAGAAGGAGATATTGATGGTGTTGTGGGCTTAAGCCATTCTATGAAAGTAGAAGATTGATCAAAGAACATAATATTGTTGCTACTTTGTGTATTGTGATCCCTTAAACCCATATCCCTTCAGAGAGTAACTCCTTGAATTCTCCCCTCAGGCCTTTGTGGGAAAAAGAAAGCCATTGCACTTATAATAATGTTGATTTTTTTTCAGAAAAGGGGGTTTGGTTTGTCTTTTTTGGAACCTCTTTCGTTTTTCTTTTTTCTTTTTCTATTTTACAATTTTTATTCTTTCTTTTTTCTTCCCTCTTTTGGTCATCATTTGGAAATGAAGAGAGAGATATAATGGTAGGGTTAAGGAAAATGACATATTTTAAATAAATTTAATGAACAAAAGAAGAGAATCCTAGAATTGTCACACTCATTTGTTAGCCTATGTATTTTCCTAATCGGAGACTTTGACCCACATATAGACTACTAAGTCCCAATAGTTGTATTAAATAAACGAATTAAAATTATCCCCTTAATAAACTCATGAAACTAATGAAAGAATTAAACGGGAAGATAATTTGGTCAATACCTAAAAGATAAAGTTAATATAATATAAAAAGAGGGGGAAATAAAATACATAAATAAAATTACATAGGAATTGTTGATTGATGTAAAAGTAATAGATACGCGTTATGCAGTTTAACTTCCATTAACAAGTATAATAATATTAATCCTATATACATACCTAGTTTTGACAGGTTTTATGTTATCACATGAAATACGATTTAAAAAATTCAACATAAGCTGCGGAATAACAACACTTGTCCTCTAGTGCGATGATGCAAGAGTAGAAGCACAACATCGTCTCATCCAAATTTCAACCTTAAAGTTGGGAGCACTAACCCACTTAAAATTAGGGATGGGAATTTGGTCCGGACACCAAACACGAAACGGTTACGACACGATTTAAAGCGGATTTAGATCTCAATAAATGAGTCGGTTCTTAATCGGGTCGAACACGCTAACACGATTAAATAATGGGTCAAAACGACACGATTAAATAATGGGTCAAAACGACACGATTACAATAACACGATCAAAATCCGATTAACACGATTATTAAATGGTCGACACGAAACACGATTACGACCCGCACGAATATGACCCAATTAATACGATTACGAGTAATAGCACGATTACGACCCATTTAAACACGATTAATATTATGTATGTAAAATTATTAATTTATAACTATAAACATAAAATCAATATTCAATTAGTTGATTTCAATTACTGATTTAACTAGTATGCCAAATGGGTGTTCTCATAATCACAATTTACAATCACAATAACAATAGTCACGTAATAACATATCGTATTCCATTTTATTCGGTTTCAATTAAATTCAATTTATTTCGGACAATTACAATTCACATACACAATAACAATAATCTCATAATAACGTTTTGTATTCAATTTTATTTTATTTCAATTCAATTTTTACCGAACAATCACAATTCACAATAACAATAATCTCGTAATAGCATATCATATTCAATTTTATTTGATTTCAATTCAATTCATATCGAACAACCACAATTCACAATCACAATAACAATAGTCTCATAATAACGTATCATATTCAATTTTATTTGATTTCAATTCAATTAAATTCATATCGAACAATCACAATTCACAATCCCAATATCAATAGTCTAATAATAACGTATCATATTCAGTTTTATTTAATTTCAATTCAATTCATATCGAACAACCACAATTCACAATCACAATAACAATAGTCACATAACACATATCATATTCAATTTTATTTGATTTCCATTCAATTCATATCATATTCAATTTTACCACCGAGTGTTGTGGTCTAGTGGTTCCAAGCTAACTCCTAAGGGTTTGGAGGGCTTGGTCCCGAGTTCGATTCCCCCAAAAATCAATTGTCTGTGTGACATTGTGAGGGGTGAGAATCGCTTGGGACTGGGTGACCTCCGGCTTCTGGAACTATACTAGGCATTCGGTGGGGCTGCTTTGACGGGGCCAGTGCTTGCGCTGGTAGGTCGCTCTAGTGGATTGCGCCAAATGCCGATCTGGACGACCTAGAAAATCCGAACATGAGGCAGCGGGGGAGGCAAGGTCGCCACTTCCGTCTCCACCTTATTTTCCTTCTAAAAAAAAATCACAATTCACAATTCACAATCACAATATCAATAGTCTAATATTAACGTATATCATATTCAATTTTATTATATTTCAATTATATTCAATTCAATTCATATAGAACAATCACAATTCACATAGTTTCATAATAACATATTATATTCAATTTTATTTTATTTCAATTCAATTCATATTGAACAATCGCAGACAATAGTCTCACAATATCATATTCAATTTTATTTGTTTTCGATTAAATTCATATCGAACAATCACAATTCACAATTCACATATACACTAACAATAGTCTCATAATAACGTTTCGTATTCAATTTTATTTGATTTCAATTCAATTTAATTCAATTAAATGTCGAACAATCACAATTCTGAATTCAAATTATCCTAGAAAATTTATTAATTCACTTTACGTTACCAATGATATTTTTGTATGTAATTAACAAACTATTATTATTTCATATAATTATAAAATTCTATTTAGAAGAGCCAAAAATGGATAGGAACATCGAGTTAGACATCCTCGCCTATTGGAATTTAAATGAATGTCGATATCCTATCATTGCGGCAATGGCTCGTGATATATTAGCCGTTCCCGTTTCAACTGTTGCTTCAGAATCTTCGTTTAGTACCAGTGGTAGAGTTTTGGATGCATATCGTAGCCGACTTATTCCTAGCACGGTCGAGGCATTAGTTTGCACTCGTGATTGGCTTTATGGTAATTACTTTTTTTTTTAATTTTATTTTATCATTTTAGTTTTATTAGTCTTGAATTTATTTTTGTGTTGATATATTTAACTAATTATAAAATTTATGTAGGATCAAATGGAGAAGCCAATGTTATCATAAAAGACGTTTTGAAATTTAAGTTACATGATGAGGATGTAGAATCCGAAGGTTCAAGTATTCGTATTGACTAAAACTAATCGTATGTCTTTTTTATTTGTTTTTGTGAAAGATGATTGTATTTTGGAGTTTTATTTTCCTATGACTATTATGTTTATGCTAATTTTATTTTGTTAAGAGTATTTCTTTTTCTTTTGACTATTACGTTTTTTTTTATAATTTAATCGCAATTTATTGAGTCCGAATGTCTAAACACGATTAAAACACGATTAAATAATCCATTTAACATGACTATTAAATGGTTTAATTTAAACGGTTATGGATCTGTAAAAAAAATAAACGGTCGGATTTGAATCTAGACTTCAAACACGATTAATAAATGGTCGGATTTGGTTCTAACAATTATTTATGCAAATATGATTAACACAACACGATTACGACACGAACACGAAATTGTCATCCCTACTTAAAATCGAGTTTACATAATACAATTTGTTTGTGCTAAGGCTTTACTCGAGAATTTGGTGTAAATTTATTATTGGCTTTGTGAAATGGTAACTATGAAAAGGATATTCAGTTAACCAATTGGAAAATAGAGAATTTAACATAATCTAAAATAATTGTATGATGATATTATCATTCTTATAGAGCTTACTTTTATGGCAAATCATAGATATTACAAGAGATATGCTTTGTTAATATTATAAGATATATCAACCGAAAAACGACTCTAATCTCATATGTGACACAATAGATTGCTAGAGATTTTGTTAGAGATTATAGAATAGACCATAAAAATAAAAAGTGATATACATATATGTGTACATATATACATATATATATATTATATATACTACAATTTATTTTCCGTTGTATTATCTCCCACGACAGTAGAAAAAATGTCGTCTAAATGATGTAAAATAAGGAGTTCGGCGGACATAACTTCTGCCGCGGCAATAAACATCTGGACGGCGTTTATAAGTCCTTCGTCCAAGCGTTCTAATTTTTTTAATAGTCCTCGCCGCGGCTGCAGTCTTTGCTCACCGACTTGAGCCACATCAAATTACTGCTCTCGTATAAGATTTCGATTGGCTATTGATACCACTTTTCGGCCTCAGATCTTACGAATATATATCTTCGGCAAATCTGACTAGCTCAAGCATATTGCTCTGGGCAGATCGCTTCTTCCTTGGCAGCATATCTAATAACCTACCAAAATACAACGAACGGTCAAATCAAGAATTGATTTAAAAAATTCAATGAACTTATTTGAAATCCAATCAAACTATAACTCAAAATAATCTCACTCAATTCAAACTTCTTGTATCCTAAATCATCGGTCTAAAAAAAGAGCCAATATCAACCCAAAAAAGAAAAAGAAAATAACAATTAATCCTTAAGATATTTAGAGCCTTCTTTTCGAAAGACAACAAAGACTATGTTGAATAACAAGCCTTTTTGGGGATACAATATTAGAGAGACTAATTACATTTCAAATCATACTCTAGAACTAATTTCGCATACAAGAAAATCCAAATAATTTATTGCAATTAAAATATTAAACAAAACATAAATAAAGGGAGTTCCAAAGGATAGAGATAGAAGGAAAAAAATCGTTGAATCCCGGTTGTCAATCGCGACTGAAATTCTGATTAGTCGCGAAGACAAGATGTCGCACGATGTGTTGACAATGTGTCCGACAACTTGCTTGAACACAGATTATGGATAAACAACAAACAGTGCAAAACAAAGTACACACGATATGGTTACCCAGTTCGGTGAAACACACCTACGTCTGGGGGCACTCTGCCAGTGGAAAGGATTTCACTATCTTGTAGTCAATAGTACACGCAAGGTTTATATATGATTACAATCAACAAATCAATAAAACCTAGAGACTATTACCACCAATGATCACCTAGTCAGAGACTCCCCCTAAATTTGAGCCTCGTCTCAATTCCACCATTCGAGCAACCGCCTGGCTCGGATAACCTTCAGTCTTCAGCTGTTCGTGAACCTTCAGTCACGCGAACACAAAACCCAACTCTCACAGACACTCAATCTTTGTGGAATAGTGTTTGAGAGAAAACACCGCTAATAACAAAACACACAGCCTCCCAGTCCGCCGGTCTTGCACGTCTAAGAGCTCTGAGTGTTTTTATCAAAAGCGTCAAAGCTGCTAAGGGGGAGCGCATGTCTTTTATAGCAGCTTCACAATCCTGGAAGTGAATCTCGGGTTTCCTTACCCAGCCTCAACCGAATATCACATAATTGTTGTCAATGGTGCCCACAAGAAGAGTAGTAGTGTCTTTATTTTGTACATTTGATGTAATAAAGTCTCATGAAGACTCTTGCTTGTAATTGCCTATCTATTCATTAATAAAGTTGAAACGTTCATTCATTCTTTCTTTGTTTGAAGCTTTATGATAAAACCTTAGTCTTTTAGTCCATAAACAAACTTAACAACTTACGAAGAGACAAATGTAGATTTGCATGAACAAACTCTTCGTAGTTTGCTTAAAACGACATATTCGCAATCTAAGGGTCAAAGGACTATTGACCTCAGTATGATTGTTAGAAGAATCTATGATGTCTGGTTATGAGGCATTGAGAGTTGGAGACTCTATAGTTCTTCTAGATATCTTCCGAAGGTACTGAATTGACCAGTGCACTTCTAGAGACAATATAAGAACAAACCATTTAACCTCTTATGTCTCGAAGTCACTATGTATGAATTGCATCATGCTTACCTTAATCCTGAAATGAGACATGCCATTTCACACCTTAGTATTCTCATTTGAGAAAGTCAAAGTTCGGACTCACTATGTAATTCCGAACAAGGCCTATTGGTGAAGTACTAAGTTGTGAGTCTGTCATGAGTAACTTTGTGAAGTTCTCATAGATATGGAATTCATGTACAAGATTGCTGAAATGCAATGTATGTCACCTCATGCTTTGTTCCTTGGAGTGTGAATAAATGAACTGGCCAGTGTCCAAATTGAGTCCTGACTCTTTGGATGAAACAATGTGACTTGTTAGCTCCTCGTCAATACATTGTTTCTAACTTATTCACAAGCGACAAAGGAGTTGAGGAAATAACAGCTAGAAGGGTAAAATGGTAATTTAGTAAATCCCGACTAGCTGATGACATTCATGAAGGGTAAACATAGATAATATTCAGTGGATCCGCTCATTATAATTAGGTCGAATTCTTGAGTAGAAAACAAATTCATTTGAACCGAGAGATTTTCAGTGTCAGCTCTTTAGTGGAGTCAGTTGGCATTAAGCTAAACTTGGAAAAGGTTTGTGAACTTTTGAGTCCAAGTGTTTAGCTCAAGCTTTGTTCATTTGGGTCCATGAGGTCACTGTCACGAATCACATCGATAGGAATAGTTAAACTGGAAGCTAAGTCAAAACAAGAACGAAAATAGTCAAAAGGGTATTTTTGTCTTTTGAGACATATGATGAAATGAATGTCAATAAATTTTTTGACAAGTTCATTTGATGACTTAATGTCACTCGGCCATAACTTGATTATTGGGCCTTGTGAATTAATTTCATTTCATAAGAATTTTATTGAAAATTCTTAATGGGCTTTTCTCATGTTGTTATGAACAAATGAAGAAGCTTCTAGAAGCTCCTTCTAGAGACATGTTGGGCGCCCATAATACCCAAAGAAAGAGAGTTTATTTTGTGCATAAATGTATTTAGATACTTGCCAAAAGAAAAAGAGGAAACAAATTTGCATGTAGATGCACTAGGGTAATCGGCCAAGTAAGAGAAAGGCAAGGCAAGGAACAAAAAAGGAAACAAATCCAAGCCTTCTAGAAGGCTGCCTTGGCCGTGTGGAATAAGAGGGAAATGGGCAATATTTGCTCATGAATATGTGATATTCTATAGAAGAGGAAACTACCTTATTGAAGGTGAGACCTCTCCTATAAATAGGAGCCTCATTCCACACATTTCATTCATCCTAAGTTTAAGAGATTGAGAGACTCTCTCTCTAGAACTTGGCCGAAAATCCTCTCTCTCTCTCTAGTTTATTTTCGATTTTTTCTTGTCTTGGCACCTAGGTCCTCACTCGACCTAGTGTTTAGCTCTGCGACTTCGAGACTCGTTCTTAAGTCGTAGTGTTTAAAAGTGCCCACTCACTGATTCCTTCTTTTCGAGTGATTTAGTGATAGAAACTTTCGTGGTTGCTCGAGGTGCCGAGGAAAGAAAGAGAGACGTGCTGCGAGGGGAGACGAGCGTTGCAAACTTTCCACAAGCTTCTTCAAAGTTCAAGCTTCAAGAAAGGTTAGTAAACTTCTAGCTCATATTGGTTTTTAATTACATGTACTTGCACTTGTCTAGATTAGTAAAAACTGTTTTACTTGTAAAAGAAAATTTTAAAATTCCGCCGCTTACCGAAGCGTTAATTATTTTCTTAAACCCTAGATCGATTCCAACAATAATCAAGTCACCAGCGAGGCAAATATATTGCAATGAAGACAGCAGCGAGGCAAATATCTTGCAATGAAGTCAGCAGCGAGAATATCTCATAGTTAAGTCACCAGTGAAGCAATCTGTCGAAACTGGAAACTTGCCTGAAATAAAGTCTGCACACAGGAGGAAATATGTCACACCAGAAGTAGAAGCATAACGACCAACATCTTTCCACACAACTTGCACTAAAAAATAAATCCAACAAAAACATAACAACAGCGACGAATGGTGGACTTCTTCTCCTGTTGCATTTACTCTCCCAACTAGCGAAACAACCTAAGAAAAACTAAAGTAAAAGCTAAAGTGTGTTATTAGGTTACAAGAGTTGGTTATATAGGTTTGTTGCTGATTTTCGGAGTGATCTAGGTCATTAAAACTGATTTGACGACCAAAACGATTAAAAAATCATTAATTTTTAGTTTTGCCTGACGGGAGCTCGCGACACGCAGAAGAAGGCTCGCAATGCAAGGAACGGAGGTCATAGCGCACAGAAGAAGGCTCGCGGCATGCTTCAAACTTTTTGGAAGTGTGCATAGCACGCATATCGTTTTGGAACTTTCGGGGACATTTGGATGAAACCTCACGACGCGCGGAGAGGAACTCGCGCTGCGAGGTAGACTTTTCAATTCCTCGCAGAACGTGCGCGCGTAACGTTTTGGGCTCGTCTGAACACTCCGTGTGGTACGAGATGGGGGGTGCGTGCTGCGCGGAGACTCTGATTTTTGTTCCTCCGTATCTCATCCTTTGCTTTGACCCGTTTCACATCCCGATTTTTTTTCCCTGCAAATGAGTCCAAAGAGCTTATAGAAGCTCTTTTACTCCTTTGAACATGTAAATCCTTATAAACACACTAAAACGATTTAAAATACCTGAGAACTTGCTAAATTTAAGCTGGAAAATAGGAGTTTAACGCGTAAGAAATGCACCTATCAAATACCCCCAAATTTGAACTGTCGCTTGTCCTCAAGTGACAAAAGAAACTAGCACACAAAAGAAGTTATTTAAACTAAACAAATGAAATTTGGTGCTTGAAATACATCCACTGACTCATGCTTGCCTCAACATCATATCTATGGACTTACATTGACATGGAAGTTCACGATTTTAAACCTTAGTCCGTTTTCAATGTTTACCTATCTCGAAAGCTTTCATTCACCAAGTCTCGTAATCCGTCCAACCACCATCAAGAGAGCACAAAAATCGAATTTAAATAGGAATTTTTTTTATTCGACACACCCATATGCCCCTCGTTACCCTTAATCTCCACTGATGTGCACACATCATTTCTAGCTAGTCTATAGGCCTTAAAGGCTGGTAATGTTTCAGCTAGGGTCACGGGAATGATAAGAGATTATTAGTGACTCAATCAACCTAGCAAGGATCGCGAATCACTGCTCACCACAAACTCAAACCTCACATTCTCATTCTAGCACTCGACATATCCCAAAATCACACTCAAGATATGACTACAAGGCTTATAGACTCAACAAAACATATCTCCAAGTCATTTATAGTTTTTGTTCGAACACCATAATTACACAAAATAAAAAATAAAAATAAAACTAGATGCCAAAAGTGAGGATCATCTTACAACACTTTCTCTTTTTCTTTTTCTCTTTTTTTCTTTCTTTTCTTTCTCTTTTTTCTTTTCTTTTCAAAAAACAAAAAAAATAAAAAAAACGGATTACGGTGTTCAACGATTTTTTTTTTTTACATTTATTTTATTAACTTGGAGGCTAACTAAAAAAAACTTGTCAAAAAACTCTCGGAAGTGACTCGCGATGACGTCCTTACTAGATCAAAGGTTCTTTGTGGGAATGTCTTCATCGGCTAGGTTGCATTACGTGGCTAAGAATGAAAATGATTAGTGTTTGTCTTTATGTGCAAATGACTCTAATGGATAAAGAATTTCGGGTCGGCTCTTTGGCTTAAAGTGGCTAATCATAACACCTACATCATCCTAACTAGATTAACATGCACTCAATTTTTCAACTAGAATTCGAAAAGGGTTCTAGTGTGTTCGGTGTTCTCTTTTCAAGCGACTGGTTAGACTAATCCTCAAGGTTTCCCAAACTTCGAGACATACATTATTCGGGTCTCAAGGGTAACACAAAACTCAACAAAATTATTTCTCACTCGATAATTCATGAATTATGTTCCAATATCTAAAGCTTAAGATTTTCAATATCATCGGCAAATACATGTGAGTCAATATATGCAAACAAGACACCAACTTTTACCTAAACTACTAAAACAAAAAAGAACTAATATACAAAAAGTCCCCCGCAAGACAAGAAAAATCCCCCCAAACTTAAAACCTCCATTGTCCTCAATGTAGCCACATGATATAAGAGAAAAAGAACTTACGTTGTGGGGGTGACCGATCGCCCTACTCATCACTGCCGCGTTTACCTATATGGCGCCCTTTCTTCCTCCAGACTTCTTTGAACGGTTTCGACCATTGTCCTCGCGTCGGTTTGAATGGAGACTTTCGTGATGCACCCTTGCTCGTGCTTTTTCGTTGATCAGTCCGGTGGATCGCGTGGGGGGGGGGGGGGGGGGGTGCGGCGTAGGCTTGACTTCGTCAGTCTTGAGGACATAAATCTTTTCTTTTTTTCCTTTTCGCGCTTTCGGACTTTGTAGATCTCGAACGTCTCTTCCTCGTTTCTCTTGCGCGTCGTCAACTCGCATTTCTTCACGTCAATACAAGCACCACATGTGGATAAGAAGGCCATTCCCAAGAGTATAGGGATGTCGCGATCCTCCTCCATGTCACTGATATAGAAATCGGCTGGAAAAGTAAATTTTCCAACTTTGACGAGGTCTTCCACAAAACTGCGCGGATGCCTTACGGTCCGATTCGCCAGTTAGAGAATGGTGCGTGTGGACTTTAGCACACCTACCCCGAGTTCTATGAATACGACCGAAGGCATGAGGTTGATGCCCGAGCATAAATCGCACAAGGTGTTGTCGATGAACACGTCTCCAATGGAGCATGGAAATGTGAATTAGACTGGGTCCTTCATATTTGTCGAGAGCTCTTGTTGTAGAAGCGCGCTACACTCTGCGGGGAGTGCCACCATGAGCATTTGCGAGAACAGAAGCGGTGACTCGTATGTGTGGACCGGGGAGGGCGGCTTAGGAGCTTTCTTGATCGGGGCCGCCTTTTCTTCATCTTTCTTTGGGCTCTCGATGACCGCAACACGTTGATGTGAAATAGTGTTGCAATACTCTCATGGGTTCACTTCGGAGGCACTTGGAAGCGTGCCCTGAGGTCGCGTGTGAATGGTGGTTTCGAGTTGTCCCACATGTACATCGAGACTCCGAATTTATGCCGATTTACTCTGAACAGTGTTCTGAGCTTTGGTGATGAAGGTGGTGAGGAGGTCTTCAACATTGGCTTTTGAGGTGGGCTGATTTGTTGTTGTCGTGGCTGAAACACCAGTTGTTGTTGTTGTTTGTAGCCCTATTGTTGATTCCGAAACGCCAGTGGTGTTCGGTTTTGCAAGAACCCTTTGTTGTTGTTGTTGTTGTTGTCGTTGCGGCGGTGCCCTCCATGCAAAATTTGAGTGGTTGTTCCTCGCTCTGGTATTGTAGTTGTTGGAGTTTTGGAATGTAGGCCGTTGTGATTCCCCACATAGTTCACATTCTCGGATAAGATGTCGTTGGCTTGAGGGCATTCACTGGTGAGGTGAGGCCTGTTGCACCAAAAGCATGATTTTGGTGCGGTGTGTATGGCATGGGTGATGACTTGCATCTCCTTTATTTGCTTCTTGAGGTCCGCCATTTGAGCCGTCATCTATTTCATCGTCTCGACGTTGAACGTGAAAGTGGTGGCATTTTGCAGTGGTGGAGTTTGCCTTCACCGGGCTTCTCTCCACCGAGCATTGGTTGTTGGAGCGCGCCAATTCTTCTAGGAGTGCATGGAACTCACATCGGTGTTGACTAAGGTCTTCGTGGATGTGAGGAGTCTATGATAGAACGTCTGGAGCTGGATCGGAAGAGTGATCTCGTGGTTTGGGCATTTTCTCAACATCTTTTTGAATCGCGCTCAGGCCTCGTGTAGTGATTCTCCATCCTATTACCCGAAACTATGAATTTAGTTATGTAGACGAGCGGTCTTCTCGAATGTAAAGAACTTTGCGAGGAAATCATTGCAGAGAACCTCCCATGAGGAGATGGAGTCGGCGAGCAGCGACTACAGTCAACTATTCGCTCGAACGCGAAGGGAGAACAGGGACAATCGAAGACGAATGACATCTACGGTGATGTTGTGCATTTGGAATGTACCACACAACTCGATGAAGTTGGAGATGAGCTCATTCGAATCTTCGGTCGGAGCTCCAGATAATTGATTATGATGAATCATGTCGATTGTTTCTGTCTTAATTTCGAAGCTCTGATTCCATCTGATGGCTAAATTTACGATGGCCGATCGGTACCCATGAGTCATGGGTAGCACGTAGTTAATTAGAGGTTTTTCTTCTTCGGCCATGATCAATTCTTTAGTATCTTGCTTCTTCTCTTTTCGGTTTATTTTGCAGGTTTTCTCTATCTCATATACTATCGGAAGAAGGCTTGATTCACCGTCTTTTCGCATATACCTTCAAAATATCAATGGACAACACAAAAATATAACAGAAAACAAAAATAAAAGAAAGTCCAAATTGAAACTAGTTAATCGAATCACAATAAATAAATAAAAACTAAGTCCCCAGCAACGGCGCTAAAAACTTGTTGCGATATTTTTTCAAACTTAATCCCTAAGGAATACATTTCAAATCATACTCTATAATTAATTTCACATACAAGAAAATCCAAATAATTTATTGCTATTAAAATCATTCTCTCTCTCTCTCTCTCTCTCTCTCTCTATATATATATATATATATATATATATATATATATATATATATTAAGGGGATTAGTTCATGGCGTCGAGAGGAACGAAAACACAAAATAAACTAAAACAAACCATAAAAACTAAATTGAAAGAAAACATAAATAAAAGGGAGTTCCAAGGGATAGAGATAGAAGGAAAAAAATCGCTGAATCGCGGTTGTCAATCGCGACGAACGGTGGACTTCTTCTCCAGTTGCATTTACTCTCCCAACTAAAGTAAAAGCTAAAGTGTGTTATTAGGTTACAAGAGCTGATTATATAGGTTTCTTGCTGATTTTCGGAGTGATTTGGGTCATTAAAACTGATTTGACGACCAAAACGATTAAAAAATCGTTAATTTTTAGTTTTGCCTGACGGGAGCTCGCAGCGCGCAAAAACTGGCTCGCGGCACGCAGAAGAAGGCTCGCAATGTGAGGAACGGAGGTCGCAGCGCACAGAAGAAGGCTTGCGGCGCGCTTCAAACTTTTTGGAAGTGTGCACAGCGGGCATATCATTTTGGGACTTTCGGCGACATTTGGATGAAACCTCGCGGCGCGCGGAGAGGAACTCGCGCTGCGAGGTAGAATTTTCAATTCCTCGCAGAACGTGCGCGCGTAACGTTTTGGACTCGTCTGAACACTCTGTGTGGCGTGAGATGGGGAGTGCGTGCTGCGCGGAGACTCTGATTTTTGTTCCTCCGTATCTCGTCCTCTGCTTTGACCCGTTACGACTCCCGATTGCTTCGTTTTCCCTATAAATGACTCCAAAGAGCTTATAGAGGCACTTTTACTCATTTGAACCTGTAAATCCTCATAAACACACTAAAACCATCAAAAACTCCCGAGAACTCGCAAAATTCAAGCTGGAAAATAGGGGTTTAATGCGTAAGAAACGCACCTATCACTTAGGCAAGCCCAAGTCCACTACGCTTGCCGCCATTGCCGTCCCTCCGGTCGATCGAGCTGGACTTGGGATTGTGCGTGGTCTTCCTTTACTTTTTTTTAAAAAAAAAATAACTTCTGAAAGTTTTTATTCCTCAATTAACTCTTCATTTACTTTTGGAATTAAAACAAAGAGTGTTGTAACCGTGCAATTTAATGTTGCGATTTACATTTAAATGTGAAAAAACCTGTCTGGACGTTTTGCATGGTTGTTATCAGCCATTTAACGAGCATTTATGTGATTAAAGACCATAAAGGCTGAATGATTTCGTGGTTCAAATTCTTGTAACCACTCAAACCATTGGCCTATAAAAAGTTGCATTGTTCTCTCATCCGGACAGACCCAAAACAAATTCTCTATGAAATTTCTCTCCTCTCAAAATTGTCTTGTTTTCCTTTGTAGTCAGTGGTTGGTTCTATTACTGCCTTGGTTCGCCAGAGAAGCTAGGTTGGTGCTAAGCTCTTCTCACTACGCCGTTGTATTCTGGGAGGTAAATTGCTTGTCGTTTCCAACACTCATGAGAGAGCAATATTATTTTAATAAAATTGTCGAACAAGCCTCGACGTTCTTTTTATTTTTTTCCCCTTATTTGCGTACTTAATATTCTATTATTGTTATTGTTGTTCATATTTTAATTATATTATGCTATAGTTTTATGTTTTATTTATTTTTCCATCGAGTTTGTCTTTTTATTTCCGCGAAATAAATATTATTTACATAATACTTCTAACAATTTTACCACTATAAAAATTTAAACTAAAAATTACAATTGTGGAGGTTTAAATGACAGAATTTGACCCAAAGCCCTTAGTCATGACTTTGATTTTAAAAAGTAAAAATTAATTCCGCTAAAACTTTACTAAGATAATGAGAACATCCAATACCTAATCCATTCTCTTTCTACTAGCGAAAAAAAAAAAAAAAATCTCACTCTCTTTCTTTTCTTACTTACCTCCAAAAAGTTGAAGGACCTACCGACAGAGAAGATATCAATTGCGGATTTTCAGGGAATGATATATGATGTTAAGATTACCTCACGATTAACTTATTGATTACACACCTTTTACTTTGTCATTATTAAAATTCAATCTTTAATGCGGGCAATAATGTCCCTAAAAAATACCTCATTTTTAGTTTCTTATTTCATTTATTCATATCTTATCACCGAATTCTATCAGAGTTTTTTTTTTTTTTTTGTTTAAGGTAGTTTGGTTGCAGTGGGGATTGAACCCACGACCTCCACATCAGAGTTTTTAATTACTCATTTTTGTCTAACAAAAGATATCGGATAGTAAATTGTGCCGTCAAACCTAAATCAATAATAAAAAATCTCTACTTAGGTTATAACATTGAACATTATCGATGGTAATAAAAAATTGAATGACTAGTGTATTCAATAATGAGAAATGAATCCAACGCGTATCTTTTAGTTAGAGAGGCTGGACCAAACTTTACCGTTCATACATGATACATATAAAAACATTTTGCTAATTATCTTTTTATATAATATAAACTGCAATAACTGTAATTTCAAAGCTAAAAGTGAATATATATATATATATATATACACACACATAAGCTTTTTAATAGTATAATCTAGTTATATATTGCTAACATGGCTAGCAGGGGTGGGAGGGCTACTGACTTCTGAACCCCAAACAACGATCACAAAGAGTCAAAAATCTCCCGTTAACAACGGACTACGTAAATCGACAAAAGCATGCACGGAAGAAAACTTCACTTCCCCTGAAAATTGAGTTGTGGATCCTAATTAATCCGTAATACTATAAAAATTTACGATGATTATGTTGCATATTGACCTGATCAGTAGCCAATGAAGTTGGAAGGGCGGTGATAAACCCCCTTCCCAGCTGGAGTCGTAGGGAGCGAAGCCTAATGGGTGAATATGATATTGGGAGGGCATTTAATCGAGGGCATGTTGGAATTTCAGACTTGTACTTGTTAGTCCTATATTATCTCTATAGGCACTCTAATCAACGATGCAATTATTTGTAGGGCCACTGCAACATTTACAACATTTACCGACGATTTTTTTCGTCGGTAATAACCCTAAAGTCGTCGCTAAATGTATTTAGCGACGATATTAGCGACGATAAAAATCGTCGCTAATTTGCCGTGCCTAAATATATTTAGCGACGATTTAATCGTCGGTAAATATTTAGCGACGATAAAATCGTCCGTAAATATTGTGACGAGAAGTTTTTTTTCATTTTGAAACAGACAATTAGCGACGAATTTGTCGTCGCTAATTACCGCGGGAAAAAATCCCGCGTCAATTAGCGACGACAAAGTCGTCGCTAAATGTTGTGACGAGAAGTTTTTTTCGTTGTGAAACAGAGTTCTAATTCACGCGGGAATTTTTCCCGCGCCAATTAGCGACGACAAAGTCGTCGCTAAAACGTTGTGTGAATAATATTTAGCGACGATTGTATCGTCGCTAATTATTATTATTATAATTTTTTTTTCGTCGTTTATTATTTATTTTTTACGGTTTTTTGGTTGTGAAATTCTAAAATGAAAAATCATATAAAAACTAAATTATATTATCCAAATCAACAACTATATAAAATCCGGTTACGTACGTTTTCGGTTATCGAGAAATATGTAAATAATAAATACACAAAACAACTAATAAACCACTAGTCGCGACGTTTGCTTTGCCGTCCCGCCACTCGTTTTCCCCCTCCTCGACGAGAAACGCTCTTCTGCTGGCGCTGAAGTTCTGCAGGCTGCGGCGTCGGAGTAGACTGACTTGGTCCGCCGGGCGTCGTCTGCTGGCTGGCGTCGGGAGTCCTCTGCTGGCCGCCCGTCGGAGTGCGGACGTCGGGCGTCGGAGTGTGGACGCCGGCCGTCGGAGTCTGCTGGCTGTGGGATGACGGAGCCTGCTGCGAACTCTGCGGAAATTGGGACATGAACGAGCTAAGGTTGAGGCCGGGCACCTGACTCTGTATTGTCTCGGCGAACGCGGCGAGGGTCGATGCCAACACCTCCTGCGAGACATATCCTGGTTGCGACGTCCCAGCCTCCGAACCGTAGACTTCGGCGACTTCAGCCGCCATCCGTGCTCCCTGTGGCACCAAACGTCCGACGCCGGTCAAGTGATCAGTCCGCGAACCCATAATATCGCGGATCGCCTGCTGCTCTAGAACGGAAATATCAACGTCCGCTCCTTGGTGCTCAGCCTCCGCTCGCAACGTGTTGAACCTAGCGACCAGTCGATCCTGATATAATTAACTAGTTAGTATATATTAATCGAAAAATAAGAAAAATAAATGTAAACTTACATAACGTGCGGAGGCTTCAGGAGTCAGCCATTCAGACTTGTCGGACTGATGTTGGCGCTTGTAGTTCGCAAACAAGCTCTCGAATGCGCCTGTCTCGACGCTCTTCTGCATGTAAACAAAACTTCAAGTGTTAGATAATTTTAACGATTTGATGTATCATATAAACATAAAACTTACGTTTTTCATGCGGTGGGTCGAGAACCCAATCGTCCCCTGTCGAGTCTTCGTCTTCTTCTTCGCGCGATTCGCCTTATTCTTCGCTTGTATAGCCTATTTTAATATAAGTAAACGTACACGTAAATAACAAATCGTTTAATAAACATTCGAGTAACATAAATGATTCGATATTACCTTAAATTCATCGCTCGTATATCGTTGTATCAGCGTCTCCCATTCGGTGTCGAGATTAACGGTCTTCGGTTTCAGCGACCGCGCCACCTGTACGCTGCTCTTGCAGTCGATGTCGAACCACGACCGCAATGTATGCCTCCAATCGCGAAGACGAGTCTTCGCGTCTCGAATGATTGCCGCATCGACAATCGCCTTCTTCTTCCCGGTTGCATCACCATCGACTCGAATGTCGTACTTGTCTCGAATCGCTGCTCGGATCTCGGCCTCCTTCGCCGGCCCCACATTCGCATTCGTCCACCTTGGGACCGTAGGCGAGATCTTGTCTCGGACGACCAACCCGAGCGTGTTCGCGAACGTCGCGAGATCCGGATCCATCTCGCGCTCTGGCTGCAAGAACGACAGAAACTCCTCGTTATAAATAACGACTTCCTTCACCCCGGGGCGCCGTGCACGCTCAGATCGAAGCCCGACCGTCGGCCCACGCACGGTCGGTTCGATATCCTCGTCTTCTTCTTCGACGCCATCACGTACGGGCGCCGACTGGCAATAATTCGGGAGACGGGCTAAGAAGTCATCCCCGCCTCCGCTGCCTCCAGCTCCTGTAGCCGCAGCCATCTGAAATTCAAAACAAAATTATTTAGTTATGCATTCTTAATGATTTAAATCAGTTAATTTAGTAAGTAAATGAAAAACGTTATATACTATCAATCATCGTCGTCTGACAAATCATCTTCTTCCATCAAATCTTCGTCCTCAGTTTCTTCATCATCGATAAACTCTTCTTCTTCAATATTTTCCAACAAGTTCACTGCGTCGTTGCTCACGGGCTCTGGTATCGCAGACTGATGACGCGTTGACAGTGAATCTAAATCTAACGGTTCTACTGACAACTGAACTGAAGACGAAGATTGACCAAGAATGAGGTCAATATCAGGAAGATCCCACACATTTCGATGATTACACTTTTCGACGATTCGCCAATCAGGACCATTCAAGTTATCTTCCAAGTAGAAAACTTGTTTCGCTTGAGTTGCCAAAATAAATGGCTCGTCTTTGTACCATTCTTTTGCCACATACACGCTTGTCAAGTTATTGTCGTTGCGTGTCCTTTTCCTCGGATCTTGATCACCGAACCAACAACATTGAAATAAGACGACGCGACAATTGTTCTGATACGTCAAGACAATGACGTTTTCTACTTGACCGTAGAAGTCGTGACCTCCTTCACTTGGTACATATACCCCGCTATTCTGAGTCGTTCTTCTGCTATCACGTTGACGAGAGATAAATTTAACCCCGTTCACTACACAACACGGATACGTCTGTGGTGCGAAATGTGGTCCCAATGCCAATGCATATAATTCGGAGGTAACGGATAATCCGTCTTGGCTCATGCGAAATACCTACATACAATCATTAACGAGTCGGTTATTAATAATCTCATATTCTTTGAGTTTGGTAGTGAAATACCTTTTCCCAAAACCACTTTGGGAACTCAAGTCGATGCGCTTCTTCAACATCTGGCCGACCTTCTAATTCCATGAGATCTATGTGTTCACTGAAATAAAATTCATGTTCATTTAATACATCACTTCGTATAAATATAATTCAAGTTCATTTATTTCACTCATTTACCTCATGAAATCGTCAATTTCGGGACAATTTCGTAAAATGTACCACTCAGCGAGCAATCGTATATTCTCATCTAAGCGTATCGTGGTCATCTTCCCGTAAGGCCGACAACTTGATGACTGAAACACCGAGAACTCCCGTTCGACACCTTCGAAGTTAGACGCGACGTCTGTTCGTTGGGGCATGTTGAAACGATTCTCAACGCCTTCTAGATACCTTGAGCAGAATGTCAATGCTTCATCTACAGCATAGGCTTCGGCAATTGAACCCTCTGGTCTAGCTCGATTACGCACAAAGTTCTTGAGCGTTCCAAGGTATCTCTCAAATGGGTACATCCACCGCATATGAACTGGACCTCCGTTAATTGCCTCTTCCGGTAGATGCATTACCAAATGAACCATGATTGTGAAGAAATCAGGCGGGAAAATTCGTTCCAACTTACACAATATAAGCTTCACATCCTCTTGCGCCTTCTCAATGTCTGAAATTACCAGCGTTCTAGAGCAAATAAGTCTGAAGAAGTTGCAGAGCTCTATTATGGCATCTCGAATTGTTCGATCCAGAAAAGGACGAATAGCAGGAGCCAATAGGCGCTGCATAATCACGTGACAATCGTGAGACTTCAAACCCGTCAACCTCCCATCCGCGGTAACATTCTTCTTCAAATTCCCCGCAAAACCATCGGGAAATCTGACAGATCTCAAGAACTCAGTAAACCGCTTCCGTTCTGAAGGTGTCAGAGTGTATGACGAAGGCGGTTCCATCCATCTATCTCCTTCTTGGTATAAATGAAGCTCGTGCCTTATGTTCCAGTCCGCCAAAGTCAACCGCGCCTTATCTGTGTCTTTCGTCTTCCCCTCGATGTTCAGCAAGGTACCCAGAAGATTGTCGCATACATTCTTTTCTATATGCATTATATCGAGGTTATGCTTCAGCGTAAGACTCGACCAATACGGCAACTCGAAGAAAATACTTTTCTTTGTCCAATTCAGCTCACTCGCATCGCGCTTTCGTTTCTTCCCGCCGAAGTCAGGGTGCTTCCCCGGGGTTGCATCTCCCACTAATCGCAATTGTCGAAGTATATCGCTCGCTGATTTTCTCACTGGTGGTGGTCGTTTCTCATTTCGTACCTTGTACAGTTTGCTCTTCCTCATCGGGTGTAACAACGGCAAGAATCGACGATGATCGCAGTAAACAATCTTGTTTCGAGCCTTGAAAGATGGTGTGTCGTTGTTACACGTCGGACAAGCAAGGTACCCTTGACCACTCCATCCCGACAAACTGCTTCTCGCTGGAAAATCATTCACCGTCCATAGAAGTACGGAAAACAACCTGAATAGCTCACCGATCGAACCATCTCTCAACACAACACCGGTTTCCCACGATTCCTTCAGCTCATCAATCAGTGGTCGTAAGAAAACATCCATGTCTTTACCCGGCGCACTACGACCTGGTATAAGCAATGTTAACATCAAGTACGATGTTTTCATGCACAACCACGGCGGTAAATTGTACGCAGTCAAGACTACCGGCCACATACTGTACGATAAACTCATGTCACCAAATGGGTTGAAACCATCGGCGGCAAGTCCAAGCCGGACGTTCCTCGGTTCTGCCGCAAACATGGGATATTTTCGGTCGATCTCCTTCCACGTTGCTCCGTCAGCAGGATGTCGTAGTACACCATCCTCTTTAATGCGTTCATTCACGTGCCACTGCATCTCTAGAGCTGTGTGCCGACTCGCGTACAGTCGCTTAAGTCGATCTTTCAGTGTAAAGTAGCGCAACACTTTATGCGCTACTTTTTTTCCACCGTCTTTCATCAGCCACCGGCTCTCATTACAAACTGGACACTCGTCTAGATTGACGTTGTCCTTCCAAAACAACGCGCAATCGTGTTTGCAAACGTGAATCGACTCGTAACCCATACCAAATCGACGCAATTTCGCCTTTGCTTCATAATGTGACTCTGGAATCGTGTTGTCGATCGGATGAGATTTTTTCAGTACTTTCAGAAGCTGATCAAACGACTTATTCGTCCACTTGTTCATCACTTTCAAATGCATCAACGTGACAACAAATGAGAGTGACGAATACTCCGTACAACCCGTCCATAATTCTGTGTTCAGGTCGCTGAAAAGGTCATCGAACTGTCCACTCTGGTATTCTGCATTCGGGTCAATACTGTCATCGTCACCGTCTACGTCGTTGTGATCTAAGATATCGTGTACAGCATCAAACATCCCTCCTCCTCTGTACTCCGTCTGATACTGTATTACGTCATCTTCTTCCTCCCCGTGAAAGTACCACCTCGTGTAATTCCTCTTAAATCCTCTGATAAAGAGATGATTCTCTATATCATGAATTTTTTGCATCAACACGTTGTTACACCTCTTGCATGGACACTTAACTCGTCCTTCGACATTTACGTGTTGTCGGGCCATTGCCATGAACTCTGTCATGCCAGCCGCAAACTCAACGCTTAAACGTTGGTCCTCGATTATCCAATTCCTATTTGGATAACTCATTTTACCTATAGATTGAACATTTCAAAATTTAGTAGTTTTCGGATTTTATTTTATAATTTCACGATCGATCCTACCGAAATTTCGACAGAACCTCCCCTATAAACTTAACAACCCGGCATCAAGCCTTTAACTTTAAAACCTGCATAGAAACATCCTAAAACTAACAATAAATCCAACCTCAGTGGTTCGATTATTAAAATTCATAATCCATATCAACTAACTAATTGTTTTTACATGTTTTTACATAATTTACATAAACTAACTAATTGTTTTTACATGTTTTTACATAAAATTACCTAATATAAATATTTATAACTAATTTAAATATTTATACCTAATATTAAAATTTATAACTAATTTACATATTTGTGTAAACAAAACTAATTTAAATATTTATAACTAATTAATTCATTTATAATTTATAAAATTTATAACAAATATATAATTCTATAAATATAAATTATGTAAATATAACTAATTAATTCATTTACATTTCTAACTACTTAATTCATTTATATTTCTAACTAATATATAAAAAAGTTATATATATATAAATAACTAATTTATTAATTCTATAAATAACTAATATATATATGTATATATATATATATAAAAAGTTATAAAAAAAACAACTTACCGATCGATCGAGTGAGACGGGTTCGCGGGGAAGAGGGCGCGGGTTCGCGGGGAAGAGGGGAAGCAGACGGAGCGGCGGAGGGGCGGCGTCGGCGGCGGAGTGGCTCGGCGGAGGATCTGCACCGGGAGAGAGAGAGAGAGGTAAGGAGAGAGATGCATGTGAGGAGAGACAGAAGTAAGGAGAGAGAGAGACTTACCGGGTAGCGTCGACGGCGTCGGCGGCACACGGCGGAGGACGGCACGGCGACGGCGGGAGAGAGAAAAAGAGAGAGAAAATCGATTTAGGTTAAAGAAAGAGAAATGGGGAAGCTGGGTCGCGATCTGGTATTTAAAGACATTTAGCGACGATTTTCTCGTCGCTAAATGATTTCATTTCGTCGCTAAACGAACTTACGTTAACCAGGCATTTAGCGACGATTTCTTCGTCGCTAATAGTAAATTTCACATATTTAGCGACGATTTTATCGTCGCTAAATCATTTCGTTTTAATTTAATGGGAGGGATTTTTCCCTCTTTAAAATTCGTCAAAATTCGAAAACATTTAGCGACGACGAAATCGTCGCTAATTGTATAGCGACGACAAAAAACTATTTAGCGACGATTTTATCGTCGCTAAATGTTTTTGTCTTAATCAAATTGGAGGGATTTTTCCCTCTTTAAAATTCGAAATTAATTCAACATTATTAGCGACGATATTTTCGTCGCTAAATGAATTCAGAAATAATTAGCGACGAATTTATCGTCGCTAATTATTTTCCCGCGAACTTAGCGACGACAAAATAGAATTAGCGACGATAAATTCGTCGCTAATTATCTTTGCCGCCAAACTTTATTATTTTTCGCACCAAAGAATTAGCGACGATAACATCGTCGCTAAAAGGGTGATTAGCGACGATTTATTAGCGACGATTAAGTCGTTGCTAATAGTTTCGTCGCTAAATGTGGTATTTCTTGTAGTGGGCGCAAGAGAAGTTGTAAATACAACTCCCAATCATTTTGATTAATAGTAAATCTGCAGCGGTAAAATTGACGTAACTCTCGCATTGAGAGTGAATTACTATAATTTTTGGTTATTTTGATGTTTGCAATTTTAATTATTTTTAATTATATTAAATTTGGGGCTCATACTCTCGTAAAGAGTCCTCTGCAGGTCCATGTAAAAAACGGAGTCTTTGTACCCTAAGGAATGGGACGACGATGTTAATGGAGATTTAGATTCTATTTTTTTTCTTCTTCTATTTGGTTAATTGGACAAAAATTAATAAATAAATCACTTACAAATTAGATTTAAATTAGGAAAAAGTATAATTTTTTATTAAAGGGGAGCTAGACATATGGTAACATTAGACCCACTATTAATTGAAGATAGCCATTGGACTATTTCATATAGTTTTTTCTTATATTCAAATCTTTTAAAATATATTTCTAAAAATATTTGCATATGTTAAAAACATTGACAACAAAATTTTAAATCAAATAGATCATATTTTTAAATATTGAACAAAAGTTTTAAGGGTATGCGAGGAGGACATTGAACAAAAAGTACGATTTTAAATATATTTTTTTATTAACGCCGAGTTTGGGTTAACACTTAGAACCATCTGTGGTTCGATCTAGGGTCGGACCCTGTGACCGTACATAGGTTGAGCAGGGTGAGATCTTTCTCTTCTCGTCTTTGTCGTCTTGTCAATGAATCTCCTTTGTGCTTCTCGCGTTCGTTGTGCTCATCATTCTCGCCATGTTCTTCGTGCTCTTCGATTCTTTGAGTATCCAGATCTTTGGATCTTCCACATTATTTGTGTTCTTCGTAAAATTCTTGAGTCTTCACTCCCTCGAGTCTTCAACCATTTGAATCTTCCTCCGGAACCTTTCCTTCCACCCTTGGAATCTCTTTCGAGTTCCCACTTTCAACCCTTAAACCCTCTCCAAAATCTTTACCTTCAACCTTTAGTATGTCATCGCGTTCTTCAAGTCGTCTTTGGGTCGTTCTAGGATCTTCAAGTCCTTCATGAATCTAGAGGCAGAGGGTTTTTCCTCGGCGCTCGCTCAGACGCTCAACATTAGTCATGTTGTCATGTGTTTTTGTAAATGAATTCGTACTCTTCTCTACATTTTCTATAGAGAAAAAGTCATGGTGAGAATTGTGTAGACTTTTCTCAAGTTAAGAAGAGTTTACCTTGTGTTGTGAGTGGAAGGGATATTTATAGGAGCCAAGGAGTTTGGTGGGAGGTACTGGATCGGGTGGTGGAGACGGCCGGGTGGGTTTTGTTTTCTATAACCTATGTATGATTAATCTTAAAGATATGAAGATAAGAATGGGGACAACATCCATAATGAATGTTGCAGGAAAAGTTATCGAGTTGGTTTGGTTCTTGGAATAATAACGTAAATTCTTTAGTTACGGATTTATTATGATCGATGTTTCTTTAATGTCTCATTCAAGAATTCTACTATGGACTCGACTCATTGAACTCCAATAAAGACATGAGCTAACATGACCGTAGGTATTGAACGGAGTGAGATATTCAAGGATTGTATGAGATGCACCAATCAAAGATCGAGGATACAAGAGGTATCAAAGCGTAGATGCTAAAATCAAGTTATGACTTATGGTCTTTTATTTGGTGTGATGTATTGCAGTTGTCGTGCACTTTTTTTTAAAAATAAATTAACGAAATTATTCCAAGAACCAAACCAACTTGATATCTCTAGCATCTAAGATCCTGCGGTTATCTGGTTCATTAGAGTTATTATCGTTATGTATCGTATCATTGGATTAAGAGGAACTTATGAGAGCTTTTTCTTTAATGTCTATATTCGTTAAATTGACTTGACCTACGAGAGTATATCATTATAGAACTTTGCATTAATTGGTAGGACTCCATTATATTATTATTGGAATTAATACCAATAGAGACTCCCAATATTATGCATTCAATGCTATTATTAATTCATTATATACGGATTGAAATAGAGGCCGGTTCGACACGAAGCTTTTGAAAACGCAATGCACCCATGTAAATAAGGAATGGGATGAATACAGAGGTTAAATGAGCATCTCACACCTAAAAGGTGTCCCACATAGGTCTTCCCAGAAACCCCCCAGTAACCAAGGTAAACAACATAAAAAAATTCACCCATTTCTATACCGGTTCCGGAAGAGCATAGAAAAATGAAATGTTTTGTTAATACGAAAAAGAAAGTGTCTATAGCTGTAGCGATATAAACAAGAATACTTATCCGAGCCGCAACAACATGTACATACAGAATACGGGGATTTTCACCTTGTTGAAGATCTAGTTGCGCTACCCGAACACTTAACTGAATAGCCATCGCTGTTAAGAACAATCGAGATCCAATGTTAATCTTGGCCGAGTGGTGGAACGGCCGGGTCACCTTGATCGAGTAAAGATGATCCGGTGGTCTTGACTGAGTGCCATTTCAGGTGGTCTTCTTTTTCGGCTGGCCAGGTTGTCTTCATTTTTGGTCAGCTTGTCGTTCAAATACGTTAATGTCGTAACGTACAGTCAAAGGGAGAAAGGAGTGGGCAAAGGAACATGTCTTAAGTGACCATCTCTGGATGTGATGGTTTGTGGGAAACAAAAGGGCATGATGGTAGTTAATTAATAAAGCAGTGGTATTTCGGTAATGTGGAGTTGGTCTAGTCAGCAAAGTTAGTTAGAATAAAAGGAAAGAGGCATGTACTATGATGATTATTCTCTTTTATTTTCTGTGTATTTGTCAGATAGTGAATTAGGGAAGGAAGCTTCTCAGTACTTCCCGTAGCTCATCTTAGTGTAATATTTTTACAAGAGAAATATTATTATCTATCTCTTTACCCTAATTCCTATGTTTTTTTTACTAAATTAGTGTTAGTTTATTTCTATAATTCGAATCAAGTTGGTATCAGAGCAACAAGATGACAGGAGAGGCAATAAAAATTCACAGATCTAATCGGCAAGCTTACCACTGACGTGGTAGGAGCAGATGTCGCAGATGATCACATAGCATGTGAGCCGATCTCTGGAGGCCAATCTACAACGCCAACACCTGGAGATGAAGGAGAACTTGGATTAATCTCTGGATGGCAAGCTACATCGTCAACAACTGGAGATGAAGGCCGATCTAGAATCAGAGATCGTCGCGTTCAAGACAACCTCCGAGTCGAGTGGTCGGAGGTGAAGAGCAAGCAAGGAGAAATGAGTGGCTCCAATGTCGGATTTGAGAAGACGAGACATGAGAAGCCCATTGGCGAGCCGAAGAATCTACACCAACATGCGTAGAGAATTCGACGATGGATTCGACTCCGACGCAAGCGGCGCCGTACGATGTGCTTAAAGACCAAGGAGTGTTAGACAAGTTTGACGTCTTGACATGCCTTTGTTCGGCGTACAACACGATGCACGAGGACATCTGCACCCTCGTAGAGGACAAGCGCGTCACTATTGTCGTCCTCCCCTTCAACGTCGCCGCGGCCTAGGGTGGCGGCGGCCCCGAGTCCACCGCCAACTCCCCCTTCAGTGCCATCAACCGCAACGTCCTCGACCATGCACCTTGCACCGTCGCCGTGTTTGTCGACCGTGGCTTTAATGCTGCCGGCGGCGGCGACGACGATGGGTCCAGTGGGAGGAGGGCGGCCGCGGTAGCCTCGGGGTACTAGCACCACATGGCGGTAGTGTTTATGGGGGGGAGGGACGGGTGGAAGGCATTGGCGTACGCATGGCGCATGGCGAAGTCGGCGAGGATAGCGCTGACGATGATGCGGTTCGTGGCCGGGAAGAACGCACCGGCAGCGGCAGAGGAGGTGGAGGAGGACGGAGGGATTTTGGGGGCAGAGGCGGATGGAGAGAAGGAGAGGGCAATAGATGAGCAGTACATCCAAGAGTTCCGGCTGAAGACGAGGGACGAGGCGTCCATGAGGCTCATGGAGGCCACGGTGGACAACGGGGAGGAGGCGGTGAGCATGGTGAGCTCCAACGACACGAAATACGACATGTACGTGGTGGGGTGGGGGAAGGGGCGGCGCCAGCGCTCACGGCGAGGCTGTCGGACTGCTCGGAGTTTCCGGAGCTGGGCACGCTGGGCGACGTGCTCGTCTGCTCCAGCTTTGCCGCGGAGGCCTCCGTGGTGGTGGTGCAGCAAGGGCCAGCGGGAGATGAGGACCACATGTCACTCGGGCAGATCATGGAGGAGTTCAGCCACATGACCTGGCATCCGCCGGAGGCCAGCTCCGCCTACGCGCCATTCATTCACCGCAGGATTAGGGTCAGCGATGAGGACTACAATCTTTGATTTCTTTATTTATTCGTTTATCATTTGTGTTCCTTCCTTCTTGAATTTTTTGTTTGATGTTGCTTTTGTCTGGTTGCTCAGTTTTTCCACGTCAACAAATTTGCCCCCACTTGTTTTACATGATTGCAAGCAATGTTCGCCCTACTGTTACCGGTACCGTACCGGAACTTCAATTTTAGGGGTAAACCGCTTAGCGGAGGGGAAACCGAGGGGTATTTAGACAAAAAAAAAAAAGAAATCGGTATTGACAGGAAACCGCTTACCGTAGAGAAAACCGAAGAAAAATGTAGGAAACCGAATGGTATTCAAACAAATATTTTACAAAAATAACATATTTTTTTATAATTCAAACTTCATAGTTCATACAATGAATGCATAATATCAATTCATCATCAGAAATCATCATATTCAACTCAAGAACATCATTCATCTTCATTAAACATCATAACCATCATATTCATGTCAAGAACATCCACTCAAGAACATCATAATCATCATATGCATCATCAAATCATCATCCACAACATCAAAAAAATTCAGATTCAGATTAAAAATCAATATTTTAATTCGGATTAAACCTAAAAATACATAGAAAACCATACAAAACAACTAATAAACTCATGTTCGTTGCTCAAACCCTTGAAATCATGGATAAAGTAAAAAATTATCAAAAAATGAAAAATCCCAAAATTTGAGAAACCCCCAAAACTTACCTAAAACCAAGGAAAGTTGACACAAAAAGCTTGCGACGAACGAAAACCCCCGGAAAGCACCGGAAAGTAGCGGAAACCACCGGAAAGCACCGGTGAATTGGAACGAAAATGGTAAATGTCGAACCGGTACCGGTACTCTCCGATAAGGCGGTTTCCGGCCGGTTTCCGGTCGGTTTCTCCGAAAAGTCAATCCCTGGCAAGGAAGCAAAGCGTAAAAGGGAAGTTAGTGATGTAATTATAAACTTATTATTCCTTTTTAACAATGGACTTTCTAAGCTTTTCCTTGATAAATAACTAGGGATGGCAACGGGTACGGGTAAAACCGGGTACACCTATTCCGTTACCCGTACCCGTTATAATTTTTTACCCGTTACCCGGACCCGTTTACCCGGATTTTGAGACGGGCCGGGTAACGGGGATACCCGACGGGTAAGCGAGTTAAAAATATTGGACCCGTTACCCGTTTACCCGGTTTAAAAAAAGGGTAGCGGGTCGGGTAGACCCGCTTACCCGTTTACCCGTTTATAAAATAAAAATCCATCAACAATATAAAGTTTAAAAATAAGAAAATTTAGGTCAAAAATATCAAAATGCTACTACAATATAAAGAACATTAAAATTCCAAATAAATAAATAAAAATACAAAAGAAGTCTTCATTGCAAATTGATCATTTTCATTGTAAATTTGGTCATCTTCATTGCAACATATTAAAATTTGTTATCTTTTTAAATATTTAAAAGTTAACGGGTCGGGTCCCGGGTAACCGGGTACGGGATGACTATTCCGTTACCCGTACCCGGACCCGTTAAAACCCTAACGGGTATTACCCGTTTACCCAAAAAGAACGGGTATTACCCGACCCAAATAAATCGGGTAACGGGTCGGAACGCGGGTAACGGGTCAAATTGTCATCCCTATAAATAACTGATTATCGGAGCAAAATAGTTTTGTAATTATCAATTTTGTGACACTAAAAATTACATTTTTTAACAAAATTCAATTTTTTATTTTTCATTTAATATAAATTCTCACTAGCAAAACAGACAAAGCTCGAAACCTACACCAACTTGGCACAAACTAAGACCGATCTAGTTCTCCAAACAACAACACATTTTTTTTTTATCAGAGAGCGGGAAACCTTCACCCAAATATGACAGCCACACTTGATACTCCAAAACACCATCGTTGGTGAACTAAGAAACTGATAGACAAACAACCAGATAAAAACTAACAAAACAACAAAAATAAAACAAAAAAGTCCACTCCAAAAGAGTGAAACTTATCGTTCAAAGTTTTACTTTGTAGTTCTAGGGTCTTAGCGGTTTCCTTATCTGGGGATGTTGTGCTCTTTCGGAGACACGAGAAGTGAAGAGTGGATGAGATTGGGAAACACAAGGGTTGATCGCATAAAACTATAACGTTGAAGAAGAGGAGAGGTTGACATCATCCTTAATGACCTAGAATCTTCGTATAACTCCAAAACTAGATCCTCTAGGAGATGTGAAAAATAACATCATAGCCTGAAAATTCCTCTCCCAGAAGCCTTGTAGGCCAAATGGTTTTTGAGATCTTTGCCTCAGTGTAAAGACGCATGAGAGTACTTAAGATTAAATTGGAGATATTGGTCAACTGAAGAGAATCGACAATACGAGCTATTATCAAATTATACAAAATTTTCAAGAAATTCAAACCTCCAAATGACCAATGCACACACACATTTCAGAAGCATTAAATTCATTTGAAATTTATTGGAAATGGGGGAAAGATTTGAAGATTTCATTATGATCATCATAAAATGTATGGTTTTATGACATTGTATAGATACATTTTTAACGACATTGTCATCAAGTCGTATGAATTGTGATTGTTTTTCATAAAACCATACATTTTATGATGATTTGGCCATAAAATTTTCATAAGAGATATGGGTTTTGTTTGGATATATTATGACAATACCATAAATCATATATTTTAGGAAGAAATCATTTTAGGATCAACTTAAAAGGTTTCTGTAAACTGAGGAAAAAAATTGAAATTTATTCAATTCAAAATTAAAAGGTATCTAGAAAGAATAAAAAAATAAATTAGTCATACATAAAACTTCTAATGGGAACAAAAAGAATCCAAATAATCAGCCCTTTTTGGTGTCTTTATTAGTGTCCATCCAATCAAAATAATCTAATTTAATCATTTTAATTTATTTTTAAATAAATATAAATTGATAATTAAATAAAATAATGACATGCTTATTTTGATTGGAGAGACACCATGGGACAAGCCCGGCCCAAAAGGGGGTGAGTGGGACAAAGGCCCAAGGCCCCCTTTTCAAAAAAAAAAAAAAACAAACAAACAATCGACCACGAATTGCTTCAGCCTGGGCATGGGGTGTTGGGTCCCGTTTGCTTCAGCCTAGGTATAGGGTCTATGCAAACAATGAGCTTTTAATTGTTGGTACCTGGGCTTGTACAATTTAGGAGAGAAAAGTCATTTAACAATTTTTTTTGTTAGCAACGGTAAAGAATTAATATTTGCGATTTTTAATGCTACAATGTGCTAAGAATATGTTTAACGGTAACAAATTGAATTGCTATAATGCTCTAATGCTTCCCTATTTATACTTGTCTAATTGAATTGCTTTTTTACAATACTCAAACAAGAGAAAAAAAATTACTATACACTCAAGAGAGAGAAAATGGAGAGATCGAGAGAGATTATTTTTATTAAAAAAATAAATTCTTATTATCATATTTTCAGGTTTGCAAGCAAGCAAAAGAGAACAAGAGCAATGTTGATTATTCATGTTTCCGTTCCTTCCACAGAGAGAAGTTTTTCCAAGTTAAAGTTGATAAAGTCGTATTTAAGGTCATCCATGTGTCAAGAAAGACTTAGTGAACTTCCTATTTTATCAGTTGAAAAAGAATTGTTAGACAAACTTGAATATGAAAATTTTATGGGAAAATGACATTTTTACTCCTTGAATTACAGCCCTTGTAACAACTTGCCCATCATAATATAAAAACTCGATCTTTGCCCCTCAATATCATATTTTGTATCATTATAATCCTTCTGTTAACAGTTTCTCACTTGCCGTTACTTAAGTGATCATGTGTTTATCACGTGATAGTTAAATGATGGCCAATTTGGTAAAATCCCTTATATCTTATTAATTTTAATAAATACACAACAAAAAAATTAATAACGGTTTCTCTATCTCTCTCCTCTAAATTCAATAAGGCCAAAACAAAACATATGACTTTTGCACTTTGTCTTCTTCTTCGAATTCTTCGAACCTGTGAAGACCAACCAGCAGTCCTCGTCTCCGCCAAGTTCTCTGATCCTACTCGTATTGAGCCTCTCCTCCGATCCTTTCCACCGCCTATCAAGACCCTCTCTCTCTCTCTCTCTCTCTCTCTCTCTCTCTCTCTCTCTCTCTCTCTCTCTCTCTCTCTCTCTCTCTCCTTCTCCATTGTCGTAGCTCTCTCTGGCGACCACAACGTCTTCTTCATGTCTCTGACTTCGTCGATCTCTCTCCTCTAGCCGAGCCAGGATGGTAATTTCAACCAGCATCGTTATTATCCTTCTCTTTAAATGTTTGACCACATCCCTTATTTTTGCAGATTTGAGGCTCGTTTATGCCCACAATCTTCTTTGGTGGCGCCATAATTTTCTGGGCTCAGGCTCAATTACTTCAGGCTTTTGATTTATTTCCTTGACATTTGAGCCTAAAGCAAGAAAGCCATGCTTAGAGAGGCAAAAAAAACGAAGCAAATTTCAAGATTAAAAAGCCAACAAGTATTGGCACGCCACGGGCCTGTTTGTTTCTCAACTTGAAAACTGGTTTTGACTTTTATAACTTGAACAGTTTTATGAAAAAACTGAATTCACTGTTTGTTTGATGATTCTCATAATACAACTCAAAAAGTTTTCAAACTGTTTTCTGTTTTAATGAAGAAAATCATAAAATGGTTTTTAGGTGTTTTCCAATTTTTTCACTCAACTTGTTTAACGTTTTTTTTTTTAAAATATCTCCTATTGACATCTCCTTCTCTCCTATCAACATCATTTCATTTTCCTCACTTTTGATTATCGAATTTATTTTAGTTCCCTGAAAAACTTAAGTTTTGCAATTCCTCTTGACATCTCATTCTCTCCTATCAACATCATTTCATTTTCCTCACTTTTGATTATCGAATTTATTGTCATAATTGTAAAACTTAAGTTTTACAATTATGACAAACTTTAAACAATCGGAACTTCATTTTACAAACTGCTAATTGGTCGTGAGCCTCTCGTCGAGCACATAAGTTTTCACTATTTTTAGTCAACATTAGATATCAAAATTTGATATTTGTTGTATTGACTACAAAGACAAATGGTGTTTTCTTATGAACTTGTGAACAATCATTATAACTAAAGGTACGACCATTATATTCGCAGCAAAGACTATCAATTAGCATATATCTCGACATCTAATTCTTATGTGAGTTATTACACTACAATTACAAAAAAGTGAATAAAAAAAACTGAAATCCTTACCAAACAGTTATTTGAAAAGAATTGCAAAAAATTTTTACACTACAACTATATGAAAACAAAAACAAAAAACAAAAACAGTTTGAGTTAACAACCAAACAGGCCCCACATAATTGCTAAAAAGACTGAGTGGAAGCTCAAGATAACCATCGATTTAGTTTCATGTTTTCAATCCTGCTAGGATTAGAAGTAAAACATCAACAAGAATAAACCAAGGATTGACAGAGTTAAACCATCATCGGACTCAATTGCATATATAGACTCCTCTATCGCATCCTTTTTTGTGATTACATTTTGAGGGTTTCTTTGCAGAAGTATGTTTATCATTGATTTTAAGATATTTTTTTCGGTGTAGTTCTTCCAGGTTTGTGGTTATGGTGGAGAAAGAGATGGAGAAGTAGTTTCTCCCAGCGAGAACCCTCAAAAAACCGTCGACCCATCAACGGTCATTTAACCAACAGTCGACGTTCAACCTTTTCGCCACTTCTCTGAGCACGACAACGGAATCCATATTCTCCCTCTCTCACTCGCCGCCGAGAAAGGCTTTTCCGTCAAAGCTCTTCAAAGTTTGGTGATCCACCACGAAGCTTTTCCGCCAAGTATGGTTTAGCATGATAGAGTCTAACTCATTCCTTATGGCTTCCTTCCATAAATGACCCTCACTAGATTTCACATCATCATTGTAAGTGAAGAGTTCAGCATCAAGCATGTAGGTTAGAAAATCAGTTCCAAAAGATTTTTCTATCCTTGCTCGTTTGATTTGTCTAGGTTTTTCAGACTCTATCTCTTCTTCTTATTCTCCATCTCGTACTTGAGGTATTTCCTCAATATCATCAAGTATTTGATTCGAAGAACTTGGTTCATTTTCCTTAGACTTATAAGGAAACACGTGTTCGAAGAACGAAGCATTCTTAGATTCCATAATTGAATCTTTGTGTATTTCGGGATTCTTAGAATCATACACCCTGAATCTGTACGCATTACTATGATGAGCTTACCCAATGAAGATACAATCAACTATTTTGGGTCATATCTTCATTTTCTTTGGAATGGGTGCCATTACTTTTGTTAGGCACCCCCACACTCGCAAGTATTTGTAGGAAGGTTTCCTTCCTTTAAATAATTCTGAAGGAGACTTATCCATCTTCTTACGAGTTATCTTAGTCAATAGGTAATTAGCCGACAAGATGGCTTCCCCCCACATTTCTTGTGGTAACCCCGAAGTAAGCAACATTGCATTCATCATGTCTTTGAGAGTGCGGTTCTTTCGTTCTGCAACGCCGTTCGATTGAGGAGAATAAGGGAGAGTTACCTCATCAACAATTCCATGTTGTGCACAGAAGGCACCAAATGGTTCAACGTATTCACCTCCTCGGTCACTTCGTACCACTTTTATTTTCTTATTGAGTTGATTCTCAACTTCTAATTTGTACATAGCAAACTTCTCAATTGCTTCATCTTTACTTTTAAGCATGTATACATAACAATATTTTGTACTATCGTCAATGAAAGTCATAAAGTATTTGTTTCCACCTCTCGTTGGCATGAATTTTAAATCACATAAATCGGTATAGATTAATTCAAGTGATTCGTTTTGTCTTTCAACGCTATGAAATGATGTTCTCGTTAGTTTTGCTTCAACACATATTTCACATTTGTGTTTTGTGTCAATATAAATTTGGGGATACAATCCAAATTAATTAATGCAAACTGTCAAAATTCACATGACTAAGTCTAACATGCCATAAATTAGATGACTCAAGCATATAAGTGGAAGTAGATGCATTCTCATTAACTTTGTCTTTGCCATGAATGGCGATTACATTCATTTTTCACATGTTAGCTGAGCATAACCCTTGCCAACATACATTCCGTTCTTACTACCAACAATCCTTTGTCCCTCAAAGACAAGCTTAAAACCATGGTTACAAAGCAAAAAACCAGAAATTAAATTCCTCCTCAAGTCGGGCACATAGAGAACATTGGTCGACTTCATCTTTTTCCCCGAAGTCAGCTTGAGGATCACATGTCCAAAACCAATGATGTCGGAGGTGGAAGAGTTTCCCATGTACACTTTCTCCCCGGTTGGAGTCTCGTCTAGAGAGCAAAACGCGCTCTTCTCGTGGCAAACGTGGCGGGTAGCACCAGAATCTAGCCACCAAGACTTGCGGTTGCATCCCACCAGATTCACCTCGGAGACCATGGCGATGAGGAACTTGTCGTCACCTTCGACTTCCACAACATTGGCCTCCTTCTTGCTTTTCTTTGGCTTCCGACAATCCGCAGCGCGGTGACCTTCCTTGTCGCAATTGAAGCACTTGCCAATAAATTTGTGTTGGCTCTTCTTCTTGAAAGAGGTCCCCTTAGATCCAAGCTTGTTGGCGGGCTTCTTTCCCTTCGAGTTTTCACCATGCTCAACCACGTTGGCTCTCTCAAAAGTGATCTTGAATGTTTTGTCTAAGCCACGGTTGTCTTCCTCGATTCGGAGGCGAACCAGCAAGTCTTCAAGGCTCATCTCCTTTCGCTTGTGCTTGAGGTAGTTCTTGAAGTCCTTCCATCCCGAAGGTAGCTTCTCGATGACGGAAACGACTTGGAAAGACTCGTTGATGGTTATTCCTTCGGCTTGAATCTCGTGAAAGATAAGTTGTAGCTCTTGAACTTGACTGACAACCGTCTTGTTGTCCACCATTTTGTATTCGAGAAAGCGGCCCACGATATTTTTCTTTGAGCCCGCGCCCTCGGTCTTGTACTTCCGATCCAGTGACTCCCACAAGTCTTTGGAAGACCGTTAGGAGCTATACACATTGTATAGAGAATCTACAAGGCAATTCATCACATAGTTGCGACACAAATAGTCAGCATTCCAAGCGAGGTATGCCATATTCACCCCTGGATCGGTTTCGTCCGCCTGAAGCATAGACGGATCGTCGGTTAAGAACCGTAAAAGGCCGATGGTTGTCAAGTAGAACAACATCTTTTGCTGCCACCTCTTGAAGTTCGTCCCATCAAACTTCCCCGGCTTCTCGGCCGGCATTATCATGGGTGGCCCTCGAGCCGCACTGCCATTGGGAGCAAGACCCGCAGGTCTGTTCATGCCCATGTTGGCCATTGATTGATCAAGACCCGCAGGTCCGTTCCCGGTTGTAGCCGCCATTGGGTCATGTGGTTGCACCACGATGTTCGGGTTCAGCACGTTGGTTGTCAAGACATCCACGTTGGTGTTGATCGGGTTTCCCGACTCATCCACCAGGTTGTTGTTCAGATTCGTGTTGGTTACCATTTCTACAAAAGAAATCAACCCTAATAAGTAATTTGTTTAAAGTAATAATCCGGAAAAAATATTTTCAGCTCCCGTAAGCAATCTGTCTGAGCAACAAAGCTTCAAGATTGTTAGAAATATTACAAAATATTTTCGGGAATAAAGACAGATTATTATTATGAAGAAAAAAAAAATTAACAGAAAATTACAACTGGTCAGATGAAGATGAACAACAATAAAATAATAAACCTTCACCGAAAATAAGATAAAACAGAGAGGAAAATGTCGAGGACTGTTGGACAGTTCCCTTGAAGCTTTGTTGCTCTCCCACCAGTACTGGAACACTTGAGCAAGGCTTCCCAGGATACAACGACAATCTCGACGAACTAAGGTACCATGGAGTACGTCGAACAACGAACTAGAACCGAAGCTGAACTATCACCAAATTCGGACAAAAGAAAGAAAGATAAATTTCTGGGAACAATAAGAGAGAGGGAACAGTATGGAATCAGAAGTAAATATCACTTCAGGTGTGTTCAAATGAGAGAAAGGCTCTGCCTTTTATAGGCACAGAGACCTGAGCTTTAGCTCCAAAAAACGTCCACCATTAAGGTCCATAATAGCTCTTTACCTCAGATAAATGAGAGGTTTCAACTCTGAAGGGTCAGAGGTTACAATGGAGCTCAAAGGTTAGACGTTTTCCTCTGATGCAAAGTGTCTACGTGAATGCATGGTAGCGTAGGCCCAAGCCCAATCCGGAAATGAAATTGCAATAAAAAGGATTAGGCCCAAGCCCAATCCAATTCCGAGCCCGAGACCGAGACATTCACGAAACCCGGAACCCGGGCCCGGCCCGGCCCGGCTCGGCTCGGCGGCGGCGCACGTGTGTGTGTGTGTGCGTGCGTGAGGGGTTAAGTTAACCCACCCACACTCTCCTCTCTCGCACTTGCTTATCCACTAAAAGATAGATGATAGTATTTATACACTACCACAACACGCATTCCCAAACAATGTGGGACTCTTGCAATTCCACTTCCACAACACAACATGAATGTGTTTCTTTTAAGCCTACTTTGAGCATCAATTTATCATTCATCCCGGGTTCGATTTTGGCAAACAAATATTCAATCTTATACCCCTCGTTACAAGGAATACATAGCACTTGGAATTATTCAAATCCGGTGAGTGGACCCCACTCAAATTGTTGCCACGAATCAGCCATTAATTTGGTATTAAATACCAATATTTTCCAACAAACTGAATAAGCAATGAATTATGAGGTTTACTTTACAGGTTTATTTTCAAATAAATTCCAAAAAATACGATGAATTAAGATGTTATTTATAGTTCATCATAATGCATCGTATTTTACTTCAGTGTAACGTATTTTTTCGGAATTTATTTGAATAAAAAGTAACAACGATTCTTTTTGTAGTCACTGTTGCTAAAAAGAGTCATTGTTTGCACTATTTACTTTAACTTTTATTAATTTCAGTAAATTATGATAAAGTACGATATGTTACGATAAAATACGATGAAATTTAACATTTTTTAACGATAGAGTTTAAAATAAATTGAAAAAAAAAAAGTTTGAATGTTTTGAAAGAGTATTTTTGTCCTTTTTTTTGTCAAAAGTTCATTTTTTAATATTTTACAAGTAAGAGATCCATTCTTGATATTTCTTAAACTATTAGGTCTACATTATGAAATTTCTCTTCTATTTCCCCTCTACACTTAAATCCCTTCTACTTATTCTCTCTTTAAACTTCGTCAACAGTAGTTTTAAAATATTACATATCTGCCATTTATTCATTAAAATCTGACATTTCTTCTTTTTTTCACATTTCCTCTTCCGAATTACATAAGACATATTTTGAAATTAAACAAACAATTTTTTTATTATCTTCATTTAAAATATAATTAATTTTTTTTATTTATTATTTCTCTTGAAACCCTTCATTAATTTTTTAGAAAGTCACTAGAATTTTTGTTCGAAAAATTCACGAACTCAAAACATTTTTATTGACTCATTTGACCTTAATGGCACATTTGGAACTTGAAAAATAAGAGGGAAAGGAAAATAAAATCTCTCTTAATTTTTTTTGTGTTGTTTGAATAGATGGAAAATAGAATGAATGAAACTAGGAAGGAAAGTAATAGGAAAATGTATAATTAGTGAGTGGTTTACATTTTTCATGGAATCGGGTGAAAAATAGAAATCATTCAAATTTATACATATAAAGGATCATATTTGTGTCTATTTCTTTATTTTCCCCTCTTATCCCTCTCTTATTTTCGATGACTTCAAAACACTAGGGCAGCGTAAAAAAAACTGGTAAAATCGTAAATCGAATCGGACGTTGGTCCGGTTTTAAACGATTTAAAATTTCACCGGTCCGGTCCGGTCCGGCCCGGTTTGAACTTTTGAACGGTCTGGTCCGGTCTAAAAATTTTAAACCTTGGTTAAGACCTAACCGGACCAGTTAGTAGTTAAATAAAAAAATTAATAAAAACATGTCTAAAATGGTCCGGTCTAAAACGGTCTAAATTAATAGAACCGGACCGATTACTATTTAAGAACCATACCGATTACAGCGAAGAAATGAGGTACATCAATGTCCGAATATATTCTCAATATCAAGTCTATAGCATATAACCTAATTGTAATTGGAGAGAAAATATATGCACAATATCAGGTCTCGTATATTTTTGGTGGTCTATGTGTAGACTACAACTCTTTGGTTACTTGAGTTACAACTATAAGTGATTTCCCGTCTTTTGATGAGCTGTATAGTCAATTGATAACTTTTGAGAGTAGATTAGTTCAACAAAAGTCTGTAGACAACACATGTGATTCAAGCAAACTACTCAAAAACTCAAATGGCAATGGAAGAGGTAATAGAGGAAGAGGCAAATCCAACAACAATCAACGAAGAGGAGGAAGAGGTACATGTAGAGGAGTTCTTCCAGCACCACCTAACAAAAACTCAAGCTATTCTAATGGCGGATCAGTACAACAACTACAATGGTAACTACACCAGCAACAACAACAACCCACGCAAATGACGTGGCTACAGTCAAGAAAATGGTCAAAACACACCACAATGTCATATATGTGGCAAGATGAGGCACACAACTATCAAATGCTACCACTGATTTGATCATAATTACTCGGCACCAAATGACAACAATGTAGCTGTCTACTCCAACTACAACTTGCCAGCAAACTATACATAATGTTATTTGACGAGTATAGAGTAGTGTATGAGTACACATGTAAATGAGCTGCTATAAGTAGTTGAGTGTAACTGAATATTAGTAATGAGAATTATTATAACTCATTCACATCTCTCTAGCTTTCTCTCTATTCTAACTGATTATCTTAACCCTATTACGATTCACAATAGAAAATAAACAATTTTAGATTTTTAGACTATTATTAAATAAAGTTTCTTTGATAGAAATGTAGTTTATAAATACATTAGAAGTTGTTTAAATGTAGTATTTTATAAATATTTATTATATTATTTTGAAAAGGACTAAAATATCAAATTTCTATGTAATTATTCTACTATAATTTTGTGAAATTGCTTAATTACCAACCGTTCCCAATAACTATAACTAAATATATATTCTGATGATGTCTAATGGTATTCACAATTCAAGTATTCTATATTGTGTATTAAATAAATATAACCATTCATGTAATTCTGATTTTAAAAAAAAGTTGTTCACGTAAATTTTGATCATGTTATTAAAATATATAACTATTTACTTCTAATTTACAAAATATTGATTATATAGCAATTTTATTATATTTTATAAAGTTATATATTTAGCAACCCTTAAATATTTTAAAATTAATATGTTAGGGACTAAAATATTTCATAAAAAGTTCGGACTAAAATAAAACAGTCATAAAAACATCCAGGACCAAACAATCACCATAAAAAAAGATTAAAAAAT
Organism: Urtica dioica subsp. dioica; assembly: GCF_054948205.1. Taxonomy (NCBI): domain Eukaryota; kingdom Viridiplantae; phylum Streptophyta; class Magnoliopsida; order Rosales; family Urticaceae; genus Urtica; species Urtica dioica. The sequence continues at coordinate 11,888,893 of NC_142766.1, forward strand.
CCAAAAAAAAAAACACCGCGTGTGTGTGAGCTTCAACTTTAAACACAACTCTGAATTACTGAAAAAGAAAACGCCTCAAGTCTGGCTTTGAGTTCGCTCAGGTTTTCTCTTAATTTTGACTTCCACTCATTATAGTTAAATACTTGTTTTCCTTTGGTAATATTTGAGTTCGTTCACCTGTCTTCACTCTTACTTATTTTCTGAATCTTATCTTCTTCTTTTCCTTATCTTCTAGTGGAAACAAAAGAGAAATTTCATTTTGTAGACCTAAAAACTATCAAAATATCAAGATTAGACCCATTAGTTTAATAATATCCGAAATAGGACTTTTGGACACTTTTCGGACAAAAATGCCCCTGCAAGTCCATATATATAAAAAGCATCGGATTTCATCGGATTTTGGCGGATTTCATCGGATTTTGAACACAGATTTTGGGTTGAAGGTCATCAGAAAAATCCGATGAATCTCATCGGAGATCATCAGATTTCATCGGATTCCGATGAAATCCGATGATCTCCGATGAGATTCATCGGATTTTTCCAAGTTTTTTTTATCTCCGATGAGATTCATCGGATTTTTCCATAGTGAGAGTTTAGAAACTCTAACTATGGAATTTTCCCAAAAACGATGTGAAACCCTCAAAATCGAAGCTGAAACGACCACCGAAAGTTCTAACCCTAGCACAACCAATTCAAACGTGACAAGACTTGTGATGAAGAGGGTTTGAAATGAGAGAGGAAAATGGGTTATTTGAATTTCGGGGGCATTTTTGTCCGAAAAGTGTCCAAAAGTCCAATTTCGGATATTATTAGACTAATGGGTCTAGTCTTGATGTTTTGATAGTTTTTAGGTCTACAAAATGAAATTTCTCAAACAAAAACTAACAGTTAAATGAACATCTCCTTATAATTTGAAAAAAAAAATTTGCTAACAAGGTTCTCGGTATTATGAAAATCCGCCGAAATGAGCAATCACAATTTGGACGTATTTGATTCTTTTCTTTGTGACTAAATTATTGTCATTTTATTCTCAATTGTTTTAAACTCTTATCTATTACTTTTGATAAATACGATGTCGTTTTCAACTTCCAATTGTTGTTTCTATGATTCTATTAAAAAGATATTTCAAATTTTTCCTATTTTTGAAGAAGATATTTTTGTTTTTTGTCAAAAATATTTCAAATTTTTAATCGATAGTGCTTATTGTTTCTTCTGTACTTGATTTTCTCGGTGATCAGACAGAGTCAAAGCAGAGACTTAACAGAAAAAACAGAGATATTTATGCTTTTAATTTTTAAAATCTCAACTTAAACAATTTGAATAATTCAGAAGGCTTCTATTCTATGAATCATAAATTGATGGAACCTATATTTCACAGTCCTGACAAAACAATACCAAAACAATACCTTAAGCTTATTCGAATAACAACTTTGACTCTGTCTGAAACTTGTTTTTAAGTGTCATATTTGTTGATTTTGGAGTTGATCTCATCTTCATGATGAAGCCAAGTCAGCAGTGAAGCCACATCAGCAAATTTGTTAGTTAGTTAGTTTGTCAGGAGTGATTACTTGTGCATGAAGTAATCTGAGTGTATAGGTTCTATCGTGTAAATTGATTATGCTATGGTTTATAAATAACAAGGCAATGTACATTAGAGTCTAAGAAATAAAAAGAAAAGCTAATTAGAGACTTGAGAGAAGAGAGATTGGGAAAAACACTTTTGAGAGAATCTTTGTGCGGGTTTGGGAAAATGAGGAATCTAAAGAGAGAAGATTTTCTTGTATTGTTGATTTTGTTTTCATATAGTGGATCATCGTGACAGAGAGGCTGGACGTAGGCAATTGGCTGAACCGGGATAAATTCTGAGTATTCTTGTTTGTGTTCTTTCTTTTTGATCAGTTGTGTGCATCCTAAGAAATCTGTTCTTGGCTAGGTTGAAGAACTGGTTTGCTGCAACAATTGGTGATGTGGCATTCACTTGTCTAAGCACCAGGTTTTTCATGAGAGGTCTAAACACATTGATGTTAAGATGCACTTTGTGAGAGACGTAGTGAACAACGGAGACGTGAAAATACAGAAGATTTCTACTGAGCACAACCCTGCAGATATGTTGACTAAACCAGTTCCAAGCAATAAGTTCATACATTGCTTAGAGCTGGTTCAAGTCACACAACAAGGGGCTAAGGCCTAAGAACAGTTCTGTTGATCTACAGGGAAGTGAAGACGAGCTCAAGGTGGAGAATTTTTGGAGTTGATCTCATCTTCATGATGAAGCCAAGTCAGCAGTGAAGCCACATCACCAAAATTTGTTAGTTAGTTAGTTTGTTAAGAGTGATTACTTGTGCAGGAAGTAATCTGAGTGTATAGGTTCTATAGTGTAAATTGCTTATGCTATGGTTTATAAATAGCAAGGCAATGTAGATTAGAGTCTAAGAAAAAAAAAAACAAACTGAAAAACAAATTAGAGACTTGAGAGAAGAGAGATTGGGAAAAATACTTTTGAGAGAATCTTTGTACGGATTGGGGAAAGTGAGGAATCTCGAGAGAGAAGATCTTCTTGTATTGTTGATTTTTTTTTCATATAGTGGATCACCATGACAGAGAGGCTGGACGTAGGCAATTTTCCGGACCATGATAAATTCTGAGTGTTCTTGCATGTGTTCTTTCTTTTTGATCAGTTGCATGAATCCTAAGAAATATGTTCTTGGCTAGATTGAAGAACTGGTTTGTTTTAATAGTTGCTTTATATCCAAATACTCTGAGACGTGTTATTACTTTGTGAAAATGATGGAAATACAATCCCGAGTATTTCCCTTTGTAGTTGTGATGAGAATATCAATCAATGTGATGGTTAGTAAAATCGGATTTCTGTGAAGAATGTGTTCTAGGAAAATCTGTCAGGGCTAGCTTCATCCGGGGTGTCCATAGAACTGAGGCTGTGTTGGAATATGTCCATTCTGATTTGTGGGGTCGCTCAAGGATTCCATCACATGGAGGAAACAAATACTTTATGTCCTTGGTAGATGATTATTCAAGAAAAGTGTGGGTGTTTATGATGAAACAGAAGAATGAAGCTCTACAAGTTTTCAAAGACTAGAAGATCAAAGTTGAAAATCAGACAGGGAACAAAGTCAAATGTCTCATAACTGATAATGGACTGGAGTTTTGTTCTGAAGAATTCAATTAGTTCTGTAGAGATCATGGCATTTCTAGACACCTAACTGTTGCTGAAACTCCTCAACAAAATGGTCTCGCTGAGAGATTCAACATGATCATCATGGAGAGGGTTAGGTGTATGTTGATCCATGCCAAGTTGCCTAATTGTTTATGGGGTGAAGCTACTTCAACAGCCTGCTACCTGATAAAGCGGTGTCCTTCTACAACTCTTTGCCTCAAAACACCCATGGAGATGTGGTTTGATCACGAGGTCAATTACAATTGGCTCAAGGTGTTTGGATGCGTTACTTATGCATATATCAAGCAAGGAAAATTAGAGCGAATGGCTTTTAAGTGCATTTTCATTGGTTATCCTAAAGGAGTCAAAGGGTATACTTTGTGTGCACTGAAATGGGTCACAAGAAGGTGTTCATTAGTAGAGATGTTGTGTTCAAGGAAGACGATTTCCTGGGAAGAACTGTGCATGCTGAAAAAGAGTCCTTACTTGAGTCTAAAGATACCAAGATGCGAACATTGAGGTGGAGCTTGGTGGAGTTGACCAGCCTCAGGAGAACCACCTTCACCCTCAAGATGATCATGAAGACATTCAAGTTCAAGCACACCATGAAGGTATGCTCATGCTGATCTGATTTCTTTTGCTCTAATGGTTGCTTGTGAGATTGATGCAGAAGAGCCAAAGACTGTAAAGGAAGCTCTGATATGCAAGGATAGTGGAAAGTGGAAAAAAGGCCATGCAAGAGGAAATGGACTCACTTGCTGAAAACAAGACCTAGGAAATGGTTCAAGCTCGAAAGGGTCATAAACTTGTAGGGTCCAAGTGGATCTTCAAAGTGAAAGATGGAATCACTGGAGTAGAAAAGCAGAGTTACAAGGCAAGGCTTGTGGCAAAAGGGTTTACTCAGAGGGAGGGAATTGACTACAGTGAAATCTACTCCCCGGTGGTCAAGCATATATCAATCAGAGCTCTCATTGCTCTCAATGTTCAGTTCAACTGGGAAATGGAACAACTTGATGTCAAGACAGCTTTTCTCTATAGAGAGCTGGATGAAAAAATCTACATGAGGCCTCCTGAAGGATATGATCAAGCAGATGGAAAAGTTTGCTTGCTGAAGAAGTCTCTGTATGGGTTGAAGCAATCACCAAGGCAATGGTACCTTAAATTTGATCAGTTCATGGTCACAAATGGTTTTTCCAGGAGTGATTATGAATGGTGTGTGTATTTGAAGAAGATTGGTGAAGATCATTTATACCTACTCCTATATGAAGATGATATGCTTCTTATCAGTCCCAACAAAGGAGAAATTGAGAAACTGAAAGGACAATTGAGTCAGTTTTTTAGATGAAGGATCTTGTTGTAGCTCAGAAGATCCTAGGCATGGAAATTTCTAGAGATAGGAAGTTGGGAAAGCTCAAGCTTCTTCAGAGACAATACTTGTCCAAGGTAATGAACAGGTTTGACATGGAATCAGCCAAGGCAGTCTCTACACCTTTGGCACAGCATTTCAAGCTTAGCTCTTCTCAGAAACCTGCCACAGAAGAAGACAAAGCCAAGATGGAAGGAATACCCTATGCTAGTGCAGTTGGTAGTCTCATTTACTCCATGATCAGCTCAAGACCAGACCTTGCTCATGTTGTGAGTGTAGTCAGCAGATACATGTCAGAACCAAGGAAAGAGCATTGGAATGCAGTCAAGTGGATTCTCAGATACTTGAGAGGATCTCTTGAAACTGGCTTGATGTATGAAAGGAAGGATATTACTGAAGTTAAGTGGATTCTCAGATACTTGAGAGGATCTCTTGAAACTGGCTTGATGTATGAAAGGAAGGATATTACTGAAGTCAAGGTAGAAGGGTGTGTTGATTCAGATTATGTAGGATATCTTGACTCAAGGAAGTCTCTAACAGGGTATATCTTCACAATTTATGGTGGAGCTATGAGTTGGAAGTCATCACTTCAATCAGTGGTTGCATTGTCCACCACTGAGGCTGAGTACATGGCCATTATTGAGGCTATTAAAGAGGCCATTTGGATGAAGGGATTGATTATATAATTGGGGTTCCCACAAGATCAAGTGGTGGTTCATTGTGAAAGTCAAAATGCCATTCACTAGTCTAAGCACCAGGTTTTTCATGAGAAGTCTAAACATATTGATGTTAAGATGCACTTTGTGAGAGACGTGGTGAACAACGGAGACGTGAAAATACAGAAGATTTCTACTGAGCACAACCCTGCAGATATGTTGACTAAACCAGTTCCAAGCAATAAGTTCATACATTGCTTAGAGCTGGTTCAAGTCACACAACAAGGGGCTAAGGCCTAAGAACAGTTCCGTTGATCTACATGGAAGTGAAAACGAGCTAAAGGTGGAGAATTTTTGGAGTTGATCTCATCTTCATGATGAAGCCAAGTCAGCAATGAAGCCACATAAGCAAAATTTGTTAGTTAGTTAGTTTGTTAGGAGTGATTACTTGTGCAGGAAGTAATCTGAGTGTATAGGTTCTATAGTGTAAATTGCTTATGCTATGGTTTATAAATAGCAAGGCAATGTAGATTAGAGTCTAAGGAAAAAATAAAAACAAACTGAAAACAAATTAGAGACTTGAGAGAAGAGAGATTGGGAAAAATACTTTTGAGAGAATCTTTGTACGGGTCTGAGAAAGTGAGGAATCTCGAGAGAGAAGATCTTCTTGTTTTGTTGATTTTGTTTTCATATAGTGGATCACCATGACAGAGAGGCTGGACGTAGGCAATTTGCCGAACCAGGATAAATTCGGAGTATTCTTGTTTGTGTTCTTTCTTTTTGATCAGTTGCGTGAATCCTAAGAAATCTGTTCTTGGCTAGATTGAAGAACTGGTTTGTTGTAATAGTTGCTTTATATCCAAATACTCCGAGACGTGTGATTACTTTGTGAAAATGATGGAAATACAATCCCAAGTATTTCCCTTTGTAGTTGTGATGAGAATATAAATCAATGTGATGGTCATGAACTCTCAAACCATCTTTGATTTGTTCAAGTTAGTGTGCTCTCGGACCCAAAGACTCGATCATTCTTGTGCAGTCTCTTCGCGGTGACTTCTTTGGAAACTGTAACATTTTATTACAAAGCAACTAGAAGTATATGGTATCAAATTGTGTTGCATGGTTTCTTGGTGGAATCAAAGGCATCAACTTTTATGGTAAGTTTGCAAAATTTAATTTCATACATGTTATGGGAATAGTTTAAAAGACTTGTTATTAACATGCGCGATGAGTGGATTGGCATAGCTTCTCTAATAATTATCAAAATTTGAATTCATATTGGACACTGGTTTTTTTTTTTGTAGTGGATCATTTAATATAGTATTAGTTGTGACTTGTGACTATGTCATGTCTGCCTCATTTTCTAAAACGATTACTTATTTGATCGTAAAGGCTCATTTGTTCGTTTTTTGTTTGACAAACTATCGATGTTTATTGCTATTATATCATGAGTTTGCATGAGATAGTAGCTATATGTTATTTAAGGGTAGTTTAGTCTTTTTAGCTCTTTTCTTAGTTGTATTATTCCAAATCTGAGGAACTCTCAATCATAATAACTTGGTTAAAAGAGTGTCTCAAATCTCATCTCTCTTTACTTAGAAGCTAACACCAACAAGTGTCAAAAAGAAGAAAATACACATCAAATGAAGAATAAAAAAATACCACAGGAATAATTATAGAGAATATCCAAAATATGCAACAGTAGTCATTCGAATATAATATCTTGATCTATTTTAAAATAATAATATTTTAAATCAAAAATTTTAAGTAGGGGTATTGCCATTTTCTGCTTCCACAATGTATGGTTGTTGGTCAACCCACAAGATCCCCTATACTCTTTCCTAATAATTGGAATGTTTCTTTTATTTCCTCATCAACTCAACTAGATCTAAGCTTCTGTTTTATTGTTTTTCGGGAAATGATCTCAAAAGTACTAGCAATTGTGCTGGTGGTTGGACATTTATTTGGCCCCTGAAATGCCTCCAACGATCACTTCTCCAAGAATCAGATTGAGTGATGGCAGGTTTTTAGCTTACACGGAAAAAGGGGTTCCAATAAACAGGTCAAACTACAGGATCATTATTGTCCATGGCTTTGGTAGCTCCAAGGAGATGAGCTTTCATGTTCCACAGGTACTAATATTTCAATTCAACAGACATGTCCTTTCATTTGCAATGTCGTAGAAGCGATTGAGTAATACTGGGTTAGCTTTTAGGAGCTCATACATGAACTGGGCATATATTTCCTGATGTATGATCGAGCCGGCTATGGCGAGAGCGATCCCAATCCTAACCGGACGGTCAAGAACGAAGCATCCGATATCGAAGAATTGGCTGATCAATTACAGATTGGACCCAAGTTTTATGTGATTGGAGTCTCAATGGGGTCATATCCCACTTGGGGTTGCCTCAGATACATTCCAAACAGGCTAGCCAAAAACAACTCAACACTGATTGGAATGTTAAGAGTGACAAAGTTACATATAATGAGAAAGTATTCTCTTTTGTGCTTTGCTTACAGGCTGTTGGGCGTGGCTTTCGTTGTCCCAGTCGTGAATTATCGGTGGCCTTCGATTCCTCCGAGCCTTGTGAGGAAGGACTACAGACCAAAACTCATCCACTGCGCCGTATTGCTGGCGAAGCACGCTCCGAGCTTGCTCTACTGGCTTGTCACTCGAAAATGGCTTCCTTCCGCATCCGTCGCGCAAAAGAACCCTGTGCTGTTCTTCAACGCCAGAGACTTAGAGGCCCTCAAAACAACACAAGGATTCCCAATGCTCACTCGGGTACTCAAAGCCATTCTGATTATTTATTTACTATGATATATATATAATTTTTTTTATTAATTGGATTGGTCGTAATCTATGTGTTTGGAGCAACAGGATTTGTTACGACAAAGAGGCGTTTTCGATACGCTGCGTGAAGATTTCACGGCTGCTTTCGGGAGCTGGGAGTTCAATCCGATGGAGCTGAAAAATCCTTTTGTGGACAACAAAAGGCATGTCCACATCTGGCAGGGCTACGAGGACAAGGTCGTGCCATTTGAGATTCAGAGGTATATTTCGAGCAAGTTGCCGTGGATAAAGTACCACGAGGTTCCCGACGGAGGGCATTTGATCATTCATTACGATGGTGTGTGCGAGAAGATTCTCAGGGCGCTTTTGCTCGGTGAAGAGCCTCTCATGTACAAACCTAGTGTCCCCACATAATTCTTTTATTTTCACGTTACACATTCATAGATAGGGGTTTGAAATTGTACAATTAGATTTTTGGTCTGAAAATTGGCTCCATGAATAAATGAATAAATAAACCAATTTGGTTCCTCATATTTCAATGCCAATTGTTTGTTTCTATAACTCTATTAAGAAGATATTTCAAATTTTTCCTTTTTGTGAAGAAGAGATTTTTGTTTTTTGTCAAAAATATTTCAAATTTTTAATCTATAGTGCTTATTGTTTCTTCTGTACTTGATTTTCTCGGTGACCAGACAGAGTCGAAGCAGAGACTTAACAGGAAAAAAAAAAAAAAAAAAAAAAAAGAGAGAGAGATTTATGCTTTCAATTTTTAAAATCTCAACTTAAACAATTTGAATAATTCAGAAGGCTTCTATTCTATGAATCATAAATTGATGGAACCTATATTTCACAGTTTTGACAAAACAATACCAAAACAATACCTTGAGCTTATTCGAATAACAGCTTTGAATCTGTCTAACTATTTTTTCTGTAGAATTGGGAAACTTCTTTTTAAATGTCATATTTGTTGCTTTATATCCAAATACTCCGAGACGTGTGATTACTTTGTGGAAATGATGGAAATACAATCCCGAGTATTTCCCTTTGTAGTTGTGATGAGAATATCAATCAATGTGATGGTCATGAACTCTCAAACCATCTTTGATTTGTTCAGGCTAGTGTGCTCTCGGACCCAAAGACTCGGTCATTCTTGTGCAGTCTCTTCGCCGTGACTTCTTTGATTTTCGGCGCTAATTTCATTGGCAGCGCTGTCATCGAAAAGGAATACAAAGAAGTACGTATTTTCTCTATTTCGGTGCAATTCATTTATCCTTATTCAAGTTCTGTGTTTTTGTTGCAGCAAACCAGTTCTTCAACCTAGCAAAGAACAGATTTCTTAGGATTCACGCAACTGATCAAAGGTAAGAACACAAACAAGAACACTCAGAATTATCCTGGTTCGGAAAATTGCCTACGTCCAGCCTCTATGTCACGATGATCCACTATATGAAAACAAATCAACAATACAAGAAGATCTTCTCTCTCGAGATTCCTCACTTTCCCAAACCCGTACAAGTTTCTCTCAAAAGTGTTTTCCCAATCTCTCCTCTTAAGTCTCTATTTTGTTATTCAGATTGTTTTTCTTTTTCCTTAGACTCTAATCTACACCGCCTTGCTGTTTATAAACCATAGCATGAGCAATTTACACGATAGAACCTATACACTCCAATTACTTCCTGCACAAGTAATCACTCCTAACAAACTAACAGATTTTGCTGATGTGGCTTCACTGCTGACTTGGCTTCATCATGAAGATGAGATCAACTCCAACAGTTTTGCAGAGACTTACAAGATGGGGATTAATAAACGGTTTGAGAAATGCCAAAAAACACCTGAATGCCAGGTTCGTCTATGTTGTACTAAAACCTATTTTTGTTCTCCAAATTTATTTATTTCGATGAGACTTTGATCTTTCCTCAGGATCAATGTTTGCCTTTGGGAACCGAGCCACTTCCGGGAGGAATTATCGTCGGAACGTCAAACTTGAAAATGCAACCTTTATGGGGATCCACCGATAAAAACAACAATGTTATTGAAAGAAAATGGGATAATGCTGTGAAGAACGATAGGTGTTGGGATAATGTAAACAACAATGACCTGTGGTGTTTCAGGTCAGGTTTCAGTCCAGCATTGAAATGAAAATGTTCAAGGAAAGATGGGATAATGCTGTGAAGAACGATAGGTGTTGGGTCGATCCCTTCCGACTACCATCGAACCAAACTCGCTGATTCTTGTTTTCTTTTGGGCTCGCTTTTTTGGCAGAAACACAATAGTTTGCTGATACTCGCCATCGCAAATAAACCACAGAAATATGCAAAGTTTACATAATCATTTATACATACATTTTTTTTTCTCACATAAGCTGTCAAAAGTACCTGATAAACAAAGGACATGGAAGACCAAGAATAAGTAAGTTTGCGAGGAATAACGACCAGAGGGTTGGACCTAAAATTATAGTAATTTTTTTTTATAACTGTATATGATATTACATGCTTTGTGTACCGTTGTAATTTACAGATTGCTTGGCAAGCGCTCAAACGATTGTATGTACAGCTTCTGTTTTATCTCAGAAGGATTTCATTTTTTAAAAGTGTAAAATATAGTGGACCTGGTCTGTTTACCAATTTTGCTTCTATTTGTATTGTATACATTTTGTTGTTAGAGTGGATAAATCTGTGTTTATCTACACTATCGAATTATGAATCAAACCAAGGGTTAATTCAGTCACTTGGTTTTTTTATAAATAAGAGAGCTAGCGTTTCCTCAATTTGCCTGAAGATTTTGGTCGCTATCATCTGCAACACACGATGGCATGAAGAATATAAAAGAAGCAACAGAAACAAGCTTGTAACGTTCCAGCTTTACAACTACCTTCTGTAACCAAATTATCCTCGTATATATTATTGTGGAAGCAAAACTTACAACACCATGAACATATAAATTATAATAAAACTCGCAAAACAATTTGTTTCTTTAATCAGCAGCCAACAAAAGTCATCAAAATTCTTACGCAAATGGCATCAGCAACAAAAGAAATCAGCCTCTGTTGCCCAAGCGTAGGTCCTCCTCCGCCATCGGATTCTGCCCCGGCCCACCATTGTAGACTCCGGTCCCCTCGTTATGCTGCCACGGCTGCGCCGCTGGTTGATTCGTCTGCGAGGAAAAGGAAGAATTTGCCGGTTGATGACTCTGCGACCAAGGTTTAGCCTCTTGTTCATGACTCTGCGACCAGGGCTGCGTTGCCGGTTGATGACTCTGCGACCAGGCTTGGGCCGCCGGTTGATGAGAATTCACTGGTTGATGACTCTGCGACCAGGCTTGGGCCGCCGGTTGATGAGAATTCACTGGTTGATGACTCTGCGACCAGGCTTGGGCCGCCGGTTGGTGAGAATTCACTGGTTGATGACTCTGCGACCAGGCTTGAGCCGCCGGTTGGTGAGAATTCACTGGTTGATGACTCTGCGACCAGGCTTGGGCCGCCGGTTGGTGAGAATTCACCGGTTGATGAGCCTGCGACCAGGGCTGAGCCGCCGGTTGATGAGTGGGCTGCCAGGGCTGCTGCTGCTGAGTGTGCCGGGGTTGGAAAGAATAAGAATTTGCGGGTCTCGAACTGGTGTGGATCCTCCTGGAGAAGATACCCTCGAGCTCTTCCCCACGGCCCGCCACCGAGAAAGCCTCCCCGAGCCGGAGCCTGAGGTCGTCGCCGATTGCGACCCCGTGCCTGACCATCTCCTCAACCAAGGCACGGCACGGATCCAGCGCCCCCGGCCCCGCATCGCAGAGCCCGCGGACAAGCACCTCGTACAGTGACGCCTCCGGCTTCGGGTCCTTCTCCCCGAGCTTGACCATCACGGGGACGCACTCCGCGGCCCTCCCGTGCCTCACCATCTCCCCGAACACGTGGGCCCCGTAGCCGGCCACGAGCCACAGCCCCGACTCCACCATCCTGAGCAAGGTCCGGAGGGCGTCGTCGACTCGCCCGCCCGCCAGGTAGGCGTCGATCAGCGTGCGGTGGCTCCCCACGTCCGGCGACAGCGACTTGGAGCAGAGCTCCTCGAACATGGCCTCCGCCTCCGCGATCATCCCGGCCTCGCAGTATCGCGAGATGATGTTGTTGTACCCCGCCACGTCCATCGAGAACGGCTTCGAGTTCGCCTTCGACCCCACCTTCCGGAACGCCGCCAGGGCCTGGGCTGGGTCGCCGCGGCGGAACCACTCGTTGACCACCGCGTTGAACGTGTCCGAGTTCACCGCCTGGAAGTTGGGCGGGGTGTGGTTGTCGAGCATGGTGTGGAAGAGTTGCAGGGCCTCGTCGTGGCGGGAGTTTCGGATGAGGCAGGCGAGGAGGACGTTGCAGGTGGCCGGGACCATCTTGAAGCCGCGGCCGAGGAGGGCGTTGTAAGAAGCCATGGCCTCGTCCGGGCAGCCCCGAGAGAAGTGGTGGTCCATGAACGTGGCGTGGACGGCTCCGTCGTAGACCAGGCAGCGTTCCTTGAGCTCGTCGAAGAGCTCGTCGGCGCGGGCTGAGTCGCCGGAGCGGAGGAATCCGGCGATGAGGTTGTTGTAGACGAGGGAGTCCGCGCCATGGCCTTTGCTGAGCATCTCGCGGAGGAGCTCCATGGCCTCGGGGAGGCGGCCGGCGTCCACCAGGCCCTTGGTGAGGTGGCGGTAGGTCACCGGAGAGGGGCTGAACGGAGCTCCGGCGATGATGCGGCGGTAGACGGAGAGGGCGTCGTCGACGCGGGACTGGTCGCAGAGGGTGTTGATGAGGTTGTTGTAGGAGACGACGTTGGGGACGAGGTTGGACTGGTCGAAGAAGAAGGAGAAGAGGGCCTCGGCGTCGGAGTAGCGGCGGGAGCGGAACATGGCGGCGATGACGGCGTTGCACGTGAAGACGGTGGGGCGGGTGGAGGAGAAGACGGCGCGGCGGGCGACGGCGGCGGCGGAGTCGAGGTCGGAGGCGCGGATCAGCGACTGGACGCGGTTGTGGAGGTTGAGGCGGGGGCCCACCAGCGCCGACGTGGAGTCCGGGAGGCGGAGGGCGTCGGGGCCGCGCGGCGGAGGAGGGCCGGCGTCGCGGCGGAGGGCGTGGAGAGGGGGCTCGATGCGGAGCCGGCGCTTTCTGCGCCGGCGCTCGGCCGCGGCTTCCTCGGCGGACGAGAAGGCCAGGCCTCGCCGTGGGACCAGCGCCGCCGATTGCCGGCGCAGCGATCGGAGCACCACGCGGTACAGGGACATCGCCATGGATGCTTGCCTTCTGCTGAGAGAGAGAGAAGTGTTTGGTTCGTTAAACCCTAAGAAATGTAAAACCTCACTCCCTCTATCTATCTCAGATGCGAGAACACAATACAATAACCCTTTGCCTAAAACTTAAAAGGCTAAAACCCTTCGAACTAATACAATAATGTAATGCTTTTGCAAATTATTATATATTATATACATATATGTTACAAAAAAAAAAAAAAAAAAAAAAAAAAAAAAAAAAAGATGTATATTTTGTTACTCCTTTTATATAATGTAATGCTTTTTTTTTTTTTTTCCTATCATGAACGTGAGCAAACCGATTAGGATTCCTTTTGTACAAATTTTTTTATATATTTTGAATAAATATTTATTATTACTATTTTAATAGATCATATCTCCAGCATTGAAATGCCTTTTTGTATAATGGAAATCATGAATGTTTGAGATGTATTAAATTCGTCTTCAGAATCAGATTTAACCAATACGTAGTGGCACAGCTTGTTACATTGTCCGAGTTGGGGCTATTCCACAGCCAACGCTTGTGATTCACCTTATCTCCACAGCTGAATAGACTATGGTTTCTCATGAATTGTAAATCATGTGATGTAAACAAATGTTTGACATACCGGCTGTGAACACATGTTCAATATCTGTTTTCGACATAATTTACTCTCGAAGTTTCGTCGGGTTTATCGGTCTCCGTAAAATCGAACCAGTCAGTATTGGAATTTCAAACCTTGGATGTAAACAAGTGTTCATGAGAGACAACAGACACATTACTTAGGTGTCAAAGACATGAAAATAGTAATGCATTTTAGGACAAAAGAAACCAAAACATTAGTTTCGTAAGTGATAAAGATTATTAGCAACCTTGTTCGAAAACTCAAAATGGTAACACAACCTTTATTGGAGAGCAAATTGGCCCGAAAAGATCGAATTAAACAGGAAAATAATTATAGAATTGCATATGAAAACTTTGATCAATGTTAAATGAAATGCTTTAACACAAAAAAATATACTTGGTGGTATAGACTTCAAACCAAGAAGCCTAAGGCTAATCAGCAGATCATGCTGAGTTAGAACTTAATAGTCTCTCGGCGAGCAATAGATCATCCGGGGTTGTCACCTGAAAAATAATATATGCATATTAAAACAAAAAATAAAACAAACGGAAAGAAGCAAAAAGTGTAACCTTTATGTTGGTGTATAATCCCTCAGTTATATACACGGGATGTCCCAAGTGCTCCACGATAGATACATCGTCCGTGACTTCTAGCCCTTCTCTGCTCACCAGCAAGTAACGTTTTCGCATAAGGAAATTTGAATTTAGGATCGAAACTATTGCAACAACACGACTAAAAGATCCGCACCTGTGTACTAATTCGAAACCCTTTTTGAGCAATTCAGGCTTCATAACCTGAAAAAAAAATGTATCAGGTCATAAAAAGCGCATCAGCGGGCATATGCTATTACTACATATCATGCTTTCGACAACATATAACCTGAGGTGTCTGTATTTCCCACAGCATTTTGCGGTCAAGTGTTCGAGCTACAAAGGACTTGCTGTTTGCCTGCACAAAACCGAAAGAATTTACATTCAATATTGGAACTCACGAGAAAGACTAAAATATGTTCCCAAAAATTCATTTAAAAAAAAAAGAATCAACAACCTCTTTGATTGTAGCTTTGGCTGGAACCCCAAGCACAGCCGCTCCGTGCAACATACCGTCTCTAAGAACCTGAAAATTAAAACAAATATGTAATCCAAACTCCAAACCAAAAAGCTCGTAAACCACAAGCTTGGCAATCAGTGTACCAGACAAAGCTGACCTTTTCAACTTCGGCCGTTGACACCAGAGGTCTTGCAGAGTCGTGGACGCATACAAGTTCCGAGTTCAAGTCAACTGCCTGTGGAGAGTCAAAGTCAGCGCTGCTACTAAAAACAAGCAAGTGAAATCATGAAAAGCTGTCCACCTGGAGTCCGCTGTAGACAGAATCTTGTCGTTCCTTGCCGGGCAGCGTGAACTTGAGATCGACGTTTATCTCCTCGGCTGTCTCTGAGAAGAAGATCATCACAGTCTCAGCACTGAATCGTTTCCCAAAAGATAGGTCGATGAGGTTGCGAAAGTACCTTCGAAAACGTCTTTGTAAGAAGGATCGCAAACGACGACAATCTCCTTAACTTGGGCCATCTTAGAGAATGTGTAGAAGCTGAAATGGGCAGACAAACAGACATGATTATCAACCCAAAAAAACCACAACATTTTTTTGGGAATTATAAATCACAAAAGACGGTTTACCTGTAAAGCGCGATGGGCTGGCCAAGCAGTGGAAGGTACTGCTTTGGCATGGTGGCCTGTAAAATATGCAAACAAAAACGCATTACTAGTCGCGAAACGAGCCCAATCGGAGCATGTAGCAAAGAAAAATATCGGAGAGAGAGAGAGAGAGTGAGGGTAGAGACTTACGCCCATGCGCTTTCCCTTGCCTCCGGCGAGAAGAATGACGGAGACGCTGTTATCATTAAGATTACCGGAGCATGAAACGAACGACTTTGGCTTCGCAGTTCTGGACTTGGCTCTCAGGGAAACGAGATTGGCAAAAGCCGGCGATTGTTGTGGAAACACCGAAGAAGATGAAGAACAACACAAAGTAGCGAATCCCATTTCTGTTTGTTGGACACCCACTCAATCAATCTCCTCCCCGTTTAATGACTCCTCGTTTAAAACATGTTTTTTTTTTATTTTTCTCCTTACCCAAAAAATACCGGGTGAAGTTTGGTGAACACTAATAAATTACTCGTAAAACTAAAATGAACATGAAATAGGAGTACATTGGGAATTTGGGACTTATCAACTTTCCTTTTCACCTCGGTTTTCGGGTACAATGGAATTACTCTCCTCTTCTTCTTCTTATTCTTCTTCTCTATTTTGATCTAAATTATAAATAACCCTCGAACTATTAATTTTGTAGTATTTTACTCATTTGTATAGCTATATTATTATTAATGGGTAGAGCCTAATATTTTCTTTCGTTTCAATTAACAGATAGTGTTGATACGTTGTTTTGTTGGCTTTATTTTTTAGTGCAAGTGGTATGGAAAGATGTCGGTTGTTATGTTTTCACTTCTGGTTTGACATCTTTCCTCCTGTGTGCAGACAGTATTTCTGGCAAGTTTCCAGTATTGACAGATTGCTTTGCTGGTAACTTATGCTGAGTTATTGCATCGCTGCTGTCTTCATTATATGATATCTGCCTCGCTGGAGCCTTCATTGCAAGATATCATTCGCTGTTGTTTTTCATTGCATGATATTCGCTTTGATGGAGGTTTTATTATGAGATATTCGCTTGAGGCCGGGTAAGGAAACCCGAGATATCTTCCAGGATTGTCCGCTGCTATAAAAGCCATGCGCTCTCCCTTAGCAGCTTCGACACTTTTGATCAAACACTCAGAGCTCTTAGACGTGCAAGACCGGCGGACTGGGAGGCTGTGTGTTTTGGTTTTAAGTGGTGTATTCTCTCAAACACTTTTCCAGATTGAGTGTATGTAAGAGTTGGGTGCTTGTGCTTTTCGTGATTGAAGGTTCACGTATCACTGAAGACTGAAGGTCATCCGAGCCAGGAGGTTGCTCGAAGAGTGGAATTGAGACGGAGCTCAAATTCAGGGGGAGTCCCTGTCTAGGTGATCACTGGTAGTAATAGTCTCTAGGTTTTATTGATTTGTTGATTGTAATCAGATATAACCTTGTGTGTACTATTGACTACGAGATAGTGAAAATCCTTTCCACTGGCAGCGTGCCCCCAGATGTAGGTGTGTTTCACCGAACTGGGTAACCATATCGTGTGTTCTTGTTTACTGCATTTTTTGTTGTTTATCCATATCTGTGTTCAAAGCAAGTTGTCGGACACATTGTCAACACATTGTGTGCGACATCTTGTCTTTACGACTAATCAGAATTTTCAATTGGTATAAGAGCGGGCACCTTAACCTTTTAGGTGGTTTCCTGGATTTTTTTTTCTGATTGCCTATTATGGATAGTTCCCGAGAGGGAGGTTCTGTCAATCGTCCTCCAGTACTCGACGGAACCAACTATGGTTATTGGAAGGCACGCATGACCGCTTTCTTGAAGTCTCTTGACAGCCGAACATGGAAAGCTGTGATACACGGGTGGGAAGCTCCTATGACGACTGATGACAAAGGAGCTCGTACTGGTACAAAACCCGAAAAGGACTGGACCCCCACTGAAGATGAGGCGGCCCTTGGTAACTCTCGTGCTCTTAATGCTATATTTAACGGAGTCGATAAAGATGTTTTCAGGTTGATAAACACTTGCACAACTGCCAAGGAGGCCTGGGAAATCCTCTCTGTTGCCTATGAGGGAACTACAAAGGTCCGTGAGCAGAAGCTTCAATATCTTACCACCAATTTTGAAGCCCTCACGATGCTCGAGGATGAATCTATTGCCGAATTCAACGTTCGCATTCGTGATCTTGCCAATGAATCTTATTCTCTCGAAAAACCCATGACAGATGAAGAGCTTGTTCGAAAAACCGTAAGGGCTTTGAGCTCTAGGTTTAAAATGAAAATCACGGCCATTGAAGAAGTTCATGACCTAAAGACGCTGAAGTTCGACGAGCTCATGGGATCCCTCATGACATTTGAGCTCTCCCTTCCTAAGGTGGAAAAGAAACACAGAGGAATGGCCCTCAAAAGCTCTGTTCATGAACAAAGGGAACAGGTATACCCAGACTCTGACAATGACATTGATGATACTATAGCTATGCTTGCAAAAAACTATGGCAGGGTCATGAAAAGACTAAACCAGATGAATGGGAAAAATGTCCCGCAAGATGTCAAGGACAACTTCCAACAACGATTCCAGAAGAATACTAATCCTCACAGGAATAGTAAAAGTGGTGAACGATCAGGCAAAGGCAAAGGCATTCAGTGTCACGAATGTGAAGGTTTTGGACACATTCAAAAGGAGTGTCCCAACTTTCTCAAGAAACAGAAAAAGGGTTACAACGCTACTCTTTCGGCTGAAGAAGATGAAGATAGCGACTCTGATCAGATAAGTAACTTTGTAGCCTTTGCTGCCTCTGTCCATACTCATGAGTCTACTAATGAATTTGGTGAATGTTCTTAGAAATATGTTCTAGATGAAGAACTTTCTGACGATGCTATGAATGAAGCATACAATACCCTGCATACCAAATGGGTTGAGGAATCCCAGATTCTGGATAAACAGAGTGCTCTTATTCTTTCCCTGACTGAAGACAAGGCAAGGCTTCTTGAGACAATTGTGGATCTGAAGAAGGAAGTCAGTCGGCTGAATGGTGAACTTGATCAAATGACTAAATCAGTCAGAATGTTGAACTCTGGGACTGACAGCCTCGACAAAATCCTCACCATCGGGAAACCTGCGAAGAACATGAAGGGGCTTGGTTATACCCATGGAGCTTCATCTTCCCAGACTACTTTCGTTCCTCAGAAGCAGTCTAGCCAGATGTCGCGAAACATGCCTCAACCATCTGGTAATAACAATTTTCCTCGGAATCATCTCTCTGAGCCAACCAGGTCTCCCGTCAACAGACCTCGTTGGGTTTGCCATTATTGTGGAAGGAAGGGGCACATTCGTCCGTTCTGCTATCGACTTTACGGGAGAAATGTCCGTCAGCAAAAGTCCAGATATAGGAACGCCCTGCCTCGACAACAACCTTCAACTCAGATGGAATGGAGAGTGAAAAATACGTCCTACCGTGCCAATATTGCCTACACATCTCTGAGTGCGTCCACCGGAAGTGACTGGTATTTCGACAGTGGTTGTTCTCGCCACATGACAGGTGATCCCACTTTCCTGACAAATGTGAAACCTTATTCCAACTGTCACGTTACCTTTGGAGATGGAGTTAAAGCCAAAATTATGGGTAAAGGTCGATTAAACTATCCTGGTATGTCTTGCTTGACTGAGGCCTTATTGGTAGAAGGACTTACTGCTAACCTTATTAGTATTAGTCAGCTTTGTGATCTGAGTTTGCAAGTCAATTTTACCCGTGAAAAGTGTGTTGTGATCAATGAGGAACAGGATGAACTCATGCGTGGAACCAGATCCTGTGGCAACTGCTATATGTGGTCTCATGCACCAAACAACAACTGCCTCTTGACCAAAGTTGATGAAACCAAACTGTGGCACCAAAAGCTTGGTCACCTGAACCTCAGAAGCATGCAGAAAATTGTCTCTGAGAAAGCCATCATCGGTGTCCCAAATCTGAAGATTATTGAAGGAAAAATCTGTGGTGAATGCCAAATTGGGAAACAGGTCAAGAAGTCCCACAAGATGGTGCAACATCTTACCACATCTCGTGTTCTGGAACTTCTCCATATGGACCTGATGGGACCGATGCAGGTCGAGAGCCTTAGAGGAAAGAGATATGTGTTCGTTTGTGTGGATGACTACTCCAGGTACACTTGGGTTGATTTTATTCGTGAGAAATCTGACACCTTTGCTGTTTTTGAATCTCTGTGTAAGAAAGTTCAGAGGGAAAAATGAGAGAGCATCGGCAAAGTAATCAGAATCCGAAGTGATCATGGGAGGGAATTTGAGAACATGAGCTTTGCTAAGTTCTGTACTGAGGAAGGGATAGCTCATGAGTTCTCTGCTCCAATCACACCTCAACAAAATGGAATTATTGAGAGAAAAAATCGTACCCTCCAAGAGATGGCTAGAGTAATGATGTTGGCCAAAGACATTCCACCACATTTCTGGGCTGAAGCTGTTAATACTGCTTGCCATATTCACAATCGAGTTACCATTCGTCCAGGTACTTCTGTCACTCATTATGAAATATGGAGGGGGAGAAAGCCTAATGTGAAGTACTTTCATGTCTTTGGGTCGGTTTGTTATATTCTTGCTGACAGAGATCCACGATGAAAGTTTGACCCAAAAAGTGATGAAGTTTTTACTAGTGACACAGAGATCAGGACAGGTGCTGAAAACTCTTTGGACGTCACTCCTACTGGAAACTCAAATGTCAGGACGAATGCTGATGACAAAGTAAGCGACATTGTTCCAGATGAAGGATCTCCCCCTGAGACTGAACAAAGAGTGTCTTCTCGAAGAATTCAGAAAAAACATCCTGCACATGAGGTGATTGGTGAAATCAGTGAAGGAATAAAGACTCGTCCAAAACCTCATGTTAACTATCGGGAGATGATTGGTAATCTCTGTTTTGTCACTAAGATGGAACCTAAGAGTGTCAATGAGGCTATTGATGATGAGTACTGGGTTAATGCTATGCAAGAAGAACTTGTGCAGTTCGAAAGAAATGAAGTCTGGGAGCTAGTTCCTAAACCTGACGATGTTAATATCATTGGAACTAAGTGGATCTTTAAGAATAAATCTGATGAACATGGTAACATAACTCGCAACAAAGCTAGACTTGTGGCGCAGGGCTATACACAGGTGGAAGGTGTAGACTTTGATGAAACCTTTGCACCCGTTGCGAGACTTGAAGCTATCAGACTCCTTCTTGGCATCTCTTGTCACCTACAGTTCAAGCTTTACCAGATGGATGTGAAGAGTGCTTTCCTCAATGGATACCTGAATGAAGAAGTCTATGTTGCTCAACCAAAAGGGTTCACAGATCCCAGCTTCCCCCAGCATGTCTACAAACTCAGAAAAGCTCTCTACGGTCTTAAGCAAGCTCCTCGTGCTTGGTATGAGAGACTGACCCAGTTTCTTGTGTAAAATGGCTACACTCGAGGTGGAGTTGACAAGACTTTGTTCGTGAAAAAGGAGAATGGCAATCTCATGATAGCTCAGATATATGTTGACGACATCGTCTTTGGAGGAATGTCAGAAAAGATGGTGGATCTTTTTGTCAGACAAATGCAGTCAGAGTTTGAGATGAGCATGGTCGGCGAGCTCAACTATTTCCTGGGTTTCCAGATCAAGCAAATGGAAGATGGCATCTTTATCTCTCAAAGTAAGTATGCAAAGAACTTAGTGAAGAAGTTTGGTCTGGAAAATTCTTCTCACAAACGGACACCTGCCGCCACGCACATCAAACTCACCAAGGATGAGCATGGAGAATCAATTGATCAAAGTCTCTACAGAAGTATTATTGGCAGCCTCCTTTACCTCACTGCCAGCCGACCAGACATAGCCTACTCAGTAGGTGTATGTGCGCGCTATCAAGCCAATCCCAAAGCCAGTCATCTGGCTCAAGCTAAGCGAATCATAAGGTACATCTCAGGAACTGCTAACTTTGGCTTACTGTATACCTGTGATACTTCTTCTACGCTTGTGGGATACTGTGATGCTGATTGGGCAGGTAACACGGTTGATAGAAAGAGTACTTCTGGTGGATGTTTCTATCTTGGAAACAATCTCATCTCCTGGTTCAGCAAGAAACAAAACTGTGTTTCCTTGTCCACAGCTGAGGCTGAATACATCGCCGCTGGGAGTAGTTGCACTCAGCTCCTCTGGATGAAGCAGATGCTCGCTGAATATGATGTTGGACAAGATGTCATGACATTGTTCTGCGACAACATTAGCGCAATCAACATCTCAAAAAATCCAGTTCAACACAGTAAGACCAAGCACATTGAGATCAGACACCATTTCATTCGAGATCTTGTTGAAGAAAAGAAGATCAATCTCGAATACATTCACACCGAGAAACAGCTCGCAGATATTTTCACCAAGGCTTTGGAGGCTAACCGGTTTGAAAATCTCAGATCTTCTCTTGGGTTATGCGTTATTGATCAATAGCAATTAATGTTTATCGGAGGTTTTTGTGGTCTTAACATATGTGCTAATTCTTCGCTGATTCATGTTCGCGTTACTGTTGTGTTCTTTCTCTCATGGGCCCATGTATCTGGTTGGCCCATTCGACTAGTTTGCCGGGCTAAAATGCCGATTGTTGTCTCTCTGGGCCTAAGAACTATCAAGGCCCACTACATGTCACGACGTCGTATTTCTCCATGCCATGTTCACACTCATGCAGACGGTTACTCTCCCAAGAAAGAAGGGGAAGTTATTTTTTGCTTGAATTTTGAAATTTCCCATTCTTCTTCGGCGCTCTTAATCTTTGTTTCCCATTTTTCCTTTCTTACCTCTTTTGACAGTTACCTGTGTGGCAGTTTCCTTATTTTTATTTTCAAAATGATGGGTACAAGAAGCGGGATCAGTACCACTACTCCCTCTGGAAAAGTGAAAGCCACAATGAAGAAGAAAAATGTCGGGACAAGAAAGCCTGGTGCTGAGAGCAACATGCATGGAGTTAGGTTTCGAGGTCTGAGACCCAGCATACGCGCCAATGGTCAGGCCGGAGGTGCGATCGCTGGGTCATCGGTGCCTCCTGAGAACCCATCTCTTTTCGCCGCCCGAAGCGTAATTCTCAAGAAAGCTGCTCTCTTCATCGCTGACATCACAGGAGAAGCAAGCTCCAGCAGTTCCTCCTCAGAAAAGAGGCAAGACAAAGCTGATCTCGAAGAAGAAGTTCGGTCTGGAGGATCCCCTATCGAGAGTCCTCATAAGATTGTTCGAGGTAACCCTAAAGCTCCTAATAATCCGGTTGATAGTTCTAAGGACAGGAATTCTCTTCCCCATGTTCATGAGGCTACTCCTGAGGATGCCATTGGAGGCATGCTGGGCTTGAATAAAGATGTCACGAAAGATGTGCCCACATCTTCTCTGGGGCAAAAGAGGAAGGGAGATCATGTTCAGGATGATGCAGATGACATTCTCGCTTCTCTGAAGAAGAAGATTCAGAGAGATGATGATGTTTGCTTAGCCACTCTTCTGTCGGAGAAGAGGAAGAAGAAAAAGTCTCCAGAAGAAAGCACCTCTGCTGTCCCCATCCCTGTCCAGAAAAAGAAAAAGGAAAAGATGGGCATGATTAAGAAACGGGTTAAGAAGCCGGCTAAGACTCCCTTGTCTCCTGTTGTTGAAGAACAGGTGGTTGAAGAAGAAGAATCTGTTATCCCTCTTGGTTTGGGAAACAAGAGGTCTGTAGGAGGGCAAAAGCTGCCGAAGAATATCCCCGCTGCTCCCATGGATAATGTCTCCTTCCACAAAGAAGATGGTGTTCTCAAGTGGAGATATGTGTACCATCGCGCCATTTTTCCTGAAAAGGAATTATCCTCTGAGGCGCTGAAGATTGATGCCATTATGGAGCTCCTTCACGACGCCGAGATGCTGAGGACGGTCACTGGCATTGGGGTGTTCTATCCGGCGCTGGTGAAGGAATTCATTGTTAATCTCTCCCCTTCGTTTGATTCTCCAGAAGACCCAGAGTTCAGGAAGGTCTTTGTCAGAGGTCACTGCTTTGAGATCTCTCCTGATGTGATCAACAAGTTCTTGGGTCGTGGGAAGATCATCACAGCTGATCGGGTACCTTCTCTGGACATCATCGCGCAAGAAATCACTGGAAACGAGACCAGGGTCTGGCCTTCAAAGGGAACATTGCCATCTGCCGAGCTTACTGTCAAATACTCCGTGCTGTATCGCATTGGCATCGCCAATTGGGCTCCCTCCTCTCATGGGTCAAGCATCACGGCAGATCTCGCTCGTCTCATTTTCCAAATAGGTACTCGCTCCTCGTTTGACTTTGGTGATTTTGTTTTTGATCATTTGGCAAAGCACGCCAAGTCTTTTGCTGTAAAGCTTCCCATTGGCTTCCCCTCTCTTATCACCGGGATCCTGCTTGATCAAAACAAGAACATCTTAAGAGGTTCAGATGTGGTGGGTAAACGTCCCAGTGCCCTCACCTTCAGTCCCAAGTTGTTTGAAGGGAAACATGCCCAAGATCTTGTCAGACCTTCTGACGAGACATCTGACGCCCCTGCGAGCAATGTTCACTTGAAATCCATGACAGAAGAAGTTCAGAGAAAGGTAGTGAAGGAACTTCTTGAAGAAGTCAAGACTCTGAGAAAGACAATCGAGAATCTCTCCTCCAGAAAAATCAAGTGCGAAGCTCTTATCAAGGACCTTACTGCCCCGAGCTCTGCTCAGCCAGGTCAAGCCGCTGGGTCTCATGTTTCTGAAGCCGCTGAAGAGTCTGAAACTGAAGATGATGAGTATGTCTCTGAGAGTGATCACGATATCGTTGGTTGATTCGTGTCCTTTTGTTTAAAAATCCTGGTCTGTAATATTCTTTTTTTCAAGACTTCTCTTGCTACTGCTCCTGTGTGTTTCAGACTAATGTGTTTCGTTTGGTTTGTAAGACAGCTTTCTCGTACTGTTTGATGAATGATATGCTGTTTCTCTAGTTCTCATTCCTTTTACAGGCTGTTGTTCCTTCCTCTGTGTTGAGTGTTCCTTGCCTTTGGTATCTTTTTGAGGCAATCAGGGGGAGAGGCGTCATAAGGTCTGGTCATGACGCTTGTATGAGAACTGGTCCTGGAAGTGCTTGCCTAAAAAATAGCCAAAGGGGGAGATTGTTGATACGTTGTTTTGTTGGCTTTATTTTTTAGTGCAAGTGGTATGGAAAGATATCGGTTGTTATGTTTTCACTTCTGGTTTGACATATTTCCTCCTGTGTGCAGACAGTATTTCTGGCAAGTTTCCAGTATCGACAGATTGCTTTGCTGGTGACTTATTGCTGAGTTATTGCCTCGCTGCTGTCTTCATTACATGATATCTGCCTCGCTGGAGCCTTCATTGCAAGATATCCTTCGCTGCTGTTTTTCATTGCATGATATTCGCTTTGATGGAGGTTCTATTATGAGATATTCGCTTAAGGCCGGGTAAGGAAACCCGAGATATCTTCCAGGATTGTCCGCTGCTATAAAAGCCATACGCTCTCCCTTAGCAGCTTCGACACTTTTGATCAAACACTCAGAGCTCTTAGACGTGCAAGACCGGCGGACTGGGAGGCTGTGTGTTTTGGTTTTAAGTGGTGTATTCTCTCAAACAGTTTTCCAGATTGAGTGTATGTGAGAGTTGGGTTCTTGTGCTTTTCGTGATTGAAGGTTCACGTATCACTGAAGACTGAAGGTCATCCGAGCCAGGAGGTTGCTCGAAGAGTGGAATTGAGACGGAGCTCAAATTCAGGGGGAGTCCCTGTCTAAGTGATCACTGGTAGTAATAGTCTCTAGGTTTTATTGATTTGTTGATTGTAATCAGATATAACCTTGTGTGTACTATTGACTACGAGATAGTGAAAATCCTTTCCACTGGCAGCGTGCCCCCAGATGTAGGTGTGTTTCACCGAACTGGGTAACCATATCGTGTGTTCTTGTTTACTGCACTTTTTGTTGTTTATCCATATCTGTGTTCAAAGCAAGTTGTCGGACACATTGTCAACACATTGTGTGCGACATCTTGTCTTTACGACTAATCAGAATTTTCAGATAGCAATGAGCATCTCCGAGAAAAAAGCAGTGGTAAGAACTGAACCTTTGCCAACTAGACTTCGAGTCTAGCAGAGGATGTAGATTATGTTTCTTTTCTTTTCTCAGCAACTCCAATTGTGTACACAGGGATGCACCTTCATGTATTATTACAATCTCCATTTATAGAAGAATCACAATAGGTTTTTCTAGAGAGGAATAAGAACTCTCCGATGGTGTGCTTGGTTCGAGATAACAAATTGTAATCACATTCATGAGAATTTCAATAAGGTAATCACATTTAAAAAAAAAAGTAGGATTATAGCTTTTAGTCGTACAATTTCATCTTTAAATAAAATCACGGAAATATTATATTATTATGTTTAATATGATAACATAACATAATGTCTAATAAAAATAAGCCAAATATATTTTCTTATAATAATTTATTAAAAAGAAATTTTTTTTAGTTGATCGATAGTTTTTTTGGTCGTAAGGATAACCAACAAAAATGTCAGATTTTATACACTCGTCAAATTCATGTTTGATATACATGTTTTTATTGAAACATAAACAACCAAAAACACGTAAATAAGACAAAAAATGATTTTTTTTCCCAAATAAAACATAATGAGATTATTTGAATTGAAGTTTTGAGGAAGGAAATTTATTAAGAAGATGTGTGGCATTTAATAAACATACTCCCAAAATGAGAGAGGTAAACCAGCCTGGAAACGTAACGATCGTGCGACATCAAGCAAGTGTCGATGTTTTCGTTCGAAAACTCTATTTTGTTGCGGAGTGAATATACAACTACACTGATGAATGATCTCGTGTTGAAAAAACCAAGATTTGAACTCTTTTGAAGTAAATTCGAGGCCGTTGTCAGATTGCACAATTTGTATTAGGGGGAGGAACATTCCACAATTACATATTCAATATGTGATAATTATGTAATAAATTGACGATTGACTTGGTTGAAAAAAACACGAATGTTTGAAAAGTTTTTGATTTGTGTTTCATTAGGCGCTGAGTAGCCTTGTTTCTCACAGATCTGGCAGGTTGGCTTGGAATTTCCTCGACCACCATTGCATTGTTGGAGCTTCTCTCCCTTCGCATTCTCTGAAAGAGGAGTTGTTCCTTCCGCGTCCTCGAGATCCGCCATTTCGATTCTCTGCAAAATTAGCCATCGCTTGCAATGAATCGATCACAATCGAGGAGTTCTTTCGTTCGATCCTCGTTTCTTGTGCCAATGCCATTCCTTGAAACTCCTGAACGGAGATCTCAAGGCCTTGAACTCCAGCCATCTATATGCGATTGCTCACAAAATAGTATGAAGTAGACATTGCGCCTTTCTTTTCGTTTGGAGTTGAACTCTCAAAGGAATTAGTCGCGCCTTTGACTTGACAGCGAAAAATTTCTCAAGAGCCACCCAAACTCCTTTGGAAGTGGTGATTCGAGTCATGTTGTGGAGGATCAATGTAGTCAGAGTCGAGAGAAGCCAGCTCAATAAAAGTTGATCGTCTCGATTCCAGTTGTCGAGATCTAGATTCGGAAATCTTTTCCTGCTTCATCGGTGGTGATTATGAACTACGACGTACATTCCTTCTTTTGAGAACCATGGTGTGGAGATTGTGGCCTTTGATTGCTGGAAAGATCCGAGATCGCTAAATCAGATAGTTGTTGACTAACTCAGCAACGCAAAGAAAGTAGATTAGGCATGACAGAGAAGATGATTTGCTTGTGACGACGATGCCGAATCGGACATATCAATCGCTATGAGTTGCTCTGATACCAAGAGAAGAATCACAATAGATTTTTCTTGATTGATTAATGAATAACTGTTACGGTAATGTTTATCTTTATATACACTCGACTAAATCCGTTTGACGCTTAACTATCCTTCTAACCAACCATATGGTTTGACGTGGCCATCCAACTCTTTAACACATTTGAATACTCGTACATCCCAACACAAACCAAGACAAGAGCATCCAATAGCTCCACTGTCTCCGAGCAAAAAACAGAAATAGCTCCACAAGTCTGTTCTGAGTAGTGAGTTTTGATATATAATAAACTTGCAAAGGCAATTCGTGTAGGTGCGCAAATATAAAAGTAGTGTTGATGCAAATATATATATATATATATATATATATATATATATATATATATATATATATATATATATATATATATATATATATATATATATATATAGAATTTGTGAGTTAACATTGGAGTTATGGTTCAGCCCTTTGTCACTGTAGTTATCGTATCATTGCTCAAACTAAGGATTGATATTTCGGGGAAACCGATCGGAAATCGGCCTGAAACCGTCTTACCGGAGAGGAGCGGTACCGGTTCGACATTTATCATTTTCGTTTCAATTTACTAATGCTTTTTGGTGGTTTCTGATGCTTTCCAATGGTTTCCGTGCTTTTCGAAGGTTTTCATTTGTTGCAGGTTTTTTTGTCAACTTTCCTTGGTTTTCGGTGAGTAAGTTTCGGGGGTTTCTCAAATTTTGGGATATTTTTTTTATTTTTTAATCATTTTTTACTTTAATCCATTATTTCAAGGGTTTGAGCAATGAATATGAGTTTATTAGTTGTTTTATATGGTTTTCTATGTATTTTTAAGTTTAATCCGAATTAAAATGTTGATTTTTAATCTGGATATAGAGTTTTTTGGATGTTGTAGATGATGATTTGATGATAAATATGATGATTATGATGTTTTTGAGTGGATGTTCTTGAGATGAATATGATGCTTATGATGATTAATGATGTTCTTGAGTTTAATATGATGATTTGATGATGAATATGATGATTTGTGATGATGAATTGATATCATGTATTCGTTGTATGAATTATGAAAAATATGTTTATTTTTCTAAAATATTTATTTGAATACTCATCGGTTTCCTACATTTTTTATCGGTTTCCTCTACGATAAGCGATTTTTAGCCGGTACCGATTTATTTTTTTTGTCCGAATATCTCTCATTATTCATCCAGTGAGCGATTTATTCCCAAAATTGAAGTCCCGTACTCAAACTGTACTTGATTTTTGTTTTTATTTTATTTTGTAGTGTTAAAAATCCAAGTACTATGCGCCATAGCTGCTTCTGTCGCCTGGCCCCTATTGAGGCACCCGCCAAACAGTTTGCCGCGGATTTCTTACAACAACCTCGATTCATTCACTCCTTTTTATTTTCAAAAAAGTTGAAAAGCTGTTGAAAAAGATAACATTTAAAAGGAAGAGGTGGAAAGACTCACACTCTGTTTGGGAGCCTTAGGGATACCAAGGTCGTTCCACAGACGCTTCAACGGATCTTCGAGCCTGATTTGGACAGTGCTTCTAAATGCTGAAGGTATTTGGCTATGAAATATGTAGATATCAACAATGTTTTAATCAAGAATTTCTCGTATCTGTAAATTAAATCTTCACACTTGATTTAGCATATCAATATTTGAGATACACACTGAAGGATGCAAAGGGGAGAAGATATTTGATTTATCTCTGACAGAGCCGATTATACATGCGACAATTGACCATAAGAGGGCTTCAACAGGTTAATTGGTTGAATTTGATGATTGAAGAGTTTATGGAGTGTTTTGGGTGTGTAAACAGGTAATTGTATCAGATGCTAATGAGACAGAGTCTTTAATAGCTAACGCAATGCTTAGGCGTCTCACCACTTCAACGAATTCTTATAGTCAATCAAGGAACTAGCAATCAGTTCTCGCCTTGTAATCATGCAAACTCTATAAGCTAATGCATGCACTTTTTGACTCAGCTCATCACTTACTCTTATTTTTTTATTTTTTATTTTCTTATTACCAACTTGTGAATGGAAGCTAATAGAATTTAATATTTTTGTTGGTTGTGTTTGATTCTTTTTATAAAAAATTTAAGAGAATTGGGTAGCTCATTTCCTTTCTCTTTGTAAGCTGCATTGTCGGTATTCATTTCACCCCTGCAAATGTGTTTTTGTGTGGTTGTTTTTAGTTCAGCTGTTACTCTGAGACTGTTTGACCTTGTTGCATTCTTAATACGTTTCTTTGATCAAAATAAGTCTATTATTTATTAATCATACTTTAGCTGCAATAATGCTGTTATAAGTATCATTGACCTTGCTGGAGCTGAACGAGAATAGAAAAATGAAAATAAAGGTTATTCGAAATGAATAATTTATTATTATTATTTTTGTGTGTAGTGTAGGTGTGGTAGACAAATAATTTTATTCTTCTAGATTGTAGGTCTTTGCTTAATATCTCTATTGCTCTTGTGTTGATAATTTAACTCTGATGACGAGCGCTTATCTGACCATCTATAACTTTATGGTTTATTATTTTGAATCATAGTCTTTGTTGGAGCATCAAAAGAACCCTAAGAAACCGTTGCAGAAGTACTTTCAGACCTCATTAGTAATGGTTTCCTGTTAAACTTGCGTGACTCATTACTTACTACTAAAATATTGTTTCCATAACCATATCACTAACCTATAAATTCTTATTTAATATCTTAGAAGGTTCTTAGCGGTTCGCTCGGTCACTCCGCCGCCGTTACAGAGCCTCGCCATCGCCGTTCGTCTCTGCCTCTACGCCCTTCGGGTACGAGTCTCTGTCTCGGTTTTCTGCTGAAAGCATGAGGTGATTTTGGTTATTTTTGTTGAGATGTATAATTTGTATGATTGTATGTGAAGTTTGCCCGGGAAATGGTATTTTGGCTCGTCTGTAATTTGTTGAAATTGTGGATTTGAACATCCCCGAGGGATTGATTTTGGCATTGACAAAAAAAAAAAAAAAGATAACGTTAACCATATTTTTATTCTGTTCTCTTTTGGTGTGTCGGGTTTGTTTCTGTGACCAGGTTGGTTGTTTTATGTGAAGTGACTCTAATGTATAATTTTTTATAAATTTGATCATGGTACATGAAATACAGGGGAATTTATGGTGATTTGTCAAAGTTTTAATGCATAATTTTTTATAAATTTGATCATGGTACATGAAATACAGAGGAATTTATTGTGATTTGTCAAAGCAAACTGTTATGAGTTTCATTTACTACAAAACCAAAAATGGACCTAGCATTCCTTTAGACAACTCTACATTGACTGTTTTGGTAAAAATATTGCAAGTTATAACTTTGACAGGTTCTTGTAGAAAGCTTAGGACTTGAACTTTGGTAAATGTTTTAGGACTTAGGACTTGGTATTTATAGGATAAAATAGTAATAAGAGTTAATAAGGAGGATTAAATAGAAAAATAGTAGAAGTTAGGTAGCCTATAAATAAAGGATATTAGGAGGGAAAACGGAAGGGATAAGAATCTGAAAAGTCGTTAGTGTTTTGTAAGGAACAGATTTCAATTTGGGAGAGCACGGACCTCTCGAATGTCCGATATCCTTTGTACTCCCTTCGTTCATATTCCCATCAATACAATCAGATATTCCGGGGGGCATCAATGTTGCTGTGAAATCTATGCTAGGAAATTAAGTTTGAAATTGACATGCATTTTGCCACATGATAGAATCGAACACAATCATTTGGTTGAGAATAAGTGAAATTCAGATTACAGAATACATAGAAACACGTCAGTGCCGCCCGAGACGTCGGAGAAATCATTGCCGGGGTGGCACTGGAGCTGCAGCGAGTACTGGAGGTCCCACAAGACGTCGCTCATGGCCGGGCGGTCCCAGCTGTCCCTGCGAAGGCACTTCTCGGCCGTGTCCCCAAACTTCCTGAGAGAGTTCGGGTCGATCTCGGCCTTGATCGACGCGTCCACGGCGTCGAGGAGCGATCCTCCTCTCTTGCACTTGATGGCCCACTCGGCCAGGCTGACCCGCTCCGCCGGGAGCGCCACGTCGATGGGCGGCCTCGCGCAGAGCACCTCGAGGAGGACCACCCCGAACGAGTACACGTCGGACTTCTCCGTGAGCTGCTGGGTCATGAAGTACTCGGGGTCGAAGTACCCCATCGTCCCCTTCACGTCCGTGTGGCTCGCTTCCCCGCCCGGGCCCGCCTTCGAGATCCCGAAGTCCGCCACCTTGGCCACCATGTTGCGGTCCAGCAGGATGTTGCTGGACTTGACGTCGCGGTGGATTATCCGCTCCGGCAATTCGCTGTGGAGGTAGTTCAGCCCTTTGGCCGCTCCGATGCAGATCTCGAGTCGCTGCTTCCACGACAGCTCGCGGAGGCGCTCCTCCAGCGTCCCCTTCTCCATGAACTCGTACACCAAGATCATCTCGTCCCTATCGTCGCAGTACCCTGCTCGGCATTTTACTTTTTTAACTGATTAACCGTTCAAAGAAACTAGAGTTTTCCTACTTTTACCTATAAGGGAGACGAGGTGGCGGTGGCGGATGCTGGAGAGCAGGGTGATCTCAGTGCGGAACTCGGCCAGGCCTTGGCCGGACTCCGCGCCGGCGCTCCGCTTCACGGCCACGACCGTGCCGCCGCGGAGAGTGCCTTTGTAGACGCTCCCGAACCCGCCCTTCCCGATCACGAGGCTCGAGTCGAAGCGCTTCGTGGCCGACTGGATTTCCGAGAGGGGGATCCTCAGCCCCAGGTTCAGTCCGGCGACGCTTCGACTGTGCGAGCTCGCTCCTCTGTAGCTCGAATACACAACTGCCTTTTTCTTCCTTCTGGCCACGAAAAGCGCCGCCGCCGCGGAAGCGCACAGAACAGCTGACACCGACCCCACAACAGCCACCACAGTATGCCTAGGCTTAGCTTCTTTCTCCGTGGGAACCAAAACGAGACCTTCCTTGATCTCGAATATCTCAAGCCCGTTCAAAAAGGCGATGCGTTGCTCGTTTTTCGTTGAAGGTCCTATGCTGATTTTCAAGACGCCTGAAGTAAGCTTAGCCACCAAGAAATCGGTGTAATTGGGCACGGCTGGCTGCAACGTGTAATTCCCCCGCTCCAAGGTCTCGTTTATGTAGAAATTGAAAAACGTGACGTCCGTGTTTGTGCTTTTGGTGTCGCAAAAATGAGCTCTCACGACGTGATCAGAGCTCTCGTTAACTTTGAAACTCCATTTTACGAGGGTGACGTTGTCTTTCATTATCCGGGCCGATTGGTACACCAAATCCGGGGCTCCGAGCTTAGCTTCTTTCGAAGGATATTTTAAGTCCCCACCGTAGAGTGGTTCAATAGGCGCATCTTTTGTCTGGAGAAACTTCTCATCAGATTCCCACTCTCTCCATATTATGCCGTCTTGGGGTTTGATCTCGTCGCCCCCGACATTGATTCTGTAAACCGTGCGCAAAACAGGACGGGACTTCAACATTCTGCGATCTAATTCCTCCTCGAAGTCGAACTCCGCCACCAGAGGAGCGGGGAAAAACTCGATGGCATTGAGAAAGGCGATCGACAATTCTCTGGGAGTGAAGTAAATCCGGAACTTGGTGGAGTTGGCCGTGACATAGAGTTCTTCGACCAATGGAGCTTTTTCGCTGTCTTTCCCGGAGAAGCTGGACAGCAATAAGTCCCCGGACGAGGCTGCGACGTCGAAAACAGCGTCGGAGAGATTGAATTGAGAACTAAATGCGAAAAAGTGAAGGCGTACCATATATATTGATGAGGGACCAGGATCGCGAACTTCGAAAGCGTACGAGGACTGCTGTCTAAAGATTCTTGCTGTCTTATACAGAGGTGACGTGTCGGTTAGAGGCTGATCAGCAGTTGCGACATAGCTGTTCTTCTTCGTATGCTTCTTGTCTCCGGTGAAGCTCCGGCCAGTATGGTTTACTGTTCGTCCCGACCCACAGTTGATGAAGTATTTTTCTGGGTTTTTGTAAGAGCATGAACAGATAAAGTGCATGAGGAAAAGAAGCAGAGATAACGGAGACATTTTGACTCTAAATTTGTTGCTATGCTTTTCCATCAATTACAGATTGCTCATTTCAGACTTTGGAAGACGACGATTTTGCACCAATGTTAATGACCTTCGTGGATAAGTCAAGTTCTCAGTTCTCCACACGTTGACTAGGTAGGAAGAATAAATGGTCGGGAAAAATCAAATATCTCAAGTGTATGACAACCACACCATAAAGAAAAGAAAAGAATTAATGACATTTGCTAGTTGTTTCAGTATAATTTTATATATATATAATAATAATAATAAATAAATAAATTAGATCTAGAAGAAGAAAAGAAAAAAGAAAAAAAAAAACTGAATAATGTTGACAATAGAACCAGATAAGAGAGGAGATTTTTATTTTATTTTACATTATGTTAAGAGAAGAAAAAGACATTTTCGTAATTCTCCTAGTTTAGGTAGCGTGCTCATTTGACTATAGAGAAGGGCTGTAATAATACAAAAAACTATAATAATAATAAAATATCTAACATTTTATATTACGAGAGACTTGTTACAACAATCGTAATTAAGTTGTAATTTATAAGGCATATATGTCATTAATTCTAAAAAAGGAAATAGTATGGTTTGAATTTCCATAGTGTATTTTATAATTGTCATCTATCCAAGAACAGCCGAATATATCTATAGGTTTGGCCAAATTATAACTTAAATTTTTAAATTACCAAACATCTTGAATATATTGTAAATTGGTGCAAAAAAATTAAGAGATTTATTAACAAGTAGCCACTTAATGAGGGAAAATAATAGCCAAAATTTGTGTTTTAGTAAGCAATTAGCCAAAAAAAATTAATTTGCCTAAAATGCCCACTCTCGATCTACCGATCACTACCAATCCAAAAAAATTTCCAACCACTATGAAACCAAATGATGTTAGGCGTTGGACCCGAACTCCATAGATGCCGAGCGAGTAATAATACACC
The DNA here is from genome assembly GCF_054948205.1 of Urtica dioica subsp. dioica. Lineage (NCBI taxonomy): Eukaryota > Viridiplantae > Streptophyta > Magnoliopsida > Rosales > Urticaceae > Urtica > Urtica dioica. Next base: position 11,923,270 of record NC_142766.1, read on the forward strand.
CACCAACTCCGGTCTCTCTCGATGTTCTCGCTCTGCACGGTGTCGCTCTCCACCATCGCCGCCCACCGCCCCCGCGTCGTGTTCATCTCCGGCGAATCTCACTTTGTCCACGCCGCCAAATCGCTGTCGTTCCCGATCGGCTTCGTGGAGGTTCGACTCCAATCAATCGGTGAGAGAATCCAGGTCGCTCTGCATCCTTAGCTTGCCTTCGACTCTTTCGGGATTTGGTTCGGATTTTGGCGACGATTTCATATTTTAGGGTTTTCCGTTCGACAGTTAATCGGATTAATCGTCACAGTTAATCGGATTAACTTTCTGTCATAGTTAATCTGATTAACTGTCATGGTTAATCTGATTAATTGTGATGGACCTCTTCCGAAAACGATTTCGAACATCGGCGAGTCTCGCCGTTGTGCCGATCCGGCCATTCGGCAGTCGCAAGTCTAGTTCTGCATATTAAATGTGATAGTTAATCGGATTAACTGTGAAGGTTAATTCGATTAACTGTGACGATCCTCCATCGAAAACGATATTGAACGTCAGCGAGTTACGCGGCTGCACTGATTTGACCGTTTGAAGGTCGCAAGTCCAGTCTTGAAATCGCCGGAAGAAGCTAAGATTTGAGAGTTTCGTCGCCGAATGTCAAGGCCTCGTTTTCGACGTAGGCGAGCGAGACTTCGTCGGAGAATGGAGCAACGTTGGAGGCTATCCAGTTAACAGCGGCGCTCAGATCTGAAGCTAGAGTTGAAATTTCGACTTTTGAAACTTTGATGAAAACTCCGATTCCGGCGCCGGAGACGGCGGAGATGACAGTTAATATTATTTACTCTGACAATTAATAATAACAACCCTTAAGGGTATTATTGGAATGTTATTATAATAAATTGGCTATTTTCCTAAATATGTTAATAATTGAGCTATAATTTTAAAATAAGATGGTTGTTTGGGCTAGATACATAAGCCGCCCAAAAAATAAAAGCGTTTAATTAGATAATTTTACTCTTAATGAATATCGAATAAATATAAATTAATAATTGAGTATTGACTATTTTGAAAGGAAAAAAAAAACTAAATAAAACTTAATTGATACTTTGACTTAATTTTCTATTTTTAGCAATTACTCTCTCGCTCTCTATTAATAAATGTGTTTACTCTAATTTTGATAATGTGACGCTCATTTATAAGTTTTTTTTTCAATATTTATAATGATTAATATTAATGTTCTCTTTAGATATTTGAGATGAAATAGTTGCTTGGGAAAACCGTGTGGTTCCCTGGCAACCGGACGAGTTCCGACCCTCATCCCGGTTCAGTAAAGCCGGTCCGGTTCAGTTAATTATTTACTAAAAACCGGGGTATAAAATGGAATCCCGGACTTGAAATCTTCATTCACGCATAAATTTAGGTCTTCTTCTCCTCGTCACCGCGCAAGAGAATCTTCACGCCGAACTAGTCCTTCTCGCCGAGTTTCGTCCGATCCCGGCACCCAGACGTTGATTCTTCCATACTTCCCGGTGAGATTCCCGAGAAGTTCGTGGTTCCCCGTCAAATTCCGGCGTATGTTGAAATCTGAGGTTTTTTTTTTTTTTTTTTTTTTTTTAAAGAATTTGTTAGTTTTAGTTAATAATTTTAAGTCATTTTCATGTTTAGTAACATAAATTTGATGTTGGTTTCGAAATCCTTATATTTGTAATCTTAATTAGGGATTTTTAATCCGAAATTAGGGTTTTGAATGTGATTGGTTAATTTTGTTGAAATTTAATATAGATTTGTCATGGTTAAACTAAATTTATTTGTTTTGAACATGTTATTATAATTCGAATGTTGAATATGTGATATGGATTATTGGAATTATATTTAGAATATGTGATATGGATTATTGGAATTAAATTTTGAGTAGGTGATATGGATTATATATGATGTTGTTGAAATTTGATATGGGTTTTTGAAATTTAATATGAATTTTGAATATGTGATATGGATTATTGGAATTATATTTTGAATATGTGTATATGATGTTCTTGAAATTTGATATGGGTTGTTGAAATTTCATATGAATTTTGAATATGTGATATGGATTATTGGAATTATATTTTGAATATGTGTATATGATGTTCTTGAAATTTGATATGGGTTTTTGAAATTTAATATGAATTTTGAATATGTGATATGGATTATTGGAATTATATTTTGAATATGTGTATATGATGTTCTTGAAATTTGATATGGGTTGTTGAAATTTCATATGAATTTTGAATATGTGATATGAGTTGTTGAAATTAAATTTAGAATATGTGTATAAAGATTTTATGGATTATTTTAATTCTTATGAATATATGTTTTTGACTTGTTTATATAGTAGACTTGAAGAATGGCGCCACCCGACCCAGCAATGAGGTATTGCACGCCCGTTCCGGGAAAAACAAGTGCGAACACGTGCAACTTTTGCGGTCATGTAATGGGAGGAGGGGGGACACGAGAGTAAAAAATCATCTTACACATTTGGACTCTCAGAAGAATGTTAAAATGTGCGATAAAGTTCCTCCTGAGTAAAAGAAGAGATTCAATTAACTTAGGTTAACCTTTAACCGAAAATTTAGGTTAGAGGTTAACCGTTTAACCGATTTTTTTTAATTAGGTTAACCGAAATTAACCGAATTAACCGAATTATTTTAATATATTTTATTTAATATTTAAATTTATTTAAGAAATTAATGCCTTTAATTTCATTATAATTAAATTAATTAGTAAATTGATATAATTAATTTTTAAAAAATTATTATAAATTCGTATATAAATTTTAATAAATTTCAGTTTAACTAAATTAAATTTTGTTAATAGATATTATTAATTATAATTAAAGTTAAATTAATTAATTTAATTTGAAAAATAATATATTTTATTTTTTTATTTAATAAGTCTTATAATCTAGGTTAACCTAGGTTAACCGAAAATTAACCGGTTAAAATTAACCGAACGGTTAATTTTAACCGAAATCGCGGTTAAAATTAACCGTTCGGTTAATTTTAACCGGTTAATTTAGGTTAAAAAATAAATAAAAAAGATTAGTTTAACCGAATTTGCATCTTTACTCCTGAGGTGATGGAGGAGATGCAAGCTTTAATCCTCGATAATGTTGAGAAGAAGAAAAAGAAACATACATTTGATGAAACCATTCGAAGGACCATCAACAAACCATTTCACACTAACGTTGATGAAGAGGGTCCTACTCCTGATTACGAAGCAGAACTTCGAGCAGCAATGAAGAGGTCGCGTGAGGATGCAGCTTGGTCAGAGTGTGAAGCTCGGTTCCAATCGGGTCCCGGGGGGGCTCGACTGCAAAATCTCCACCCATCGCTCCATCGTTATATAAGTCTCCTAGTGCGAGGCAACCTAGAGTGGACGAGATGGTGAACCCGAAGAAGAAGTCGTGGCTCGGAAGAGCTATTACCAAATTCATCGTTCACCAGCACGTGCCCGCGAGCAAAGTCAACAGTCATGAATTCAAAAACATGACTGTGACAGCTCAAGATCTTGGTAATTCTCACACTTGTTCACTACAAGAAATAACGCATTTAGCGACGACACTATTAGCGACGACTAAATCGTCGCTAATATATCGTCGCTAAAAGGGTTATTAGCGACGATATTATCGTCGCTAATTCTTTGGTGCGAGAAATATTAAAGTTTGGCGGCAAAGATAATTAGCGACGACGTTATCGTCGCTAATTCTTTTTTGTCGTCGCTAAGTTCGCGGGAAAATAATTAGCGACGATAAATTAGTCACTAATTATTTCAGAATACATTTAGCGATGATATTTTCGTCGCTAATAACGTTGAATTAATTTCGAATTTTAAAGAGGGAAAAATCCCTCCAATGTAATTAAGACGAAAACATTTAGCGACGATTTAATCGTCGCTAAAGATTGTTTTATCGTCGCTAAAAATCCCTCCAAGTCAGTCTATTCCGACGCCGCAGCCTGCAGAACTTCAGCGCCAGCAGAAGAGCGTTTCTCGTCGAGGAGGGGGAAAACGAGTGGCGGGACGACAAAGCAAACGTCGCGACTAGTGGTTTATTAATTGTTTTGTGTATTTATTATTTACATATTTCTCGATAACCGAAAACGTACGTAACCGGATTTTATATAGTTGTTGATTTGGATAATATAATTTAGTTTTTATTTGATTTTTCATTTTAGAATTTCACAACAAAAAAACCGTAAAAATAAATAATTAACGACGAAAAAAAAATTATAATAATAATAATAATCATCGCTAAATATTATTCACACAACGTTTTAGCGACGACTTTGTCGTCGCTAATTGGCGCGGGAAAAATTCCCGCGTGAATTAGCGACGACATAGTCGTCGCTAAAACTCTGTTTCACAACGAAAAAAACTTCTCGTCACAACATTTAGCGACGACTTTGTCGTCGCTAATTGACGCGGGATTTTTTCCCGCGGTAATTAGCGACGACAAATTCGTCGCTAATTGTCTGTTTCAAAATGAAAAAAAAACTTCTCGTCACAACATTTACGGACGATTTTATCGTCGCTATTATCGTCGCTAAATATTTACCGACGATTAAATCGTCGCTAAATATATTTAGGCACGGCAAATTAGCGACGATTTTTATCGTCGCTAAATACATTTAGCGACGATTTTAGGGTTATTACCGACGAAAAAAATCGTCGGTAAATGTTGTAAATGTTGTAGTGGTTGTACTTCTATTAAGATATTTATGTTTGGAATATGATGTTCACGTGTATTGCAGGTCCTAAGATTCCTCTCTCATCGGCGTACGAAGTTTACAACAAGTACCTCGAGATGGAGGTCTAGATGCCGAGAACTTCGTGGAAGAGCAGAAGAAGCGTTGGAAGATGTATGGATGCATGATACTGGCTGATGGTTGGACAGGGCCGACCAAATTGAGTATCATCAACATAATGGTCTATTGCGCTGGTGCATCTGTGTTCTTGAAGTCCATAGACGCATCGAAAAATGTCAAGAGTACAGACTACATCTACTCAATACTGAAGGATGTGCTGAAAGAGGTGGGAGACATAATGTCATCCAAGTAGTCACCGACAACTGCGCCAACTACAAGAGTGTTGTGCAGAAATTGTTTCGGCGTCAGAATGTGTACTGGACACCTTGTGCCGCACATTGCTTGGATCTGATGTTTGAAGACATCGAAAAGAGAGACTCAGTAAAGGGGACAATCAAAGCTGCGAGGGACGCGATAAAGTTTATCTACAACCACGGCGCGGTATTGGTCAAGCTATGAGAAGTGGTCCCAGGTGAAATCATCCGTCCAGGGGCAACACGATTTGCTACGAACTACCTCGCCCTAAGAAGTTCTTCCTCAATGCGAATCTAGCCACAGTTCTGACTCCGATGACGGTAAGGGCGGTGATGGTGGCGGGGGTGATGGAGGTAGAGGGGGTGGTGACGATCGATGTACCTACGATGGTGGTGGTGACTACGGCTCTAGTGGTGCTGGTGGTAGTGGGGACGGACGTGGAGGCTCCTACAGTATCGGTGGTGGTGGCGGTGGATACGTACCAAGTGAGGAAGACTATAACCGTTTTCACCCGACTTTTTTTTACACAGGTTATGGGGGCGGCCATGGTGGAGGAATCAATGATGTCATGTCATTTACGTCTAGTAATGACGTTGATGATTTATCGACCAATTTCGGATCGGTGACAATTACTTCTCAAGACACGGGGTACCAGTATTATGAATGGTTTTTCTCTTACCGCAACAACGACTATTAGCCACCACCACAAATCATCAAGACCTCAATTCGACCGCAACAAGGTTATCCCGCATACTCTTTCTCTACAAGTATGACGCAATTGGAATACGACTACCATTTGGAGACGTACCAAATTGCATACGCTCATTTTTTGAGTTTGTACGATTATTGTATGACCGTTAGTCGAGGGATATTACCGGAGTAATCATTTTTAGCCTATGGTATGTAATAAAGATATTGTAAACTATTTTCTTTTTTAGCATATAGTATGTAAGAATAATATTGTAAACTATTTTCTTTTTTAGCCTATGGTATGTAATATGTATGACATTATATAAATTTGTTGTTCACTGAATACCCCCTCGGTAAGTCCGGTATTTGTCGGTAAACCACATCGGTAACGGTAAGTTCACCGGCACGGTTTACCCTCGTTTTCACTGGATACCCCGGTAAGTCAAGGGCTTCTCCCGGGAACCCTTCAAAATCGGAATCTCGGTACGGCATCGGTAACGGTATTCGATTCCTTGGTTAATACTATGTATTTGGTTAAAATATAGAAATTGTGTGCTAGTTTTAACTAAACTGTCATTTTACTCTCTCTCTCTCTCTCTCTCCCTCTCTCTCTCTCTCTCATTTCACCAGGAAGCAAAAGAGAACATAATCCTATCCTAAGCCATCATACACGCAAAATGACAAATGTCTCAGATTCAAGAAGACTTTGTTCATCAATATTTGTGATTTTGAAGAGGACTCGGCTTGAAGATCTCAGTTTGTAACGAGTATGCCATTTTTAGTTTTATCAAATGTTAATACGTATTTTTGTAGTGCTATGTGATAGATTTAACAAGTTTTACGTATTTCAAAAAAAGTCGGATAACATTGAAGAAGTGGATATAGTTAAAGGTTGCGGCAGCCTAAAGTGATTTACAGTAGCCTACAACAGATTTGCGGTAGGTTAAGGTAGAGTGAACAGGTCGCGGCAGATTGCACCAGATTGTGGAAGATAGAAAGAAAATGTTTCGAGAGAGCTCAAGACATGAAAATAAAGGTGCCGCCACATAAAAGATCCGTTGGACGTTCCAAAAAGGGTGTCGTCTACCATCGCAAGATGACATTATAATTATACATCGCAAATGCATAAATATGTAATCATAATTGTGATGATATTTCGATTTAGGCTTTTAATTCATTGTGTTATTTTTCTTATCCGACTTAATTTTCTTTTGATCTAGTTTTCTTCCTTTAATTTTTACGTTAAAAATGCGGTCAACTATGGTTGACTAGGTCAAGAGTTGACTTTTTGGCCTTAAAATTTATAAGATAAAATCAACAAAGTTTTTTTTTTTCATTTTCTACCAAAATAAATAGGTTCACTACGACATTCATTCAAAACCATACAAAGAAAACTTATTACAGTGACTTGTGATCACGTGCGGTCACTTGCGATTGACTACAGTGAACTGCAATATAGTGCGATCATCAAAGTAAAGAACCGCAGAAGACCGCAAGTCCGTATAACAAACCGCATTTATATTTGGTTGACCCACCACAGCGTAGAGGAGATTCTAAAACCCTATTATTATTAATAACCAATTCGAAACTCTCCATATTCAAACAAAATCGACTAAATCTAACAACATTCCATCAATTATAACAACATTTTATCGACACCTAACTAACTACCTAACATTTTGAAAATAAAAACTATCAAACTCAAAAAATCTCACATTTAAACTGTAAAAAAAAAAAAAAAAAAAAAACAATGATTAACCTTTCCAAGAAAAAAAAAATTCGAGAAAACGGGTGACATGCGGCGTAGACTTCTTGATGGCAATGTCGTGCGACGTGGAGAGGAGATGATGACGACTGCGTGCAACCAATACGTGAAAAAATAATGTCGGTTTTGAGAGAGTATGAAAAAAGAAAATAAAAAATTTGAAAATTATGTGTTAAGACAGAGTAGTTAAATCATTCTACATATAAATGATAGATTTTAATTATTCAATATATATATATATATATATAAGCGTAATTACTTGAACTATTAGTCATGATTTCCAAAAAATTTCCAACTAGATTTAGCTAGGTGCACATATAATTTGTGTGATAAAAAACGAGCTCAAGTTGTAAACGACGAATATAATATATAGGGTGGAAACAAATGAAAAATAAATAATATATTGTTATTTGAATTCTTGAGAGGTGGTGTGTTGTGGCGGATATCTCAAAGCAGTGACGCGAAGAGGTATTGCTTTTAGCAGAAAGCTTTGAGCATGTGGCACCTTACGTGTCTCCATTTCGCAGCCTCTCTCTCTCTCAGAGTGCATGGTATTAAAACCACGTGATAAATAAAGCCATATTTACAGTATTTTATATCAATTGCAGTTACTGATCGAGCTCTTATACACCCTCTGCGGACTCTAAAGTTTACTTTCTTTCATACATGATATCAAAGATCAAGGGCTTGAGTTTCAGGTAGAATATTCACTTCTATGAATTACGATTTTCTTATATATATTTGCATTTATTTCTTTCTTTTCTGTTTCATCAGGATCTCTTTCTTTACCTCTCTACTTCTTCATTCTAATATACACTAATGCTTATGGTTCTCGGTAGTATCGACAGTTTGTGTTGATTTTGAGGAAAGTCTATATCTATTTTCTGTTTGATTTTTTCGAATCATGCATTGTCTGTAAATAACATTTCCTGCAAATATATTACTCCTATTATTATTAAAATTTATAGGCAACTACTAAATAGATTTAAAAAAATAGAGTGATTTGACTAAATATCCGATTTAAAGTTAAAGATTTACAAAATAGTCCAGATTTACCTAAAATTAGAGGAATAACCGTAATAATCAAGTTTTAAAAATGAAATTAATCTTAAGATTAATATTTTTTAAAGTGATAAATTGTTTATAATAATTGTAAAAAAAAAATTAAGAGACAATTAGGTCAGTAACCCAATAACTCACTCTTTTTAAAAAAATAGTTAAAATTTCATTTTATTAAGAAAATAGCCCTTCAGAGCGAAGTAAATTAATTAATTGGTTAGATTAATTTAATTTACTTCGAAAAATTATTTTTCAAGCCAAAGTAAATTAATTAACCTGGTTTCTCAGGTCAACTATTTTTCTAATAAAATAAAACTTTTGCTAGATCATTAAAAAGAGGTAGAGAATTGACTAAGTGCAATAAATATTTGTAAATTTAATCTTGGTCTAAAAAAATTGATTACGTAATTTTGACTATTTTGCTGAAAATGTGAATATTTATTATTTTGTTAATCAATTAGTTTCAAATGACTATTTTGTATAATTTTTTTCAAAAATTATTGGTTGGAAATTATTTGACAAAATTATCAATTAATTGTTATTAATAAATTTAATAACTAAATAATTATAATTAATTAAATGTTCGTCTATTATGTAAACTTAAAAATTTTATATGACTATGAGAACCCAACATTATTCCAGCTATTGTAAAGATTCGGTTTGGTTGATAAATATAGCATGATTGATTCTACCAACCTATACAAAACACAATGTAAGGCTAAATAGTGTTTAGCGAAACAAAAATGTAAGGTTATAATTTTTGAAGTACACTATATATCAAAAGTACAAATCGACACACGTATGGACGGAAATTAGAGGGTAAAAAAAATTAAAGGAGGTAATTTGTAAATTTAATAAGGCTTAATAATGATGGAGAGTGAGAAGAAGAGAGACATGCATATATAATCAAAATATGTGTATATATGACTGGATTCTCATTCTTTTCCAATTTTCTCAATCCAAATATCACCACAACAACAACAACAAAAAATTAATAATACAAATGATATATATTATTTTTTTTCGTCGCCTTTTCTAGGTTATAAAGATACCTTAGTTGTAAATGCATTTGTTACCATAATATATGTATAGGTGCCAAGGCTCATTTCTTGGTTTTTATTTTGTAGGGCAGTTAAGTTACACTGGTCTAATTAATAAATCGACTCCTATTAGATAAGAGACAATGTTGGCAATCTCATCCGAACCCGAAATCATCTCCAAAGTGGATAATGAAGAAGGAATAAGACAGCCGAATTTAGTCAAAAACAAGCAAAACCCGTCGATATTGGCGCTGACACTGGATGAGATCCAGTGCAGGAGCAGGAAGAGCTTTGGCTCCATGAACATGGAAGAGTTCATCTCCAACATCTGGAGCGTCGATCAACTAGAAGACGCATCAGCCGTCGGATTATCGTCCGACGATAACAACAACATCATCAAAAGTAGTAGTAATAGCAATAGCAATGGTAACTGGGGTGGTGTGTGGACGGATGGGTCTTTTTCAATACCGACCCCACTTTGCGACAAAACGGTCGATGAAATATGGTTGGACCTTCACAAGGAAGCAACCGAAGAAGAAGAGGACGTGCGAGAAAGAGAATTAGGAGAGCAAGAAGGAAGAGAAGCGGATTTGCGTCGTCAACAAACACTTGGCCAAATGACTTTGGAAGATTTCTTACTCAAAGCCGGCGTTGTTCGGCTTCAATCCACAAATAGTAATAGTAGCAACCCCATGATGATGAGTCCGATGCCTAATCTCTATGGGCTCACCAATGGAAATCATCATCATCACCACCATCATCATGATAGTCATCATCATCAAGTAGTTGGCGGGAGTGGGGGAGAATCGAGCGGTCGCAAGAGGAGGATCATCGATGGCCCGCCTGAGGTACTCGTTGAGCGCAGGCAACGCAGGATGATCAAGAATCGTGAATCCGCCGCGAGATCTCGAGCCAGGAAGCAGGTGATCATTATAAGCACTCAATTAATTAAAGGGATTGTTCTAAAAGTATAATTAAATGGACTCATCCATTAGCAAGGTTTTTTTTTTCAATTTTATGACGAATATGTCAAAATATATATAATGACAACTACTATAGTCATAAAAGCAGAATAAAGTCTTCCTAATAAATAATGGGAAAAGGTCTCTCAATTAGACATATTTTTTTAATAAGTGCTTAATTAGAAAGTAACTTTTTCAATGAATAAAAAAATATATAATTGATGCTATATGTTTGTTTGTAGGCCTATACTGTGGAGCTAGAAGTTGAGCTTAATCAACTCAAAGAAGAGAATGACAAGTTGAAGCAAGTTTTGGTTCGTAGTAATATATATGTTTTGCAACATATTAGCCTATATCTAATACGTAATAATTAATTAACTGCTTATAAGTTGGCTAATTGTTTCGATCTTTGTGCTCAACAGGCTGAGGCGGAGCTTAAGAGAAAAGAGGTAGCAATTCTTACTAAAGGAAACAATGTTCATTATATCTCCTTCGAGTGGTCATTGAATATTTTTCTTTGATTCATTAATTTGTTTTAGGTATTGATGAAAAGGAAGCAATACACAACCAGGGCCAAAAAAATGGTAGAACGGGTAAGGAAGATTAGGCGAGCGGCGAGCTTAACTTGGTGATAGAAATAAAGAGAGAAAAAAGAGGTACTCAATGTATCATTCTATGCACATAGCGAAGTACGTAAGAGCTCAAGTAGTTAATTTCCGAATCTTCCGTCTCTAGAAATTGTTCTTTTTTATATTTGTTTATATGGCGTGATAGTGGTAAGTACTGTACGTTGTTGGTGGTAGTAATAAACTGTTAATACAGTGTAGGAATTCGTCATCGCTATGAATTCATATGATGTTACACCATATTTGTTTTATCAAAACGTTAATAATAAATAAATAAATCTAAGCCTACTTGTTTGTTTTTGGATTTTCATTTGGCTCTGACTAATTTTTTTCTTTTGATAAATAACACATAAAAGTTTGTATACGCAACTACTACTCATGTATGAACAAAAAATGAAGTTTCTGTATCTTTACAAAGAACTCGGTTTGTGCGGGTGACATGGACGTGTTCTGTAACAAAAACAAGTTTGTTCAGACGGTCAGTCAATTTCAGCATGAACGTAATCGACAAACACAAAATTCTTCTGTAATTCGTTCAAGGCATAAGCCAATCCGGCGCTGACAAGCGCTAATCCGCCTAAAACGACTCTGAATTGAATCTCCGAAGGAATGCCGGCAGAGGCGCAGAACACCACCGCCGCTCCAATCAGCAGCTTCTGCCACGTCATGAACGCCGTGTGGGCCCGCTTGCACGACGAGCACTTGAGCGTGTGTTGCTCAAATCGGTCCAACATCTATCAAATGAAAGAAAAAAAATTCATCCATGCATTTCACAATCATCTACTTAGTTTTCTGTTTGTTTTGAGATTAAGTTAACCACGCATTATATAAAGTCTATTAGGAAAATAGCCAACTTAAACGTTTGATATTGCTAAAGCCAACGTTTGATAAATCTTAGGTAAATAGTCATTTTCTTGTATTTATCTAAGATTCTGTAAATACAAGAAAATGGTTATTTACCTAAGATTTAACAAACGTTGGCTATTTAGCAATATCAAACGTTTAAGTTGACTATTTTCCTAATTTTCTGATTTATAAATTCCTAAAAATGAATTACATAATCAACATTTTTGTTACTTTTTGAGTGTTGATAATAGGAAAAATTATTTATGCTCATAGCATAATATCTACTTTTATTCGCTCATTTTAGACACAGCAAAAGTAATCCAAAATATAGATCAACGGATAAATTTTCAACAATAAATAGAGAACGATGATCGACTTTAAAACGCAATGTAGGGAAATGCAAATGTTTCAATAAAAATAAATAAATAAATAAATTCACCGAAATCAATGATGATTGTTTTACGGACCTGGCGTTTTGACAAGACGGTGGAGGGCGGAGGGCGGTCGAGGCTGGCGTCGAGCCACTCGGGCTGGCCGTTTCCGTGTCTCCTCAGCCAATTTCGGAAAGCAAGGACAAAGCGGTCGGCCTGGGTCGGTGTGAACGTGAGCTTCGTGTATTCCTTGTTTACGTCCGCAGATTTCGAGAGGAAGACCTTCTCTTGGCCTTGGAGGACGATCATGTCGCCATCGTACACTTTGTTCGAGGTCCAGTGCTCGTGCCACCTCGGGACCCACTGCCACCACGCCGGCCCCGGCATCGTCGCCTGGAAGAAGTTCCGAGCGCTGCACACGATCGAACGTGTCTTACCCGGCCCCATCGGAACGTTGAACGAACATATCCAAATCACCCATTTCTGGTCTCCAATGAACGGCAGTTTCGTGTCGATCTCTATTCTGAAACGCAACGATCCCGGATTTCAGAACTAACAAAGTAATACTGTTCTCAAGTGATTGGAATGGTTTTTTTTACTTGTTTATGTAATAACAAGGCGCGACGAATTTGGCGCTGATTCTCGGGTTCCCTTCGTTAGCTCCGGCGAAACCCCACTCGCCGCTCGACTCCAACTTGAACGGCAAAGGCTTCGCTCTGTCTCTTCTTCCCGTAACCTGCAGAGAGAGAGAGAGAGAGAGAGAGAGAGAGAGAGAGGTTAAAGCGTCGAGACTAAATGAATGAGGTCACGTTATTGTTTGTGGACGAGGGTAGGTAGACCTTATGATGAGCAAAGTCGATGTGGGAAGGGTCCGAAACGTTTTCCATTAGAGTGTCGTAGCCGTAGAAGAGATCGCGCTGAATAGTAACCGACGAAAACTCGGGCTTGTCAAAGTCATCGGGCAACCTTTTATCACAGCGAGCAAGTCCATGGAAAGACGAAAAGAGCCACGCTCAGTTTGAGCAAATAGCTAAGATATTCATTGTCATCGAGATTCAAGGGAAAAAAAAAAAAGGAGAGTTGGGTTACATGGGAGGTTGGGTGGCGGTGGCTCTTTCCCAGCCGTTTTGGTCGGGCCAAACGAAGAGCAAGCCTTGGGAAACCAAAGTCGGGAATTTGGTGGCACACGCTCTCGGGGATCGGACGGCGTTGGCCTCGGGTCCCACCGAGGCCGCCTGGGGAATCTTCACACACGATCCGGACCCCTCGAAGGACCACCCGTGGTACGAGCACTGCAATTGCCCTCCTTCGTCAATCCGACCTTCCTTCATTATAAACAAACACCATTACAATTCCCATCTGATACTCTTCATATTATATCTTATTCATCTTAAGCTCCCACTATTTAACAAATTCTACACTTGTTCATCTTTGGGTATTATTTAATTACTACACTATTTTACAGGACTTTAAAAAAAAGGTCACACTATTTAACCATCTTTGTCCATTAGAATTCCCATCTGATCTGATACTCCTAATTCAAGACTCTTCATGTTCATGTTACGATCCAGATGAAAGGACTTTTTTTTACACATATTTAAAATGTCATGCCCTTAAGAACACAAAGCACTCTTCATGCAATTAAAACCCCAAAGCCAAAGAACTTACAGACAAAGGAGCGAGTCTGTGTGGGCACTTATCGTCGAAAGCGATCCACTGGGCCGAATTCTTGTCGTACCAAATGACCAAATCGCGACCCAGAAGCTGAAACGGTGTCGGCGAATTGGGGTCCAAATCCTCGAGCAGAGAAACCGGGTACCAATGATCTCTCCACGAGAATTTGGCGGAGGAACTTTCCTCTCCCGATTCCTCCTCGGCTCCGCGGCTCGGTGGCTGTTGTTGGGTCGTCGGAGAAGCGACTCTCGGAGGAGATATTCTCGTCGGCCTACATGGGGTTTTGGGGTGGCTTGAAAGCTTGGTCGGTCTCGTCCGAGGAAAGAGAGCTTTACATGTGAAGGGCTGTAGCGAGAGAATTAAAGTCGAAGCAGAGGACTGAGAAGAGACCAGAAGTGCCATTACTGTGTTGATGAGTTTTCTGTCTTTCCTGACACTTATATTTTTTTTTTTTTTTTTTAACTTTATAATTGGAGTTTGCTATGGAGTGAAAAAGAACTTTGCGTACAAGCTTGAAATATCTTTTTTTTTTTTTTCTTTTTTTGTCTTGTGAGTCGTGACCATCTTCGTTTTCACATCTCTCTCTACTCAAATTGAGAAGGAAATGAGGATTACTGTTTTCGTTTCTTTCTATTTTATTTATTTTTTACACGCGTTAAACACGATTATTATAAACCTGCAATTATGTAAACCCAAACAAAATCTGCAATAATTATCGGAGAAAAATGCAGGTCCAAACTCCCAATTATTCACAGTTGGGAAAAATCTGAAAGAATACACCACACGCTTCTTTGGACCGGCAAAACACACAGTGGCACTGTATATCTCTGGCCTCTTAATCATGTTTCATAATAAAGATTAAGAAGTAAAACAAATATATTCAATAAGTCAAAATCGTTTTTTATTTCCAACTACCAAACCTACCAGAAAATAAAAAATAAAATAAAAAAAAAGGAAAAAGAAAGAACGAAAGATTCTGTCTCTGTCTCTGTGCTGCTAACCATCTCCGACCCACATGTCACAAAAAATATATATAGGGAGCTATAACAATCTAACCAAGTGGTAGCTAGCTTGGTCTAGCGGTAATCCCACACACACTTCGACGAAGAAGTCATGGGTTCAAGCCCTCATGGGATGCAGAAATGCATGCCCCTATGATTTATTCTAAAAATTATGTAATCTTGTCCAATAGTGTCACCTACTATGTAATCTTGGCCGATAATGTCACATGCGTTTTGCACTGCTAATATATCATGTAATCTGGTCGATAGTGTCCCTACTCAAAAAAAAAAAATCTAACCAATGTCAAATTTGATTTTAAGGAAATAATCAACGTTTTATTTATCTTGATAAATTAGTCATTCACCAAAATTAACGTATAAAAATACTAGAAACAATCATGTAAAAGAATATTTGATTAATGAAGTATGTTACCAAATATGACTATATTTTAAACATACTTAAACCGTTAGTTAGATTACAAATCCAACATTTCAAGTGGTCAGTAACATTTTTCAAAAATATATATAGATTACACAAAATATATTTCTCTGTTTTTAGTCTAATTTTGTTTTTCACGATGTTATATATAAAAGAAATAAATATTATGTTAAAGAAAAGGACGATGCGGCTATCTAGCCATTTTGAAGTTTGGGTTTAGCAAAATAGTCTAACTTTTACAAATTGAGGCAATATAGCCAAAATTTTATAAACCCCAAAAATATCCCTATTGCTTAACACCCCAAACCTCAGCTTTGTTCACCTCTGTTTGTCAGCGTCGTTGAGGCACTGGACGAACTTCTTGCCATCGACGTTGGACTGGTACAGAGTCTCCTCGAAGAGGATGGCGTCGGAGATGTAGTCTCCGGGGCCTGGGGTCTTCAGCAATAGATGCATGTTCGCCTCGTTGTTCTCCAAACCGATCGAACCCAACCTCTTTCCACACGTCGCTTTCGACTCATCGACCGCCAAGATTCCCCGCCACTCGTCGCAATCGATTTCTGCACTAATACAAAACAAATCAAAATAATCAAATTGTGTGAATGATTTTACAGAATCTAATACACAATCACTAGTTGAATTCATCAGAAAGTAATCTGGTCTGTCAAAATATGCTAAACAGAATCCGAAGATCTAAGAAAACAAAGAAAAACAGAGTGTTCCACGATCTTGCTGAAAGACCTTCAGCGCTTCGATTCGACCTCAGGATCTTGTTCCGTCTCATCGACATCATCATCATCATTATCGATTTCTTCGTATCAGTCGCGAAGCAGGCAGTTCGTGTTCGATCGCCGTCGGAGATCGAAAGTCGAGATCGTAGTCGAGTTTTTCTGTATCTTCTTCTTTTTCTTTTTCTGATTTATCTCACAGTGGATTAAAAACTTTGAATGCAAGATTAAATTTTTGGACATCTTATTCTTCTTCCTTTTCTACTTTTAGTTTATCGTAGAGTGGATTAAATTTTTTGACATCTTTTTTTTTTTCTACTTTTGGTTTATCGAAGAGTGGATTAAAGTTTTTGAAAGCAGGATTAAATTTTTTGACATCTTATTCTTCTTCCTTTTCTACTTTTGGTTTATCAAAGAGTGAATTAAATTTTTTGAAAGCAGAATTAAATTTTTTGGCGTCTTCTTCTTCTGGTTTATCGAATAGTGGATTAATGAAGAAAGTACAGTGGATTAAAATTTTGAAAGCTTAGATTAATTATATTGAAAATAATTAAGGGTATATTAGTACTGTTACATTATAAGTGGCTAAAATGCATCAACTTGTAAAACCTTGACTATTTTGCTAAACACTAAGTTTGAAATGGTTATTTCATACAAAAAATGAAACTTCAAAAGTTTATTATTCATACAACTCTATATTATAGAGTAAATATTTATTATTGAAGAAGAAAAAAAGAATATTTATTAGGGTGTTGTAGATTTGTAGTAAAAAATAAATTATAAAATTGAGATGTAGCTAACGTTTGTAAATGCTTAGAAAAATATTCAATGACAATTATATTTGACTTAAATATCCTCATATTAAACATGCTATAATTAACCAAAAAAATGAAAATAATTTAAAAAATTCGACAATTAATGACAAGTCTTATGGGCTCCAAATTTCAAGAAAATTTTTAACATACTTTCTTGATTAAAAATAAAATTTTCACAAATTTCGCTTCTTAGCTTTTCTCTATAAACACAAAAACCCAGACTAATCTTCATTAAATTTCCATTTATTTCCAAAAAATTTCGGATATTTTCAGTTATTTCCATAAAAAAAAAAAATTAAATAAATTTATAGTTTTGTATCACTAAGAAGAAAAAACAACGATAATGACGACCTTGAAGTTTTATTATGTCTTGGTCTTGAAAATACGGATCAAAAATCACCTCTCGCCGGTGAGCGGAAAATGTATCAATGGTTGACTCCGGAGAAAGACAAAGGGTCTATTTTTGAAGCTTTCATCGCCACGAATCTGTAGGATTTTAAATCACTCAATTTCGATGTCATATAAGGAAGATATTGATTTTTGAAGTTTTGATGAAGAAAAAAAACTGTACGAGAGAGAGAAAGATAGAGAGAAAGTGACGAATTGCAGCAAAAAATGATAAATTACATCAATACCCCTCAACTGTATCACTCGTAACGTTTCACCCTCTCAACTCTGAAATCGGACACCACAGACCCTAAAATCCTACAGCGTAACAAACACCTCATTCTGTCAAATTTTTACCAGACAGTGTGAAATCATTAAGGGTAAAAAAGTATTTTTGTTCTACATTGTTTTTTTAGTTATTTATTATTCAATTTTAAAAAATCAAATATATTTTTGTAAAAATTTCTAAAATGAATTTATTACTCTCTCTCTCTCTCTCTGTATATATAATTCTTTCCCTAATAGTATACATGTACTAACGTCAAAGAAGGAGCCGATGATTATGTGGCGACGGTGATGATTGTGATGATGATGGTGGTGGTGGTGGCGGAGGGGATTATTGGGTGTCGGTGGGGTGATTTGATTTCGATTCTCAGTTTGGTTCTCTGTTCCAGTGTTCCACGGCTGGTACAGTGTGTCGATTCTCATGCGACGAGTTTTCTGGGTTGTATGTAACTAATTTTTCAAGCCTCAATTATAGATGTGATTTTGTTGTATAGCTTCATTCATTTGGGGAAAGAAGTTTTTGCTAGAGAGCAATGGAAGTAACGAATCATTCAAAACCGATGTTTCCCTTGTGGGGCTTCGACGGTACGAAGCACAGAAACTCGCCGCACGGATTCGTTTCATGGAGTTTGTGCAGAGAAGGTGTTCAAAAAAATATGAGAGAAAGAGCAGTGAGTTTTGGTGAGAGACCTAATGCCTTTGTCTCGTGTTTTTGTTTTGAGTCCATTTTTTTTCCTTCTCGTCTATCTTTCTTAATCCATCTGTCTCATAAAATACAGCTTATAGAGTCCATAAACAAAAAATGGGTCTCATTTGGCTCCGAATTTTGTTTCTTCACTGAGAGCCAAGTTCGAGGAGCTCAGGCAACTCGACGTCTTCTTCCCTTCCTCTGTCTTTTTCCTCAGCCAAAATTCGAACGACCTCCTTCATTGTTTTGAGAGTTTTGAAGTGGTTCTTTTTTTTTTATCGGAAAAGTGGTTCTTTTTATCGGCGATTTTTTTTTAAATTTCAAAATGAATTTATTATTACACGTCAGTATTGAGAAAGAAAATAAAAATAAAAAGTTTATATAGGGGTATTTTCATAATTTCACTCAAATAACCATTCACGTGCTTAAAACGTGAAGAAAGTCTTTAACGTCCGTCACAAAAACTTGATAGTAGGAGTAAATTTGCTACAATGTAAGATTTCAGGGCATGTGGTGCACAATTTCAGAGTTAAGGGGGTGAAACGTTACGAGTGATACTGTTGAGGGGCAAATATGTAAGATTTCAGGGCACATTAACCATAACCAAACCTTCTCTAGTAGAGTGACTATGGGCTTGTCTCTTGTAGGAAATATTGCCGAGTTAAAAGATTAAAATACGTTGTTCAAGAGCATATCACATTTCACATCGATCTTGAAGTGTGATTTACTCCACTCTTTAGGATCCTTCCGCACTAGCCAATCATATGCCTTCTCATCCTCGTCCTTGAGCTCTGCCATCCTCTTTTTTAACTCTGGCTCTGTCGTTGTCTTAGCACATCATTTGTTTCAGCAATAATCCACTATGAACACTCTTGAAGTTTGAGTGTAGATGTCTAACACAGAATCTAGTTTCAGCTCCTGGGAACACATCTATTAAAGCTCTCTCCAACCCTTTCTGCCTATCACTCATTATTGTTAATCTACTCGGGTTCATAATCTAAAGATCTTCACTCAAAAGCATCATAAACCAGGTCCACGTCTGTGTATTTTCTTTCTCCACGATAGCAAACGCAATTGGGAACTGAGAGTTATTCGGATCGATACCCACATCAGTAAAACTATCTGCAGTATTATTTTTGCGGGTATTCAACTTAATTGTAAATTTTTTATTAATATAGAAAGCATACATAAAACAAAGGTCAATTACGCTTTAAAAAAAACAAAAAATAAACAAACAAAATAGGACTAATTATTGAACCCTTGTTTCATCGCACCCGATGCCCTAAAGTCGCACCCGAAAGTTTATCAATGAATAGTGATCATAATGTCATTCTAGACGTAACGTAAAAGATCTGATCTGTCAGACATAGAATTTCAATTTGGGACTTTACTATACGGATCAATTTGGTTCAATGATAGGACGGACCAACATGAAGAGTTGTTATAGGGTATATCTTTAGTTCTATAATGGTTAATCAAGTGCTCCATGCCACAACATACTAATGATGTTGTAAAAAGTCGTTTCGAAAGAGAGATGGTTCTGACAAATTCTGACAAATGTTGGTCCACCCGGATCGGCCCGCCGAAGCAGGCCTTTAGCCAATTCTGACAAATGTCTTCCACCCGGATCGGCCCGCCGAAGCAGGCCTTGGTTCTAAAAAGAGAGGCAATGCCCCGCCTCCAATTCACGGAATAAGTAAAATAACGTTAAAAAAAAGTGGTTCAATTTCGCCGAAAGCTCCCACTTATACTGGTCGATATATCAATGTTATTAGTGGTTCTACTGAGTATTAGAGCTAATCTACTGGTCGGTTCATCTATAATATTCATCTATAATGCTAATCTAATCAATATTAATTGTGCTTATATGATATGTTTAATTAGAATTAGTGAGCAATTAATTAGAATCAGTTTCCCTAAAAATATGTCATGTTAATAATGTAAAAATTAGTTAATAATAAATATGCTAATATGATTTAAGTTGTTAATAAGATATAATTAGTTAGATTTTGTCAGTTCTTAATGTAAATTGTAATTGACCTTGTACGCGTAATGTATCTTGAAGGACTGTTTCCGCATCCCCTTGACCAAATCACCCACATTAGGATTACTCGTTAAGGGCTTATCCAGTTTGATAGATTCACCCTCGGAAATAAGAAGTTCTAGTCTTGGAGGGATAATATCAACCACTTGACGTCCATCCAATGCATCTATTATGGTTATTCCATACCCCTTTTTTTCTTTTCGTATGATTTTGTTTACTATGCCCGCGGCTGTAGCGTTTACACTTGTGGTAAGTGTACGACCCGTACAGGTCTTCGTTGTAGAGGTGTTGTTTGAAGACCGTTTCGACACACTAACTAAGGTCACAAATGATGGTCACAGTGAGATTTGATCTAAATCCTGAAGCGATCATAAACACTGGATCCGGCGATGGCGCCGCGACGCTTCTAGTGGTCCAGCCTTGACTCCGCCCTGATTCGTTGCTTCAGGCCAATCTCGTCGAAGCTGTTTACCTCGCCGACTCTCTCGGCGAAATCCCATCAGACGCCGCACATTCCCACCACCGCCATCTCAAATAATGTTGAGATTAATTCTTTACCTTCTCCAATCATTAGAAGGGTGTTTCAAAGAACTAGGAAGGCTCCGGCCTTGAGAAGAGACAATATCTTCAACAACTAAAATATTCTATACACAACCGATTGTAAGTAGTTATATCGCAATTATTCTGAAAGAATTGGCTCACAGTTTCATAGAACACAAAAGGCAATACTAATACCCAGAATTTGAACCTATTCTTGAACTTACGCCACATTTTTCCAATTTTTTGTATTGTCGCAAGTCGATAAATCACGTCGATTTCAGGCAAAGGGGCAGCCATGCCTCGCCCGTCCGACCCTCCTGCCTTTAACGGCCCCTTGCCACGCCGGCCATGCCTTTCCTGGGCTGCCCTCCTGCCTTGACCGGCCCCTTATCATGCCGGCCATGCCTCGCCATGTCCCCATCCTCCTGCCTCCACACCAGTTTAGCAGAAAATAAGGGTAAGAGTCGCGAATTTGTCAGTAAAATTGTTCTATCTCAGTCTCATCCTATATTCAATGTTTAATTTTGATTTTATTCCATTTAATCCTGTAAGAGATGATTCTATTCGTGTCAACGTTACAAATTTCTCCCGTTCTATTTATTTTAAAAATAATAATAGAAATTATGTACATATAAATCGAATATAAATATTTTAGTAAAACCTCAACGATGGAATAATATTTTATTCTAAGAGTGATCTAAATAATATGTGTTTTTTAGTTCGATCTGAAGAAAGCTGTTGGAGAAAAAGTTGTTGGGATGTCCTTTTTTTGTAAGAATTGTTTAGTTACAATCGTTCAGATTTGTTTCTTTACGGAAGATAAATCTGAATCCTCATTAAGATTCATGTCTCAATTTTTTTACACTTTTGAGACGATATTAATTATATTATGCGTTAAGTTATATTTTATGAAATTTATGTTCCTTATTCAACTAAAGCCACCAGCTCAAACACTACATATCAGATAATTTGAATTTGGATCATTCTCTTTGTTGTTTTTTATAAAACATGGCCGGCCGGCCCCCTAGCGTGGCCAGTCGGCCATCTCCTTGACGCCTCACAGCCGGTCGGCCATCACCAAACAAAGTCTTCCCCAGCCTTATAAATACAAGGCTCGGCCCTCACCGAAAGGTAATCTAAAAATCTCGCATCTTGAGTCTCGAAACACTGTCGAACACCTAAGTCTCACGTTTCTCTCAACCGTGACGATCTAACCCTCTAAAACCTCTACACTCCACCTCAATCCCTCTAATGTTGAGCGTCGGAGAAGGAAACATATTTTTTGATTTATTTATTATTATTAATTTTTTTTTATACATTTTCTACGGATAAATTAAATAAAAGTATTTTTTATTATTATACGAAGAAATCTTGATATCAACATCATAAATTCAAAATGACAACTTTACTTGTCACTTGTTTATGATTTCATAGGGCCAATTTTGGCATATAACACATATCATGGCAACGCGTAATGAGATCCTCAAGAAAATACACTCCAACAAAACAAAATCTTAAGTCTCAACCCGAACACAAACGGAAATAAGGACTTAAGTCACCATACAAGGTGCATCCTAAGACGCCTCCGCGAGAAAAAAAATGCGGACAATCGTTAATCTTTAACGTAAACAATAATTACCAGGATACTCAGAATCATTCAACAAAAACCGATATAATACATGGGCAAACACAATCAACACAATACCATAACAAGATTTCGGTGTTCTCATTCGGAGGAGGAGTTTATCTCCTGAGGCATGTACTTTTCACCATGGTTCTAAACACCGACGAAAGTCGACGAAAATCAGCGGCGTTGTCGTTGCCGGGAGCTCAGCGGCCAACGAAGACAATAATTTTCGTTTTTCGTCAAAAGCCGTTCGAAATTCGAGGAAATAATACGTCGTTTTGCAAAATGATGACCGAGATCTGAAGAACGTGCTGCTGTTGAAGAACGTGATGCCGGCGAGAGTCGTCGATTTCCGGCGAGGCTTCAATTTAAAAAAAACAGATATCAAAAAATGGAAGAAAAAAATAAAAGAAAACGGGAGAGAGAGTGTAGGAATAATGGGTGAGAGAAACACAAAGTGGGTTATCAGAGAGAGGGAGAGAAACAGAGTTTTCTGGCTTTATATTTTTGGAGCACCGTGCAACTCTACTTTATATTCTGACCACTTTCTATTTTTCGTTTGACCACCTTGATCACTCACTTGGTCTCTTCCTGACCACTTTCTATTTTTCTTTTGAAAATATATAAATAAGCATTTTGAAATTATTGCATTAAATATATCATTTCTCCAAATGCAAATACAATATAATTAAAAAAAAATTGATGGTTGGTCTAATCGATCAGGATAGTAAAAAAAAGCAAGTATTTAAATGCCGTTTTCGTTGCTGTTTCGAGTCTCTTGATTTACGGAAAATCGTCATACCGACGGAAAACCGAACGGAAAAAATGTGGAAAATGGAAAATGAAATGCCATTTTTAATTGCCGTTTTCGATGGAAAACCGACGTGCCGATGGAAAATCGAACGGAAATAATGTGATGAAACAAACGAATACATATATATTTGTAAATATAGTCCAAATTTGAAACACTTCAAATCGTACATATCTAACATAGAAGATGAAATAAATATTGAAGGTTGTATTATATATATAATGTATATATTATATATATACATCCTTCAATTTTTAACCATATATAAAGAAAAAAAAACATTATGTGTATAACTTCTTTTTTTATATAGAAAATTGTACGTATGTATCCAATACACATACTGTATAAATATGTATACCTACCTATATATAAATTGTGACTAAATATATTTATACCTATTGCACAATTTTTTTTTGGTAATACATACACCTGCGTTTTTTTTAACAAAAAAAAAACTATAATATTTGTACCTCTTTAGTAAGAATAAGCAAAAACGTGGGCTGAAAGAAATTTGCCCAAATGAGCTAATGGGCCAAATTTTATTGCCAAATGAGTTAAATAAAGAGCCTTGAGTCTAGGGTTTTTTTCTCCAACGTGTAATATTCTCAGACTTGTCTTCCTTCTTCTTCATCGCCGCACAAAAACAAAATGTGTAATGGGTTTCGGATACAAACCTTAGACGACGAATCTTCGCCGATTTTCTCCGAAAATGTGTTGAATTTGTTCTCCGTCGGACCGAAACGAGTGGAAAGTCGTCGACCGCCGCCGAAAATTGCCGACAAACTACCTCCGCTCTCCTCTTTTTCTTCTTTCCTTCCTGATTTTTTTTTCTTTTCTCCGACTTTCGGTCGACAACCCACGACATCGAAGTTTTTTTTAACGCTATAAGAGTCTTTTGATGACCGAAACGACATGACCGAAACGACATACATTGCTGTCGCTCGCCGTTCAGTCACCGACAAGGAATTTCCATGCGACTTTCCCCGATTTCCGGCGACAATTTTTTCCTTGAAAAAAAGTATACTATAGGTTACATACACTTTATAGATATAATATATATATATATATATATATATATATACACAATGATACCATATATATATATATATATATATAGGTTACTAGCACAGTTACAATATATATATATATATATATATATTATATATATATATATATATATATATATAATTTTCTAAGAAATAAAAGTTATGTACAATGTATTTTTTTATATTTATAAAAAAATTGAAAAATATATGTATATATAGTATATGTATATTTTTTTTAATATATTCTGCAACAATATTTACGTTCGATTTTCCATCGGTTTGTCGGTTTTCCATAAAAAAAAATGGCATATCAATTGCCTTTTCCCACATTTTTTCCGTTCGAATTTCCGACGGCATGTCGATTTTCCGTAAATCAGAAGACTCGAAACGGTGTAAAAAACGGCATTTTAAACCTTGCTTTTCACACAAGAAAAATTCTTCCATCTTCTTTCCTCTCAATTCTCTCCTGGTGATGGTAGTTTCTGGCGTAAGTTCAAGTTCACCGGAGTTGAACAAGTTACCCTAGTCCGACAAGAAAGATCGTCATCGTGGTTTCCACGACGGATCGCGGACTATGCCGAGGCTGTTGGAATAGATCTAGGATTAAGAATAATTTATCGCTTCTAGCAAGCGGCGAGATATAAAAAAAACTCTTTAAAACATGTAAAACGATTTTACTACCTAGACAAAGTGCATGAACATATAATTTAAAATTTAAAAACTATAAAGAGTTTTCACTCGGTACCAACCTCGTTTGAAGCTTGAGCGTTGAGAAGCCTTTGGAAAGGTTGAATCGCTCGTCTCCTCACTTAACTTGTCTCCTTGCGTCTTCTTGAATCCAAGTAACCACGATAGTTTCTACCACTAGAGTTTTCGAGTTTATAAAGGATTTAGTGTGTGGGCACTATTAATTACACAATGACTCAAGAACTAATCTTAGGGCCAAAGAGCTAATACAAAACGCTAGGTCTAATGAGGGCCTAGGTGTCAAAACAAAAGAGCAAGAAGAAGAGAGAGAGAAGGAAAAGGGGGGGGGGGGGGGGGGGGCCAAGCTAGAGAAACTCTCAATCTCAAAAACTTTTTTTTAACATAGTGAATGATGTATGGTATTTATAGGAGAATGGATTGACTTGAAAAGGTAATTTCCTCTTTTCTATTGAATATCACATATTCATGAGCACAATCTTTATTTCTCATTCCTATCATAGTAATACCAAGGTTGGAAATTTGTTTCCCTTTTCTCTATGTTGGTCGTCCATCACATAGAACTAATCTTAGGGCCAAAGAGCTAATACAAAACGCTAGGTCTAATGAGGGCCTAGGTGTCAAAACAAAAGAGCAAGAAGAAGAGAGAGAGAAGGAAAAGGGGGGGGGGGGGCGGCCAAGCTAGAGAAACTCTCAATCTCAAAAACTTTTTTTTAACATAGTGAATGATGTATGGTATTTATAGGAGAATGGATTGACTTGAAAAGGTAATTTCCTCTTTTCTATTGAATATCACATATTCATGAGCACAATCTTTATTTCTCATTCCTATCATAGTAATACCAAGGTTGGAAATTTGTTTCCCTTTTCTCTATGTTGGTCGTCCATCACATATAGCATGGTGTTATAAATTTGTTTCCTCTTTTCTTTTTGGCAAGTATCTGCATACATCAATGCACAAAATAACTTCTCTTTCTCTTGATGATGGCCACGGTTTTGTCTTCTTGAACAAGCTTATAGATGTTTCTTTATTTGTTCATGACAATACAAGAAAAACCCATGTGGAATTTAAATTCAATCCTCAAGGCCCAATTCTCAATGTTGGACGTGTGGATCCATTACATTGTCATCATATGACAATGTCCAAAATCTTATTTTGGCATTTATATCATCTTATATCCTTATGGACAAAATTACCTTTTAGAAAATTTTCGTAAAATTCGTCTAGTTCAACACTTGAACTTGTTTTGACTTAGCTACTAGTTTAACAAATCATACTCTAATGACTTGTGGTAGTGACCTCATGGATCCAAATGAACAAAGTTTGAGCTAGCATGCTTGTACACAAAAGTTCACAAACCTTTTTTCAAGTTCTAGCTTAATGTCAACTGACTCCAACCAAAGACTTGACACTGAAAATCTCTCGGTTCAAATGAATATATTTTCTACCCAAAATTCTACTTAATTGTGATGAGTGGATCCATTGAATATTATCTATGTTTACCCTTCATGAATATCATCAACTAGGTGGGATTTTCGAAATTGCCATTTTACCCTTCTAGTTGTTATTTCCTCAACTCCTTTGTCACTTGTGAATAAGTTAGAAACAATGTATTGACGAGGAGCTAACAAGTCACATTAATTCATCCAAAAGAGTCATGACTTAATTTGGACACTGGCCAGTTCATTTATTCATATTCCAAGGAACAAAGCATGGGGTGATATACATTGCATTTCAGCAATCTAGTACATGAATTTCATATCTATGAGATCTTCACAAAGTTGTTTATGACATCTTCATAACTTAGTACTTCATCAATAGGTCTTGTCTATATCACATAGTGAATCTAGAACTCTGATTTTCTCAAATGAGAGTATGTAAGCTATGAAATACATGTCTCATTTCAGGATTTAGGTAAGCATGATGCAATTCATACATAGTGACTTTGAGACTAAAGAGGTTAAATGGTTTGTTCTTATACTGTCTCTAGAAGTGCACTGGTCAATTCAGTATCTTTAGAAGATATCTAGGAAGAACTATAGAGTCTCAAACTTTCTAGTCTCATAACCAGACATCATAGGTTTTCCTAACAATCATACTGAGATCAATAGCCCTTTGATCCTTAGATTGTGAATATGTTGTTTTAAGCAAACCATGAAGAGTTTGTTCATGGAAATCTATATTTGACTCTTGATTTGTTGTTAGCTTTGTTTAAGGACAAAAGCTAAGGTTTATCATTACTACAAATATTATTTTCCGGTGCGGAAGACATTCGGGTGCGACTTTTCGCACCCAAAATTTACACCAAATGAGTCTTTCAGGTGCGATTTGTCGCACCCAAAACTAAACCAGCATATAAAAAATTTCGCTGATTTTATTAAACTTTGGGTGCGACTTTTCGCACCCAAAAGTCCGTCAAAACTTTTGGGTGCGACTTAGTCGCACCCAATGCTTCATCAAAACTATTAAGTGCGACTTAGTCGCACCTATAGTCTTAAAACATTTGAGTGGTCAACTTTCCCTTTTTTTGTGAAATACTATTAGGTGCGACTTTCCGCACCCAAAAGTACTATTAGGTGCGACTTTCCGCACCCAATAGTACTATTGGGTGCGAATTTCCGCACCTAATAGTACTAATGTCTTAAATTTTATCGCTGTCAAATTTTCCCCCTCTTTTTTTGAAATACTAGTAGGTGCGACTTTGTCGCATCCAAAGGTACTGACAAATATCATTGGGTGCGACTTTGTCGCACCCAAAAGTGGCAAATTCTAGGTCAGGATATAAAATAAATTTTCACTGCAATTTTCATTCATTCTCTCACATTCCGAGCCCCTCTCTCTCTCTCTTGTTTTTTTCTCTTCCTGCTTCCTCTTCATTTCGCTCGAGCGGCACCTGCAAGAGAGAAGAAAAAAAAAACAAACAGCAACAATCAACCAGAGAATCGGCCGATCATCCACCTCTCCTTCTTCATCTTCTTCTCATCTTCTCCTTCCTTGAGCGCGCGCTATCCAGCCATCAAACCCGAGCACCGCGCGTCGTGGCCGAGGAGACGAGGACCGCCGCGAGCTCGCTGTGGCCGCCGCCCGAGGAAGAGACGTCGGGAAAGAGCGGATCTTACCCGAGTTAGATTTGTAAATCTAGGGTTTGAAATTCATTTTGGGGGTTTTAATATTCTAGACGTGATTTAGTGATTTTGAGATGGTTTTGGTGTTCTTGGATTGATGGTATGCTTGAGATTATGTGTAAGATGGATTGTTTGATTTTTTTGGATAAATTGGAAGTGAATTTTGGACTTGGTCGTGAGGTTGTTATTTTGGCCGTGTATGTATTCTTGGCCGTGTATGTATTTTTGGCCGTGTATTTATTCTTGGCCGTGTATTACCAGTCCAATGTGCCATTTTTTTTGGTGACTTTTTAGGTGCGACTTTAGGTGCGGAAAGTCGCACCTAAATATCGCACCCGAAAGTCAAGACTTTTGGGTGCGACTTTTCGCACCCAAGACTTTTAGGTGCGGACTTTCGGGTATGGAAAAGTCGCACCCAAAGTCGCACATAAAGATATCTTTGGGTGCGAAAATTGACTTTTGGGTGCGAAAAAAGTCGCACCCAAAGGTCTTTTTTGTACTAGTGTATCATAAAGCTTCAAACAAACAAGGAAGAATGAATGAAAGTTTCAACTCTTTATTTATTATTCAACAGTTACAAGCAAGAGTCTTTGTGAAACTTTATTACATCAAATGCATATAAGTAATAACTACTACTCTTCTTGTGGGCACCAATGCCAACAGAGACGTCAACGCCGCAGTGGTCAAGATGGCTGAGATTCTGATATCGGAGCTGAAGATCGAAGCTCCGGCGACGGAACCATGTTTAACCCGCTCGTCGGGTCGATGAGGCCGCTGCATCTCCAGACCAACGGCGAATCTCCGGCAAAATCTCAGCCGCCCATTAAAGCAATACGTGAGCTGGGTTCAAATGGATGAAGACGTGACTGAATTGGTCTAGTAACGCCATAGTAAGGCGTAAGTCATCAGTTCAAATCCGATAAGGGAATTTTGTTTTTCATAAAATTACCACGGGTATACTTCTTTTTCTTAATGTTTCATCTTCGAGGTGATGATCCTTGGTGATAATTTTTGAATTTTCGATTTTGACTTCAAAAATTCAAGTAGAGCCCTTGAAGTGCCAAATATTTGTAGCATCAGTCTTTTTATTTTCTTTCCCTGTAACTTTTCATGTGCAATCATAACACCCTAATCTAACTGTATTTTAAGGAAATAAATGCGGATATGGAGATATATGCAAATCTTGTTCACTAAATCACATGGCATTGTGGTGAATTTACAGGACTTGTAATATTGTGTTGATCAGAGTTCTTCGTTGAGCCTCCGAAGTTCGGCGACACTGATTCGCATGCCAAAAAATCACCAGAGAATAGCGGTTCTGAAAATAGTAAAAACAAAAAGGAAGATCTGAGATTCTTACACCCTCTTCCCCAAAGGTGAGACGCAAAGGTCTCAGAGAAGAGGGTGTAGCGCCGTAAAGTTGATCTTAAGAATGGATATCATCATATTAGAATGAAAGAAGGATATGAGTGGAAAACTGCATTTAAGACAAAATATGGATTGTATGAATGGTTAGTTATGCCTTTTGGGTCAACCAATGCCCCGTGTGATAAAATAGAAAATGAAATACATCAATAGAATCCTGATGGATAGCGGTTGATTTTCTTGAAGCTCGTAATATTGGCACCATGTGAAATGCCCCTTGTACGATTGCTGGAAGTTTTGAACAAGTTTGCCGTAGTCGGCTTGATCGTACTCCACAACTCCGAGCGACTCGTCAACGGTGTCAGACTCCAAGCCATTAATCTGAGAGACATTAAGCTTCCTACCCGTGAGGGACTTAAAAAGCGTCTTGAACTTCATCGCGATGTACTGAAATGCGCGGTGGAATAGATCTAGGGTTAAGAAAAGATTTATCGCTTCAAGCAAGCGGCGGAATATAATTTTTTTTAAAACACGTAAAACGTTTTTACAACCTAGACAAAGCGCATGAACATATAATTTAAAATTTTAAAACTACATTTAGTTTTTACTCGGTACCAACCTCGAATGGAGCTTGAACGTTGAGAAGCCTTAGGAAGGTTGAAACGTTCGTCTCCCCACGCAGCACGCCTCTCCCACTAGTCTTCTTGAACCTGTTGAGCAACCACGAAAGTTTCTATCACTAGAGTCTTTGAGTGTGGTTAGGATTTAGTAAGTGGGCACTTTTAAACACGATGACTCAAGAACAAGTCTTTGAGCCAAAGAGCTAAAACAAAACGCTAGGTCTAATGAGGACCTAGGTGCCAAAACAAAAGAACAAGAAGGGTTAGAAAGAGAGAGATGGGCAGCCAACAAGTCTAGAGAAAGAAGCTCTCAATCTCTAAAATTGTGTGTTGTGAGTTGTGAATGAGGTGGGGTATTTATAGGAGGAGGATTACCTTCAAAAGGTAGTTTCCTCTTTTCCATAGAATATCACATATTCATAAGCAAATATTTGCTTCCAATTTCCTTATGTCACACGTCCAAATAAGCTTCTAGAAGGTCTTGGATTTGTTTCCTCATTTGCTTCTCCCTTAGCATTGGCCGCCCATCTATTTCCTTGTAGAGGAAATTTGTTTCATCTTTTTTCTTTTGGCAAGTATCTTTATACATCAATGCACAAAATAATTCATCTTTCCTTCTCTTGGTTGGACGGTTTTGATCACTCTAGAACATACTTCCAGATGTTTCTTAATTTGTGTTGGAATCGATCTAGGGTTTGAGAAAATAATTAACGCTTCGGTAAGCGGCGGAATTTTAAAAATTTTCTTTTACAAGTAAAACAGTTTTTACTAACCTGGACAAGTGCAAGTACATGTAATTAAAAACCAATATGAGCTAGAAGTTTACTAACCTTTCTTGAAGCTTGAACTTTGAAGAAGCTTGTGGAAAGTTTGCAACGCTCGTCTCCCCTCGCAGCACGTCTCTCTTTCTTTCCTCGGCACCTCGAGCAACCACGAAAGTTTCTATCACTAAATCACTCGAAAAGAAGGAATCAGTGAGTGAGCACTTTTAAACACTACGACTTAAGAACGAGTCTCGAAGTCGCAGAGCTAAACACTAGGTCAAATGAGGACCTAGGTGCCAAAACAAAAATCGAAATTGAATAGAGAGAGAGAGGAGAGGGGCGGCGAAGCTAGAGAGAGAAGCTCTCAATCTCTAAAACTTGGAATGAATGAAATGTGAAGAATAAGGCTCCTATTTATAGGAGAGGTCTCACCTTCAATAAGGTAGTTTCCTCTTCTATAGAATATCACATATTCATGAGCCAATTTCCTTTTCTTCTCCTTATTTCACACGGCCATAGAGGATCCAAGATATCCTCATATTTGTTTCCTCTTTTGACTCTACTTGGGCGCCCATCTTGATTCCTCTTAGAGGAAATTTGTTTCCTCTTTTTCTTTTGGCAAGTATCTAAATACATTAATGCACAAAATAATCTCTCTTTCACACTAAGGGCTGCACGAAATTTGGTCTCCCATTCACTTGGGTTGGACGGCCAAAAGCCTTCTAAAAAGGCTTTCTAGGTTTTTCTTTAATTGTTCATGACAACATAAGAAAAGCCCATTAAGAATTTTCAAGTAAAATTCTATGAAATGAAATTAATTCACAAGGCCCAATAAACATGTTATGGCCGTGTGATATAATATGTCATCATATGACATTGTCAAAAAATTTATTGACATTCATTTCATGCCATGTCCAAAAAGACAAAATTACCTTTTTGACAATTTTCGTTCTTGTTTTGACTTAGCTTCCAGTTTAACTATTCCTATCGATGTGATTCGTGACAGTGACCTCATGGACCCAAATGAACAAAGCTTGAGCTAAACACTTGGACTCAAAAGTTCACAAACCTTTTCCAAGTTTAGCTTAATGCCAACTGACTCCACTAAAGAGTTGACACTGAAAATCTCTCGGTTCAAATGAATTTATTTTCTACTCAAGAATTCACCTAATTATAATGAGCGGATCCACTGAATATTATCTATGTTTACCCTTCATGAATGTCATCAGCTAGTCGGGATTTACTAAATTACCATTTTACCCTTCTAGCTGTTATTTCCTCAACTCCTTTGTCGCTTGTGAATAAGTTAGAAACAATGTATTGACGAGGAGCTAACAAGTCACATTGTTTCATCCAAAAGAG
Organism: Urtica dioica subsp. dioica; assembly: GCF_054948205.1. Taxonomy (NCBI): domain Eukaryota; kingdom Viridiplantae; phylum Streptophyta; class Magnoliopsida; order Rosales; family Urticaceae; genus Urtica; species Urtica dioica. The sequence goes on from NC_142766.1 coordinate 11,955,740, forward strand.
TCAGGACTCAATTTGGACACTGGCTAGTTCATTTATTCACACTCCAAGGAACAAAGCATGAGGTGACATACATTGCATTTCATCAATCTTGTACATGAATTCCATATCTATGAGAACTTCACAAAGTTACTCATGCAGACTCACAACTTAGTACTTCACCAATAGGCCTTGTTCGGAATCACATAGTGAGTCCGAACTTTGACTTTCTCAAATGAGAATACTAAGGTGTGAAATGGCATGTCTCATTTCAGGATTAAGGTAAGCATGATGCAATTCATACATAGTGACTTCGAGACATAAGAGGTTAAATGGTTTGTTCTTATATTGTCTCTAGAAGTGCACTAGTCAATTCAGTACCTTCGGAAGATACCTAGAAGAACTATAGAGTCCCCAACTCTCAATGCCTCATAACCAGACATCATAGATTCTTCTAACAATCATACTAAGGTCAATAGTCCTTTGACCCTAAGATTGCGAATATATCGTTTTAAGCAAACTACGAAGAGTTTGTTCATGCAAATCTACATTTGTCTCTTCGTAAGTTGTTAAGTTTGTTTATGGACTAAAAGACTAAGGTTTTATCATAAAGCTTCAAACAAAGAAGATTGAATGAACGTTTCAACTTTTTATTAATGAATAAGCAATTACAAGCAAGAGTCTTCGTAAGACTACATGACATCAAATGTACATAAATAGACACTACTACTCTTCTTGTGGGCACCATTGACAACAATTTGTTCATGACAACATAAGAAAAACCCATTTAGAATTTTCACATAAAATCCATGAAATGAAATTCAAATCTCAAGGCCCAATATTCTCAATATGGCCGAGTGATCTAATTCAATTGTCATCATATGACAATGTCAAAAAACTTGTTTATTGACATTCATACCATCCCATGTCCAAAAGGACAAAATTACCCTTTAGACAATTTTCGAAAACTTGTCTAGTTCTTGTTTTGATTTAGCTTCTAGTTTAACTAATCATACTCTAATGACTTGTGGTAGTGACCTCATGGATCCAAATGAACAAAGCTTGAGCTAACATACTTGGACTCAAAAGTTCACAAACCTTTTCCAAGTTCTAGCTTAATGTCAACCGACTCTACTAAAGAGTTGACACTGAAATCTCTCGGTTCAAATGAATTTATTTTCTACTCAAGAATTCTACTTAATTGTAATGAGTGGATCCACTGAATATTATCTATGTTTACCTTTCATAAATATCATCAACTAGATGGGATTTTCAAAATTACCATTTTACCCTTCTAATTGTTATTTCCTGAACTCCTTTGTCGCTTGTGAATAAGTTAGAAACAATGTATTGACGATGAGCTAAAAATTCACATTGATTCATCCAAAAGAGTCATGACTCAATTTGGACACTGGCTAGTTCATTTATTCACATTTCAAGGAACAAAGCATGAGGTGATATACATTGCATTTCAGCAATCTTGTACTTGAATTCTATATCTATGAGATCTTCACAAAGTTACTCATGACATCTTCACAACTTAGTACCTCCCCAATAGGTCTTGTGTATATCACATAGTGAATCTAGAACTCTGACTTTCTCAAATGAGAATACGTAAGCTATGAAATGACATGTCTCATTTCAGGATTGAGGTAAGCACGATGCAATTCATACGTAGTGACTTCGAGACATAAAAGGTTAAATGGTTTGTTCTTATTCTGTCTTTAAAAGTGCACTGGTCAATTCATTACCTTCAGAAGATACCTAGGAAGAACTATAGAATCTCCAACTTTCAATGTCCCATAACCAGACATCATAGATTCTCCTAACAATCATACTGAGATTAATAGCCATTTGATCCTTAGATTGTGAATATACTGTTTTAAGCAAACCATGAAAAGTTTGTTCATGCAAATCTATATTTGACTCTTCATTTGTTGTTAGGTTTGTTTAAGGACTAAAGACTATAGTTTATCATAAAGCTTCAAACAGACAAGGAAGAATGAATGAACGTTTCAACTTTTATTAATAATTCAGCAGTTACAAGCAAGAGTCTTCGTGAGACTTTATTACATCAAATGTACATAAATAAAGACTACTACTTTTCTTGTAGGCACCATTGACAACAAAAGCATGGGAATCTCAGCTCTTGCAAAAGTCCCACATCGCTCACAAATGAAAAAAATATCTAAGTTAAAGGCCTATAAATAGGAACACAATGTGTAGTATCTCAAAGTGTGGAGACATATAAAATAGAGCCGGACCAAATTTCACCATGAGAGAACCCTTTCGAGCTCCGACATTGCTCCGATTAACCACGAGCGAAACTCATATCACAGACTGTTCGTTGGTTGTCTGACAGAGAGAGAGTTTGTACGAAAGAGAGAAGATTGGGATTTTCTACATGAAATAACGATACTATCAACCTAACAAGGAGAAAATGATACACATTTTATAATCAAAGCCATTTATATTCTTTTATTATCATAACGAATGGTAATAATTTATTTTTTTTATTATTAAAAGTCACTGAGATAAGCATGTTATACATTTTTATGCTATTTATCTATGTATAATTCTCATAATTCTATTATGTCGGGAATGTGGGACTTTTTTTTTCTTTCTAGTAACATACCCTTACAATATCCTTTGAGAAAACAACCATCAAAACATATAAAGGGCCTACAACCCTTATTAAATCCGTCCTTGCACGCTTTCAGGCAGATATAAACTCTTTCAAAAAACCTTTTATTACCAACAAGAGTTGTTTTCAATAAAGCAGTCGTACCTGAGTTTGTTGTTGTTAGTTGCTTACAGTAATCATCGAGAATCGCGTACTGGTCCTTCACGAATCCCTCCAAAGCTTCTTTTGCCTTCTTCTTTGCTCTATAGAACACATTCTTCGAGACATTGGTGAACTTTGCTGCTGAACTCAATTCCTTAAAATTCTGATAGTCCAAGTTGGGGTTTAGTATGAATTGGTCCAAGAAGTGATTGGCGAGCCATGTACTGGTCACATGCTTGTTATCAAATACAATTTCACATTCGTGCTTATCTACTAGCGTATTAATCCTCACCATCTTCTTGTCCGAATTCAGGATCTTAACATAAAGAACCCATTTACACCATTTTCCTCGACATTTGGCTCTAATTCGATTCTGATCATTGAAACAATATTGAAATTCCATTTCCCCTTTTATGAACTCCTCTTTCAGAATATGTCTCAGATGGCCCATTGTGGGAAATTTCATACCTAGTTTGAACTTGAATTTGTCCAGATTTCCTCGCGGGTTGAACTCTTTACTCGTCTTCCTCGTCTGCCCCTCGCCGTCGTCATCGCTATGCAAGCTTTCAAGGCCAGTCTCATACCTACATCCATCAGACTCTTCAAGCTATGCTCCGACGTCGTTACAGACCTCGTTGACGGCAGACAACCATTGTTAAGGGTTGTTCGTGTTCCGTAAATCAGCTTCGTACCCTCCTTGGTCACCATACTCTTCCTCTTCGAGCTCGATATTTTCAGTTCCAACGGGTTGCGTATCTTCTTCCATCATCGACCAACAATGACCGTGAATTGTTCGTTTTTCAAATTTGGGGATTTAGGGCTATTTTCTTTTTTGTACGTATTTATTTTCGAATTGTTGAGGGTTATTCATTTTATTTGTTTTGTTATTAGTTTTTATTCATTTATTAAATCAAATTTGATTTACAAAATATATTTTAATACAACCGTTAAATTCTGGGACAAGAAACAGGATAACTAGTAACGGTGATAATGAAACAAGACAATAGGTATTTTACTCGTAAAAAGAAATAGATAGTAAAATGAATCAAGAGTAAAACTATATGTATTTATGCCGTCATTTCCTCTATTTTTTTTTAGCTATATCTTCCGCTCAAATTCGACCAAAAAAAAAAAATAGCTGCAATTAATCTATAACTCATCCATATCAACCAGAACTATTCTACATACCAATTACCAAAGAATCGAGCCTCAGTGGCTCGGCCATATTAGAAATTCTAAACTCTTTTTAAAATTTTATAAAGTATTACAAAATCAAAACACACAAATCAAAGTTCAAAATCTATGACGTAACAAAATCAAGTAAATAATAACCAAACTTCAAAACAAACTAAGAAATCAAATCAAATCCAAGCAACTTCGAAATCATAGAAACTCTGGATTCATATCAAATCACCAAAAAACTTAGAAATCAAATTAAAATACAAATTTAATAACAATAATAATAATAAAAAAAGATAACAAATTTAATGCTCAGCAAATGAAACTGAAAATAATATCAGAGAAATAAAAAATAGTACATACCTGTATTTGCGGTAGAGCAAATTTGAGTGGAAAAGGGAAATCTGGGCGGCAAATTGCGGTGAAAGACAGATAGAGTTAGAGAGAGACAAATAAAAGATTTAGGACAACATAGAAAAACTAATTTTCGACTATACATATATTAACCCTCCCAATTCTTTTAAACCCTTAAACCCTGTAAAGATCCCAACATTCCATATTGGTCAGCCTGTGTGTATATACAGTCAACAAGCCGACAAATCAATAACAATGTCAGCGAGTTAAAAGAAGACCACATGCAAATGAGAAATGCATACAGAAGAAGTAACCAAGTTGCACGATCACAAGCTTGTCATCTTAACGAGTCTGTCAAAATGCAAAACCCTAAACCATCTGAAGCAAGTCCAAGCACTGGTCACGACCGTGGGCTACTCTCAAATCCAGTTCTACGCCTTCAAGCTCCTCCGCTTCGCTGCCGTGTCCCTCGGCGACCTCTCCTACACGCGCCGCCTCTTCGACTCACTCCGCGCCCCAAACGTCTTCGTCTTCGCCGCCGCCATCGCCGCCCACGCCGCCGAACTCCGCCACCGCCGCACCGCCTTCGAGCTCTACCGCCTCATGCTCCGCCGCGGCGTGTCTCGACCCAACCACTTCGTCTTCCCCCACGCGCTCAAGTCCTGCGCCGGCGTCCTCGACCCACGCGCCTACGGCTCCCTCCACTCCCAGGTCCTCAAAACGGGCTTCGGACTGGACCTGATCGTCCGCACCGGCCTCGTCGGCCTCTATGCAAAAGCTCCGGCAGGAGTCGAGTCCGCCCGGAAGATGTTCGACGAAATGCCCGAGAGAAACATTGTCGCTTGGACGGCCATGGTTTCGGGCCACGCCCGGGTCGGTGACGTCGGCGAGGCCCTGAAGTTGTTCGAGAGAATGCCGGAGCGAGACGTCTCTGCGTGGAACGCCGCGATCTCCGGCTTCGCTCAGAACGGGCTTTTCGAGCAGGCCATCTCGCTCTTCGAGAGGATGATGATGGTGGGCCCCGGTAGGGTCGGGGCTAGGCCCAACGGGGTCACTGTTTCGTCGGTGCTCTCGGCCTGTGCTCGCGGCGGCTCGCTCCGACTCGGAAAGGGGCTCCACGGCTACGCCTGTCGGAACGGGATCGTCCCGGACGACCCGTTCGTCTCGAACGGCCTCGTCGACATGTACGGGAAATGCGGGAGCCTCAGGGACGCGAAACGGGTCTTCGACAGAACGTCCCGCGAGAGTACGATGATGTGGAACTCGATGATCAACTGCTACGCGATCCACGGCCGGAGCCGGGATGCGATCAGGCTTTTCGAGGAGATGATCGCGCGAAAAGACGGAACTACCCTCCCAGACGAGATTACTTTCGTGGGCGTGCTCAGCGCTTGCGCCCACGGGGGATTGGTCGAGGAAGCTGTGTCTTATCTACAGCTCATGAGCAAAGGGTACGGGATCGAGCCACGGGTCGAACACTACGGCTGTTTGATCGACCTACTTGCCCGAGCCGGCCGGTTCGACGAAGCCACCGAGATCGTGAACGGAATGAGATCGCAGAGCGACGAAGTCGTTTGGAGCTCTCTGCTCAACAACAGCAAGATCCACCGGCGAGTCGAGCTAGCGGAATTCGCGGCGAGGAAGCTCGGGGAGATCGATCCGCGGAACGGGTGGTACGCGATCATGCTCGCCAACTTATACAGGGATTTGGGGAAGTGGGAAGAGCTCAGAAGGATTAGAAAGAGGATGAAAGAAAATAATTCTTGGAAAAAACCGGGATTTAGTCGGATTGAAATCGGAGAAAGGGTTTGGCAGTTTTATGCTGGTGATTGGTCTCATCCTAGAGTTGGGGAGATATTGATTGCCTTGGAAAGCTTAACTGGTTTCTTTGCAAACAATCCCTCTGCGGAAGAACTACTAATACAATGAGTGTTGCCATACCAATTTCTTAGTTTGAGCTTTGAATTTGGTTTATAAGATTACATACAAAACATGTAAAGAAACAATATATATATATATATATATATATAAATATAAATATATATATATATATATATATATATATATATATATAAACTCATAAATTATTTCATGATCCAAAGCCATTGCTTTTGAAGTAATTCACCACCTTTGTGTTGACAATTTAGTTTTAGTGACTTTGTTTCAACTGTTGCACAAACCTAAAACCATAAACAATTTGTACAGGTTACATCAAGAAAAAGAAAAAAGAAAAAAAAAAGTAAAGAATCGAATCATTCATAAATGACAATGACAAGAAGAAAAGTGATCAGCAGCTAACTGTTAGGCAAGCAGAAAAGAAACTCTGGTGAAACGAGTCTGCTCAACAATGGATGCAAGAAGATATGATCCTATCGGGCTACGCCTTTGACTTTTACATCCTGTGGACTTTTCATTTTTTGGAGTATGTTTGGTGATCGGGTCCAACGTCACGAGAGCCCGTGTTTATGTAAGGCCCTCGAAACGTGGCCTGAGGCGGCAGTGCCTTGGACGAGTCAATGACGGGCCTCTTTAATGACCTAACACCAATACCAAAAAAAAAAAAAAAAGCGAGTCAATATTATCATCAGACAAAAAAGCGTTCCCTTTACCAACGACAAACGAGATGCGATTTTGACACTCACGCCATATAGAACGGAAATGCCAATCCTGCGCCTGCGAAAGAAACTAGGCCTATGGCGACCACAACATTTCTCTTTCGGCTCATTGAGATCTGAAGTAAATGAAAGATCTTGGGTTATAGGACAAGAAAACAAGCAAAAACACAGATATGTCATCCATCGAATTCTCGGTTTCTTTCTTCCCATTTGTTCTTTTGAAAATTCACAAAATCACAGAAGCAAATTATATTGAATTCAAGGACATTTCTTTGACAAACGAGGATGAAGGTTTGAGTTTTTGATAACCAAGGACTGAATAAATCGTTGAGAAGCTTCAATGGAGATTACTTTGATATGCGTAAGTTTTAATCCTAAAATACGTCTGGAAATGTTTCTCGGTCAATACAACAGATCATCGGTTTAAAATGAATGGTTTTGCATTCGATGCATATACAAAGCGTTGTAACTAAACAAGCAAAAACCATTACTAAGTAATAGTATCGTGCTCTAAGTGCTCTGGCTAAAATAATGAAAGAATCCGAAAGTTATTTGAGATCTTTTCATCAAAAGACCATAAGCCTTTCGTCTACGAAACTAGAGATCAGCTTAGAAAGAAACATAGCCACACTTCAAACAGATTACAGAAAATTTCCAACAAATGGGTAAGTATTGATCACTAGGAATCGAATTTCAGCGTTAAAACCTAAAACTATTGAGCGAAAAGGAAAAACAAATTCAAGCTCCTAAATCAGTTATGAAATCCTAGTAGCACAAACAAATGAAATTGACCATCAGAGGAGATTAATTATTAGAAATACCGGCGAACCACTTGATCGAGTTCTCCAAGATTGTGGACACAGATTCTTCTGCCACGACCGTTCTCCTAGATTCGAAACCCCCTTAAGAGTCTAAATATAATTTTTCTTCAGTAAGGAGTGATAGCATTTACAAATAAATAAAAAATAAAAGATAAAAAATCACAGAACTTGTGACCAGAAGAATGATGAATATTTAAAATAACTCAACAAAATCATACATGAACACATGTTTTCTATTCCAGATCTAATTTGCTTTTCTTTAGGAAACTTGATAAACCAATTTTAACCTCATATTTGAAAATCAAGCTCCATGTTAAATATTTTAGAAAAACTAAATGTCTGAATCGGTAAAACGTCCAAAATATCATTGTTAATAAAATTTGAAATGATTAAAAAAATAAGATAAAAACTTCGAAATCACTAGAAAAATGAAAGTAAAACTTTCGAAGATATAAAAATGAAGGCAAAAACTTTACAAATATATTATTTTAATATTAGTGATTTTAAAGTTTTTTTATCTTGATCTTTTTAAATCATTTCGAATGTTTTGTCTATATTTTTATAGTGATTTCAAAGTTTTTGTCTTCATTTTCTAGAGATTTCGAAATTTTTTTAAATAGTATTTTGGATGTTTTACTTATCCAAATACTTCGTTTTCTTAAAATATTTAACATAGAGCTTGATTTTCAAATGTGAGGTAACACTGAGTTTTGTTTCTCAAAGTTTTTTTTTTTTTTTGAAAGAGATGGAAATTATATTTGCCATGATCTTGCATAAATGTGGACATTTGTTTTACATAGTTGGTATCTGTTAGAGCATCACAGCGGAAATCTCAAGAATCTAACCGAAAATCCAAACAAACACACGCAAGATATAATTCATGTGTTCGCAATCCGATAACAAAACAAATGCCAATCACGAATAAAGAGAAAAGTATAAGAAGAAGAAGACACGAGAATTATCCTGGTTCGGATCAATTCGATCCTACTCCAGCTTGGGCGTGAGAGAGCTCTGGTTTTTTCGATCCACTATGAAAACCCCAAATCCGGTGAGAGTTACAACAATTCTTTGATTACAAAAGACGCTCTAAACAATTCTCCGAGCAAAACAAACAATCGCTCTTGTTCTCTCTCTCTCTAGTAATCTTGTTCTCTCAATCTCTCTCTAAGGATTACAACACTGGAAATTGGAATGAACAGTATTAACGACTCAAGAGGATAGATATAAAAGATCGAACTTAGTCTGTTACTGATCCCGTACATCGCAGCTCACACAAGGACTAAATGTTCTCTTGACGTGGACCAATGACGAGACACCTTAGTTCACAAATCTCCACCTTGTCTTGTCATTCCTGTTCTTCAGTGAATCAGCACCCTCTCTCACGCCCTTCCTGATGGTCAAGCATAGACCAATCTCAGCAAGTTCAGTGCTTCTCTAAACTTGCTCACTGGTACCGGTTTGGTGAAGATGTCTGCAGGATTCACCTTTGTAGCTATCTTCTTCACGATCACTTGCTTGCTGTTTATGATCTCCTTTATGAAATGAAGACGCACATCTATGTGTTTTGTTCTTTCGTGATGTACACTGTTCTTAGACAAGTGTATAGCACTATGAGAATCACAGAACACATAAGTCTCTTCATTTGGCAGACCTAACTCTTCCACAAAACCCTTTAGCCACATAGCTTCCTTGATAGCTTCCGTGAGATCTATATATTCAGCCTCTGTAGTTGATATAGCCACTACATGTTGTAGCGAAGCCTTCCAGCTCACAGTGTTTCCCCCAATAGTGAAAACATATCCTGAGAGATATCTTCTTTTATCCAAGTCACCAGCATCGTCAGAGTCACAATACCCTGACACTTTACAGCTTTGGTCCTCAGAGCCTTTGAACATCAGTTTCAACTCCAAGCTTCCTTTGATGTATCTGACAAGCCACTTAGCAGCTTCCCAATGTTGTTTTCCAGGTTTGCTCATAAACCTCATAATCAAGCTCACTCCTTGAGCTATATCAGGACGAGTGCTGATCATTACATACATGCAACTACCAACACAGCTTGAATATGGAATGTTCTTCATGTGCCTTGCCTCTGAAGCTTCCTCTTCTTCTGTGACAGCTCTCAGCTTGAAGTGAGCTCCGACTGGGGTTGATACACTCTTTGCATCACTCAGGCCAAAAAGGTCTACAAGTTTTCTGAGGTAGTTGTCCTGAGATAAGGTTAGACTTTTATATCTCTCTTGATGTCCATACCCAGAATTCTTGAAGCTGGGCGTAAATCCTTCATTTCAAATTATGTCTTGAGCTGAGCCTTCATCTTCACTACTGCTGCTTTATCCTTGCAAGCAATCAACATGTCATCTACATAGATCAGTAGATACATGCACTCTTGTGATTTCAGTTTGGTGAAATACACACAGCTGTCATGTTTGCATCTTGAAAAACCTTGCTTGTTCATGAAGTCATCGAACCTCAGGTACCATTGCCTTGGTGACTGTTTCAGGCCATAGAGTGACCTCTTCAGGAGACATACTTTGTTTCCTATAGTGAACCCTTCTGGTTGATCCATGTAAACTTCCTCATCGAGCTTCCCATGCAAAAAAGCTGTTTTGACGTCGAGCTGCTCTAACTCAAAATCATACATCGCAGTTGCAGATAAGATTACTCTAATAGAGGTGTGTTTCACAACAGGTGAGAACATTTCATGATAGTCGATGCCCTCTATTTGTGAGTAACCTTTGGCAACTAACCTTGCTTTGTATCTGGCTTTTTCAACTCCGGGAATCTCTGGCTTGAGCTTGTAAATCCACTTGCAGCCAACTATTCTCTTATCTGGTGGTTTATCTACCAAAATCTGTGTCTGATTCTTATCAAGAGACTCCATTTCTTCTGACATTGCCCTGTGCCACTCTCTCTTTTCTCTGCTGAGTTGTGCTTCTTTGTAACATCTTGGTTCTTCATCAATTGCTTCTGCTGCACTGAGGGCAAAAGCAATTAGATCTGCTTCAGCAAATCTTGCAGGAGGTATAGCCCTTCTTCTTACTCTATCTCTTGCCAGTTGATAGTCACTCAATTCACTTGTGTTGTCAACTTCGTCTTCATTCTGATCAGCAACATGTTCTTGGGCTTCATGATCTTGAGGCATGTCATTTCCTTGATCTTCAATCTGACTTGCTCCACCTTGATTTGTACCATCCTGTAAGTCAGAGATTGTGGTTTGTACCTGCTCTTGACCTGCAATGTTCTGATCAAGCTGTGGACTTGTCTGAAGATCATATTTAGTTTCATAAAAAAACTTTTTCATTGAAAACAATGTCTCTACTAATCACAATTTTCTTTTCATCAATAAGCCAAACTCTATATCCCTTTATACCTTCAGGATAGCCAAGGAATATACCTTTCCTGGCTCTTGGATTCAGTTTGCCTTGACTGATGTGGACATATGCCATGCATCCAATAGGTCTTAGATGCTCATAGCTGGGCTTGTGTCCTGACCATAGTTCTTCTGGCACTTTGAATTCCAGTGATGAGTTTGGCGATCGGTTGATGAGATAGCATGATGTTGAAGCTGCTTCAGCCCAGAACTTCTGATTCAGTCCGGATTCAGAGAGCATACACCTCACTTTGTCCATGATAGTCCTGTTGAATCTCTCAGCGACTCCATTCTGTTGAGGAGTGTAGGGACAAGTGTGTTTCCTGGCTATACCACATTTCTCACAAAAATCATCAAACTCTTTATTACAAAATTCAAGCCCATTATCTGTTCTGAGTCTTTTGACCTTTTTGTTTGTCTGGTTTTCTATAAGAGTTTTCCAGACAACAAACTTGTCAAAAGCCTCATCCTTTGTTTTCAGAAAATAAATCCAGATTTTTCTAGAAAAATCATCTACAAAGGATATAAAGTATTGACATTTTGAAATAGACAGAGTTACTTGTTGTGATCCCCAAAGATCAGAGTGTATGTAGTCTAACATGTCTTTTGTGTTGTGTATTGCTCTTGTGAAACTCAGTCTGTGAGTCTTGCCAATTACACATGTCTTACAGAATGTCAACTGCTTGATCTTCTTGATGTTGATGAGGCCTTGCTTGCATAGCTTTTGGATCCCTGTTTGACTCATGTGACCGAGTCTCTTGTGCCACAATTCAGTTTCATCTGTGGCTGCTTGAACTGAGTTTGATTCACCAAGAACTGTCTCTCCATCTAGAACATAGAGGCCATTTTGTAAGTGACATTTGAGAGCCATCAATATTCCCTTGAAGATCTTTATGACTCCACCTCGAGCTTTGTATGAGTAACCTGCAGCATCAAACACTCCAAGTGATAGCAAATTTCTTTTTAAATCAGGAATATGCCTTACTTCTCTGATGATCTTGCAAGATCCGTCATCTAAACGAATCTTGATGGATCCAACTCCAAGAACATTGCAGGCATGGTTGTTTCCCATGAGGACTTTCCCTGCATCCTTAGGCTCATAGTCAAAAAGCCAATCCCTTATTGGAATCATATGAAAGGTACACCCTGAATCCAATATCCATTCATCTAAAGGGTCTTGGTCTGAGACTGTGAGTACTTCAGCGTCTCCAAGACCACTTGAGATGTTTGCTGAGTCTCCGGATGAGCTGACTTCTTTTGAGTCCTTCTTTCTATCAAGGCAATTCTTCCTCCAGTGACCTTCTTTGTTGCAATGCCAGCAGACATTCTTGTCTTTCGATCTTGACTTGGATCTTGATTGGCTTTTCTTTCCCTTCTCTCCCTTCTCTGATTGTCCTCTCACAGTTAGGCCTTCGTTCTTTGATGACTTGACTTGAGACTTGAGGTCTTGCTCCTTTGAATAGGCTGCAGAAACAACTTCCTCTAAAGATAATTTTTCTCTACCGTATTTCAAAGTGTCTCGCAATTGATCAAAAGATTTAGGGAGAGAGTTAAGGAGAAAGATAGCCTGGTCTTCGTCATCGATCTTCACGTTCAAGCTTTCGAGGTTTGAAACCAGCTTCGTGAACTCATCGATGTTGTCGTCCATTGATCGTTGTTCGTCCATCTTGAAACTGTAGAATCTCTGCTTCAGATAGATTCTTGTGGGAAGAGACTTTCTCATGTATAGAGCCTTGAGCTTTGACCACATGGCGTGCGCTGTCTTTTCTTCACCACCTTCCTCAAGATTTGGTCACTTAGACTCATAATAATTGCGTTCTTAGCTTTCTTCAACACTTCTGGCTTCTTGTCTGATTTGATTGCGTCTGACATTTTAGATTCTTCTTTCAGCGCTTCGTCGAGGCTGAGATTGCCAAAATGCACCTCCAATATTTTGATTTGCCATAGGCCAAAATCATTCTTGCCATCGAATTTGTCGAAGTCTGTCTTGAAACTCGTCATCGTCGAAACTTGATCAGGGCTTCGATTTCAGTTAGAACTTCAAGACTTTGATCGCCAATGGGTGAGCGTGTTGTTCTACCTGATTTCTGCACAGAGAAAAGGGCTCTGATACCACTTGTTAGAGCATCACAGCGGAAATCTCAAGAATCTAACCGGAAATTCAAACAAACACACGCAAGATATAATTCCTGTGTTCGCAATCCGATAACAAAACAAATTCCAATCACGAATAAAGAGAAAAGTATAAGAAGAAGAAGAAGACACGAGAATTATCCTGGTTCGGATCAATTCGATCCTACTCCAGCTTGGGCGTGAGAGAGCCCTGGTTTTTCCGATCCACTATGAAAACACCAAATCCGGTGAGAGTTACAACAATTCTCCTATTACAAAAAACGCTCTGAACAATTCTCTGAGCAAAACAACCAATCGCTCTTGTTCCCTCTCTCTCTCTAGTAATCTTGTTATCTCAATCTCTCTCTAAGGATTACAACACTGGAAATTGGAATGAATAGTATTAACGACTCAAGAGGATAGATATAAAAGATCGAACTTAGTCTGTTACTGATCATGTACATCGCAGCTCACACAAGGACTAACTGTTCTCTTGACGTGGACCAATGACGAGACACCTTAGTTCACAGTATCCCTATTCCCCTTCTAAATAATTTATTTTCCTCCATAAAAAACAAATAAAATGGTTTTCTATACTGAAATTGGCACACCATTATTTAGCAAAGATTGAACCAGGTATATTAGTACCAAAATCTATGAAACTTTATCTACTTTATCAAGCCAACAAAACCATAGTTATTGTTTAATTTCATAAAAGGGCTTAGGTTTTGTTGTCGATGAAATTTGAACAACAATTAAAGACTTCATACGTAAATTATCCGTGAACATGTATATTAATATATATATATATATATATATATATATATATATATATATACATTAAATACATACTTTATGCATGAACGTGTGTATATATACACACACACACAAGATCAAGACTATCGGCAAGCTTCTACGGTCGATAGTTTTATGGAAACTATAGGCGAACCCACTCAACCATCGGTGAACTTCACCCTCGACATAAGATCTTCGACGAGCACCCAAAATAATTGGCGAAAGTGACCGTCGGTGAGAACCACCTTCGACCTGGCCTTCGGCGAGATAGACGAACGAGACCTTTGGCTTCAAAGAATCATCGGCGAGAACTCGTGTTGAACTCACGCCTGAACTATGAGCGAAGCTCGCGACCTTTAGCATGTTGTGTGCCTTGATCTTTGGCGAAGAGACACCTTTGGAAAAAAAACCATCGACATCTTCAACCTTTGATAAGCTTCCAAAACCATCGGCGCCATAAGTCCATGAGCCCTTCGGCGTGATCTCACATACATCTTGTCTGGTGCAACATTATCGACCATGTAAAAGCAGGAGCAACAATAATAATAGTAATAATAATAAGGGTAATTTAGAAAAGTACCTTATAGATTGCTAAATAGCCAAGGTTTTGTAAATAATTAGTAAATAGCCGGCCAATTAAGTAGTCATCCAAAATTACTAGAACGCCCAAAAAAGATTTCCCGTCCATTCGCCCATTTAATGATGAAAAAAAAATCAAGAAATTTCTATTCCCGAGATTCTAGGTTATTAAACCTCTTCATTATCCGTTGGACCATTTACTCGGTCAAAAGAAAAAAAAAAGCTTTAAAAAAAAGTTCTCAAAGAAAAAGAAAAATATTTGTCTCTCCTCCAGCAAAATCCAGTCCACCATCTCCGACCTCCGATTTCGGCTGCAGTGACTCTCTCAGGTATGGATTTGTAGATGTTCTTGATAGTTTTACAAGTATTTACTAATTTCAGAAAAAGAATTACACAAAAAGTGGAAAGATAACCTGGGTTTTGGATTCGATTTCTGAAAATATTTATTTTGTGTTAATCATCTTCCTCGTCGATAAAGATTCACGTATTGTAAATGGATGTTAATATTCGTATATAGCTTATTCATAATCCTAGATTTTTTTTTCATAAACCCTATAAATTCCAGACGAGATTTGGAGGTTCGGGTTGTAAATGGCTTGATGTGTGTTTGTATATTTACATATATTTACTGCATAATATGTCTAGTTCTGAATTTGTTATAACTAAATTGGAATATTAACACGTATTTATTGCAAAACAGGGTTAATAGAGCTCAACCACGATGAAAATAGCTGCCGTCAGATATAGAAACTCATAATAACGTCGTCTACCAAAAACAGTTTGTAAATCATTTTGAATACATTCTGTATTTACACCACCTGACAATGGGTTATGGTTTTCCAGCTATTGACGTTCAAAAAGCTTCACTGCAACATAACAGCGACAGTAAATATATATAAATACAAAAGTAATTTTTATGTAAATCTGTGCGAGAATAGACTAAAATTTAAAAAAAAAAAATAATACACCACCTGATTCATTCAGAGGAAACCCAACCATCTTAAGGATCAATGAATTTTCAGACGTGTGAATAATTTTCGGCCATCAAATTAAAAAGTAAAGAAATAATTAGAACAGCAAATAAAGGAATAAAAAAAAATATATAAGGAAACCAATCAACAAATAGTCAGCCACGTTTAAATAGTTGCTACAAATAAGGAACTTCCTGAAATTCCCTAATATCTGTTCACACGCTCAAATTCGTTCAAAAATAAAACTTCCGGAAATACAAAACAATTCAAAATTCAAAAAAATTCAGAATTTATTCTAAAAGGCAGGATTCGGAATAGAAAAAACAAGTAATTGGGCCATGTCATCCGAATGGCTATTTACTTAATATTTACAAAACCTTGGCTATTTAGCAATCTATAAGGTTTGGTTTGGCTATTTTGCTAATTTAATGCATACGACACGTAGAACATATGCATATTATATATATATATATAAAGAAACTATACATATATATATATATATATATATATTTAATAAATGCATAAATATAAATGTGTACATCAATAAGGCATGTGTAGGTGCATATACCAAATACACATATGTACAAAATATAAATACATAAATATATATTATATGTGTATATGTATATGAAAGGCACAAAAAATAACCATCGGTCATCCCTTGTCTCTGCCAAACCATCAACCAAACCGTCTCAAGGCAAAAATTGCCTCCAAGACTAATGTGCCTTAAGCACACCACACATCTATAAATACCCGTCTCCATCTATAATTCAATATAAGTCTTTCTCGACTTAAAAAAAATTCCTTCACTCTCGACTCACTATTTTTTTCTCTCGACACTAGAGACGAGATATTAGCCCCCACCTCGACTAACACAACGAACACGTCGGAGCGCACGCCAGGAAAAACTCTTTCGCGTCCCTCTAGTTCACGTTTCTTATCTTTTCAGGCGAAGAATACGACGAACACAAAGAACGCAAGGAACCCGAAGATCGTGGAGAACCCGAAGAACAAAAAAAACTCAAAAGACTCAAAAACACGAAGAACCCGACGAACCCAAAGAACACGACGGACCCGAAGAACTCAATGAACACACGAAAAACTTGGCGAACCCGAAGATCGTGAAGAACCCGTAGAGCACGACGAACACGAATGCAAACTAATCACGAAGTGACAACGAATCGGGAACCTCTTTCCGGCGAGGCAAACACAACGAGAAGGGAAGATTTCACCACATCCGACCTACGTGCGGTCATAAGGTCAGGCCCTAGACTGAACTACGGATGGTTCTAAGTGTTAACCCAAAATGGCGTTAACAGATAAGCAAGTGCAAAAGCTTGGAAGATTGACTTACTACCCACAACAATTATGTTGTTTGCTGCCCTTCGACTAAAAAAAAAGTTGTTATTCTAAACTCTCGTTCTCACTCTAAGATAATGTTGGTAATTTTTTATTTTGAATCGGTGAAGAAAAGAAAGGAAACCGTTCTTACCTTGTGAGTTTGACAAAACTCCAATGACTCTCTTCTAATTCTCACTCGTTCTCTCTGTTTTCCGGCGAGAATCTATCTATCTCGATCTTCTCTTCTCCGGATTTCATTCAGTAAAAATTAGGTTTTGAGGTTGTTTCGAATTTGCCTTCTACGGAATTCATTTGGGAAAACATGAGAACTGTTAATGTGTTTTTTATTAACATTTCAGGACACGTGGTGTGGGCAGACTTGGTCACATGTCTTGTCTCGGAGGGCCTTAAGTCAATTTTCTAGGATTCATGAAGTACAATGGAGATAAGGACAAGAGCTCGAATAACCGTGAGTTCCAGAAGAAATTCGAATTATGATGAAAGGCGAGAAATCCGCTCTTTTAGAAGTCAAGAGAAAGAGAGAACATTTTACAGGCGTTGGCTCTAAAGGTGATTCGATCTTTGATTTTTAGGAAGGATATGAAGGTGTTGCGTTTTGAGGGTCCCTAAGTCACTTTTCTAGGGTACAGGATGTACAATGGAGATAAGAGCAAGATCAAATAACTGTGAGTTCCGGAAGACTTTCGAATTATGACTAAAAGGGGGGGGATCAGCTTCTTTTGAAGCCAAGAAGGAGAGAGCACTTTTTGGTCTATACCCGATACATCCCTCAATTCACGGTTCTAAGGAGAGATTTGAGTGTGGTGGTAGGATATTCCTCTTATTAAGTGAATAAAATGATAATCGATTTCTCAAGCTCTTTGACACTTTTAGAGATGGATTGTAATTTGGCTTGGTTAACTTTTGTTTGTGAGAGAAATGTTTGAGAAAGTGAATATTTCTTCTCACATTCTAGAGACAATAGAAGTAAATTATTCCTCTTTTGTGTTTCATTTTCTCTTTTTCGTGTGATATTGTATGAGTGGAGTGGCTTTAATTCTCTTTGTTTTTATCTCAAGTATGTTTGAGAGACAAAATTTAGGTCAGTGGAAATTTTGCGAAAGTTTTTCTAAGTTTGAGAGAAATTTTGAGATAAATGGTGAAATGGGGGGTATTTATAAATTTTTTTAGTTGGGTTGGGTGAGATATGAGTTTTGGTGGGTTCAGTCGGATTTAGCCTCAAAATCCTCTTGGAACATGGTTTTGGGCGAGGCTTTTAAGTTAAGGGCGAATAGAAATGAGTTGAGGACGAGAATACTCTGATTTGAGCAGGAAAAACCTCATTTTGGTGTGTGGGAAACAGGCGCAGCAGCTGGAAAGGTGGTCTGAAAACTAGGCTTTTTGCAGGATTTGGGTCTTTGGCTCATTTTTTTGGGTTGGCAAAATTTGGGGCAACAAAACTTATATAGTGGCTATAGGCCTTTTGCTTTCAATCGTATATATAGAAACTTTACATATGAATTTCATCTTGGCCACTCAATCAGCTCCATAGAGGTTCTCTTTCTTCATCTAAGGTTCGTGACTCTATAATGAGAAGGATGGAAGGCCAAGTAATTCTTTATCTTTGATCCAAGGACGATATATTGAAGAGATTCTTTTTTAAGATTGGGTCTTTATCTCTCTTAGGTTTAAAAGATGTGGTAAATGTGGGAGTAGGATCCGACCTCCCCATTAAACTATCCAGTTAGGCCTAAGCCCAAGTGAATATGAAAATAATTGAGTTCGGCTCAATTAGGGCCCAGCTCATCCAAAACGAGTTATCTCGTCACAAGCCCGAGGCCCAACACACCTAAGGCGGCCTCTCTTCCCTAGCAGGACTAGGTCTTAGCTTTCACGTCGTCAGCCTGGAAGAAGCAGTCTTCACCCAGTTTTCTCGCTCTCACCAGCTCAGGTCAACTGATGAACGAGCACCTTGACGACCTCCAGCACAACCACGCGTCCTCCAGATGGACGATCAAGACGAGTCGACCTCAACTATAAATAGACTAGATCTAGATGACGAAATGGTGTCAGAATTACCATTACTAATCTTTATTTTCAAACTTGTACTCGTTCCTAGCTGAGCTCATCAATTAGTCGAGTTCGATCCCAGTTGTACTGATTCATCTCGCATTGAATAAAATCACATTTATTTCCATTCGCTTATTATCTATTATTTTCATTACAGTTTTATTCGATTCTAGTACGATGAATTCTTGAGATCCACATAAATATAAATAATATAATACACTAAATATAATCTATAGTTTCGTTATTTTTGAGGGAACGAATCCGACGTCAATAGTGAACGTGTTAGTGAAGATAGTTTTGATTTCGCTCAAGGTTTAATTTCTCTTCAGTACGACCAAGAGTGTTAGCGTATTAATAAGAGGAATATTAAACACGTTCAATAATCCACGTCTTTATTTGGTAAATTCAGAGATTAATTGCCGTAAGAGTTGACGTTAAAGAAAGGAGCTTCACATGGACCGGTGAACGTGTGAGTAAGCTTTGGAATCTCGTAATCACCTTAGGAGCTTCACTTATAATAGTAAGAATTAAAGTGTGCTTTCGGACATCAATGTTAATATAAGCTCCATTTTTTTCTATGAATAATGGAACATAGTGAACAATAAACCAGTATTACTTCCATTCCATATTAATTCCATTGATTACGTATACTGAAAAAATCATTACATGCTCTTGATACTTGCTGAATCTATATGCCAATATCAATTTACAAATTCATATATATTTTTATAGAACTTTTCTCTTAAATCGTAAATATATTTCAGATCTCAGTTTTTTTTTTAATTAAGCGACGTTTTTGTTTTAAATAAAAAATAAATAGGATGGAAATATGCTGCACAATATTAATATATGGTAATTCTGAGCCAAAAAAAATAATAATAATAATATATGAAACATCGTACAAATGGCACGTGACATGATGTCTAAATGTCACCATTAACATATGCATATGCTACCCGAATCATACGTAATACGAATACCCATCCAACATTTAATAATGCCAAGCATAAGACAGTACTTTTACAGGACTAGTGGCCAATAATAATGAAATGAAACCAGACATATATCAAAACACACAAACGCAAACATACTGATCTAGATTTTTCTCTAAGAAATAAGCAACAATTATTGATTGAGAAAACAGATCGCAGTGGATCGGAGTAAGAAGTGATTAGGACGGAGATTTGGAAATTAGAGAAGGGAAATCAAGAAGCACAATCTTGTCTATGACAGTTGAGAAAGTGGCTGAGAACTCGACATGTTTCGGGTTGGTTTGAAACTCAGTGAAGTCTTCTTTCTTGTTGAATGTCATCAAGAAGGCATGAGTGAATCCTTGCCTAAGAATGTCTAAGCTCTCCACATCTTGACCCCTGTAATAGAAAACCAATAAACCATTAATTATCAAATCAAAATATAATAACTTGTCAAAATAACATACAAACAAAAAAGAAAAATGGAAGTACAGATACCACTCAAAAGACTTGACGGAATCAATCTCGGAGACCAAACTCTCCATCCCTTTGATAACATCTTCCACAACCACGTCTTCCTTGAACTTCACAATAACCAAGTGCTTGAAACTCTCTCCCATATTTTATTTTCCCCACTCTCTCTCTCTCTCTCTCCCTATTCTTACAGATGAAAAACAGTATGCTTAGAGTTTATAACCACAACAATAGAATACATATATATAGTACTTTTGGTGTGGTGGGACTTATAAGAGACGTGTAGAGAAATATGAATAGTACAAAACCCTAAGAACATGCAATGACATCTCACGCACCACTCGTGTTGGCCTCAATCAATCACCAATCTGTCGGCTTCTCTTTATTCAGACACAATCTGCAACTCAATATATTTTTGAAAGCTAAGCCTTTCTTCTTTTTCTCTCACACGCCCAACTTATGTTTTTGCTTAGACCATCTTCAACCCCAAATGATATATTTGGTGTGGGAGATACTCTAACTCACACAAGATATTACATTAAATTGATGCAAAATTTAGTGTGATGAATATTAAATTTAGTGTGGAACTATTCATCTACATCAAATTGGTGTAACACATTTTTTAATTGCAAATGCATCCTAAAAAAAACATAATTTATAATTTTGATCATAATTTAAATAGTTCATAAAAATAAAGTACATATCATTTATTAAAAAAGAGAGTAAACAATAAGATAACATTAATCGAGTACATAACATTAATGAAACACAATACACACTGAATAAAATACCACACTAATTA
Source organism: Urtica dioica subsp. dioica (assembly GCF_054948205.1). Taxonomy (NCBI): domain Eukaryota; kingdom Viridiplantae; phylum Streptophyta; class Magnoliopsida; order Rosales; family Urticaceae; genus Urtica; species Urtica dioica. The sequence goes on from NC_142766.1 coordinate 11,976,955, forward strand.
TACTAATAAAAATATAAATACAATCTCAATAAAAGTTAAACTTAACACACACGTAATTATAGAGAAAAAAAGATACAAGTACATGCATAATACAATAAAAACACAAAGTTAAATTACTTGGACAAACCTATTCTTTATTTTTTGTTTTAAGTTATTTTGAGTATTTAAGTTTACCTATATAATGAAGTGTTTTATAAATTTAAGGGAAAATATCACATTTATACCATGTGTTTTAGTGAAATGTCGAGTTTAACCCTCGGTTTTCAAAAATTTCGAGTTCATACCCTCTGTTTAACTAAAATGACGAAATTATACCCTGAAATGAATAACAGCGTCACAAGTCTCATTTTCATTGATATTAACTCTTATATAAGAAAAACCAAATCAAATCTAAATCAGTGCCCTAACTTCTAAATTCTCAATTTTGAAATAAAAATAGCCTTAAATTGAAATTAAATAATAAAACTCATACCTCCTAATAAATGACTTCATTCAGTGTTCGAATTATAACTCTAAATCCTGGATTCTCTGTTCGAATATGCGATTTTGATGACTATCAACTATCGATGTTTACCCCTTTGCATCTTTCTGTGTTCTTCACGATTAAGAGATTGTTGTTTATTTTTTAGTTTTTAAATAAATTACATATACGGTGCGAATGAATAAAGATAATTGGTGTTTATATATAAATATTATAGTCAACGTCAATGAAAAATCAATAAAAAGAATATTCGTGACACTGTTGTCTATTTCAGGGTATAATTTCGTCATTTTAGTTAAACAGAGGGTATGAACTCGACATTTTTGAAAATCGAGGGTTAAACTCGACATTTCACTAAAACACAGGGTATAAATGTGTTATTTTCCCTAAATTTAACCTATGAATGTACCAAATATGTTTTTTTTTCAATGTAAATTTTTTTTATATTAATTTTGTGATATTAATTAAGGATTAAAATTTCGGGGTATGGCGGAGAAATTATGCCAAAATTTCGTTATTTGTGGAATTCCAACACGAAAGTTTCTAGTTAGTCGTTTCACCAAAATATGTCGTCGAAATTGCATGGGCATGTCGTTCGAATTGCATTGTCGTTTCGCCCACAAATGTCATTTTTTATGCTATAAAGGGCAAAAGTTCGGGATATTGCAAGAAAAATTCGCCAAATCAAACCCTAAAAATTGCTCTCCAAGACGACGACAAAGACAGGCGACACAAAGCGCGATTTCGACCAAGCCTAGGTTATTTTGACACATCATGCACAAAATAAGCATTTTTTCGGAAATTTCGCCATGATTTCGGGCTGCTGCAGTGTTTTGTCTGTCGTTTTATGTTGGCAAGAATTAAAAATGTCAATTTTCGTAATGTTTTGATTTTTTTTGTAAAATTTTGCTGAATGAACACATGTTTATTTATGTTGTGCGATTTATATATGTTTATTTCAAAAAAAATTTGAAAGGTTTCGAAAATATTGGGTATGTAAGGTTGATTATTAATGTAAATAATGTTCCGAAAATTGAAGTTAAATTTGTTGTTGCTTGAAAAATGAAATGTTTTATTTCGTGAAATTGAATTAATGATGACAATGTCATAGAACTTTTAGTTGATATTTACTAATATGTTAATGGGTAAAGAACGATAACAGATGAAAGCGTATGAAAGCATTGTACGAAAGTAGCTGGAACCCTTAATCATTTTACATGCAATTATTGTGGAGTGACGACAAGAGGATGGGGTGTGGTATGTATGAAATTTCCAAATTAAACTTGCAAGTTGACTAATATTGTTACATTTTTGTTATGTAGTTTTAAATTTTATAATAAACAAAATTGCATATATATATATATATATATATATATATATATATATATATATATTATCGCAAGTATTGTAATAATTGTAATATTGCCAAAAATATATGTGCAGTGTGTGGGTAAAATATTTATTGAATCTCAAAAGTTTAAAATAGAATAACCCATGAACGCTTCCTATTATTAGCAAATTTACCATCAAAATAATGCCAAAATATTATGGATAATTGGTATGTAATTAACTAAAGAATAAGAATATAGTAGCAAGTAGTGCTCTTAGAAGCTAGGCCATTTGTATGTCTTGGAAGAAACTAAAACAAAGTTTGAAAATTTGAAAAGAAAAATGTAAAATTGAAGAGACAAATTAGACAATATATACTTCTGTAACGTGATGGTATTGCTATGTATAAAACTATAAATACATTTGAACAGACTTATTTGATATAGCATACTTGCTTTTTTTTATCACATAAAAGGGGTCCCTCAAATTAGCTTTAGATCTGGTGCATGCAATATTGACATTTTGAGTCGTCCGCCCCTACGTAGGACTGGCACATCATTTTTCTTTATGGAACACAATACATCATCATGTCTTCCAAATGCTATCATCATACATTAAAAGACTCGGCTTTTTCAAAGTGGGCTCATTATTCGAATGGCCTTCTCTCTATGCCCTTGCCCACGTGATATATCATATTGATCGTTTAAAGATGTATGGTAAATTAGACAATAACGCATGGATTTCATAATTGCATGTCTTTATGGAATCTGTTACGCACTAATATGCAACTACGACCTTCTTTGAAAAGAGGGCAATATAGTGTTGGTAGGTCCCATATATTTGTGTAGTATGTGCGCACATTAGTTAAAACGTAAACTTCTAATTGATGTCTTACAGATTTCAGTGTCAACTCGTGTTTATATTATGTTTCTCTATTCCTTTTTCTTTTCTTTTTAATTTTTTTTTGGGGTTAAAATGGACATGGACATTAGTAGCAGTTTCGAAAGAAAAATGAAAAAAAAAATTTGTAAAATTTTCAAAACAAGTCTTTCTTTTTTCTTTTTCTTTTTTTTCGCATAAAATCTTGAGTAAATGTCGTTTTATCTAGATAAAATTATATCTGCACATAATTTTATGGAGATGTTGCCTATTGTAAGCAAAAAAATAAATAAATTAATTAAAACCAAAGACTTCTATGAATGTATTTTTAAAAACCTCATTTTCTTATACCTTGCGAAAAAGATTTGACATTCCTTCTAAGCCAAAAGATTTTATCAACACATTGCACATGTTTGAGTACCATTTCACTATATCACGTCTTAGAAATGTCTAATTTGAGTATTAACCTTCCGGCCCGTTTATGAAAGCCCAAAGATTTGTTCGGATATTGTCGCTGCATAATGTCTTTCCATTCGACTTACCAAGCACATGGCATTCATTGTCATAGCGTTAATTTGGCTTCCCAGAAATATGGCACTCATATCTCAAAGACGATATACAAGCGATGAATTCAACCCAAAACCCAATACAAGTATTAGTCTCGTCTAGGCCCCAAATTTTAATGAGCCCAGACCCATCGCCCCAAGGTCCCAAACATGCATAAGTGCCACAAGGTCCCAAATCTGAGGAGGTTCGGGACCATGCATATGGACCCCGGCCCTTGAAAATTCCAGACAACGGTCCATGTCTCAATACCATTATCCATTGTCAAAGAGCAAAGAAAGTCGTTGAGTTTTGATACTTCGCTAAATCCTCATTTTGCCTCATAAGTGCCATAATCTCTCTACTTTCTCTCATAATATTCTTTCCATATTAGTATGTATTTTCTACTACCTTTGTTTCATTTGCTACTAAAAATAAATTGTATTTTCTACTCTTTTCACACATTACATGAGAAAATTAAAAGTGTTCAAGTACACGATTTATTTTTATGAAAACAGTGCACGTATATTATCTTTGAAAGTTAAATCCAATATTGATATCAATAGTGTCCCCGCTTACATGTATGCAAGCTGAGCATATTTTATTGCATGATTGTTATGCATACAATCCATGAAAAAAATTAATAAGTAAAATGTAATCTATTTGATTTTTTTATTAATAAAGAAGATATTCGGTAGTGCTATATGCAATATGTAACATTTGTTAATGGGTTAAATAGTAACTTTTAAATAATTGATTCTATGTATCCTTATACCAACGGTCCATCGACTGAAATTTAATCAAAATGGGTTTTAAGCATAATTGTTAAATGGTGTGATTTGTGAAATTCTTGTTTAACTTTTGTATTTGTAGTTAGTTTCTCTCCTAAATTACACTTTATTTTCCATGTGGGATTTTCTTTTGTATCAACGTGAACCCGACAGATGCCACCAATGACACGCTCACTGCCCCGTTCTCCGAAGATGAAGTACGAGCTGGATTCTTTGGTATTGACCCCCACAAAGCTCCCGGCCCCGACGGCTTCTCGGGTATTTTTCTTCCGAAAATATTGGGAAATCGTCGGCCCAAGCGTGACCAAGACTTGCCTCGACGTCCTCAACAACAAGCAAGGTCTTGGCTCCCTCAACGACATTGTTCTCACGCTTATTACGAAGATCAAAGATCTGAGACTGGTGCAAGACTTCCGCCCAATAAGTCTATGCAACGTCGTCTACAAAGCCATCTCCAAATGCATTGTCAATCGCGTAAAGACCTCCATAGAAGGGACGATCTCGGAAAACCAAAGTGCTTTCATCATAGGCCGACAAATCATCGACAACGTCATTATTGGCTTCGAAGGCATCCACACCATGAATAAAATAAACTAAATATCTTCGAGATACTTTAATAAATAAAATATTCAAATCATATCTAATATTTATTTACTTCTCATATTATAATATATTATTCAGGTAACTGAATGATATATAATATCTCCATGAGATTCTCATTAAATAATATAATTAATATATTATTTGTTTCTCACAATAAGATATATTATTCTATAAATAGAATAGTAGATAATATCTTCATAATACTCTCATAAATAATTGCTATATTAAATACTCACCAAATCGGATCATATTTAATATATAATATTTATTTCCTATTTGAGAGAAGCCTTAATCCAATTGGGCTTTGATCAAACAAATCCGAGGTCCATGTACACTGATGTACACGCCTAAATCTTAGTGATATTCCAAAGTTACTTAATAATTACTAACTTATTCGTAAAGTGATTTATTATGAATGCGAAAGATATTGGAACCAAGCTGCAATAGTGAGTGCATAGTAAAATTCACATATTTACTACAAGAGCTTTCTAACTCATTTTACCAGAGTAGACCTAATAATTCAAAGCTAGATGAACACGAGCGAGAGTGTAGACACCGTTACCTCTCTTCTTTCGTTTCATCAAATCTTGGTGATATTCCACGAAAATCCCAAGATTGAACCTCTCAACGTTATCAAAATTATATTTACTTGTTCCTTATAAATAAGTGTCCATGGATATGGTTAGTGTTGGAATCGATCTAGGGTTTAAGAAAATAATTAACGCTTCGGTAAGCGGCGGAATTTTAAAAATTTTCTTTTACAAGTAAAAACGGTTTTTACTAACCTAGACAAGTGCAAGTACATGTAATTAAAAACTAATATGAGCTAAGAAGTTTACTAACCTTTCTTGAAGCTTGATCTTTGATAAGCTCTTAGAAAGTTGCAACGCTCGTCTCCCCTCGCAGCACGTCTCTCTTTCTTTCCTCGGCACCTCGAGCAACCACGAAAGTTTCTATCACTAAATCACTCGAAATAAAGGAATTAGTGAGTGGGCACTTTTAAACACTACGACTTAAGAACGAGTCTTGAAGTCGCAGAGCTAAACACTAGGTCGAGTGAGGACCTAGGTGCCAAAACAAGAAAAATCGAAAATAAACTAGAGAGAGAGAGAGAAGAGGGGCGGCAACCACAAGTTCTAGAGAGAGAAGCTCTCAATCTCTAACTTATGTGGAATGAGAAAAATGAGAAGAATGAGGCTCCTATTTATAGGAGAGGTCTCACCTTCAATAAGGTAGTTTCCTCTTCTATAGAATATCACATATTCATGAGCCAATTTCCTCTTTTCCTCTATGATGCACTCGGCCAAGGTGGGCTTCATTAAGCCTTGGATTTGTTTCCTTTTTTGTTCCTTGCCTTGCTTCTTTCTCAACTTGGGCGCCTACCTCTTATTTCCCTTAGAGGAAATTTGTTTCCTCTTTTTCTTTTGGCAAGTATCTTCATACATTTATGCACAAAATATTCTCTCTATCTCTTGGGTATGTTGGGCGCCTATAGCCTTCTAGAAAAGACTTCTAGAAGCTTTTCCATTTGTTCATGACAACATGAAAAAGACCCATTAAGAATTTTCAATAAAATTCTTATGAAATGAAATTAATTCACCAGGCCCAATTATTTCAATATGGCCGAGTGACATTAAGTCATCAAATGAACTTGTCAAAATTTATTGACATCCATTTCATCCTATGTCTCAAAAGACAAAAATACCCTTTTGACAATTTTCGTTCTTGTTTTGACTTAGCTTCCAGTTTAACTATTCATATCGATGTGATTCGTGACAGTGACCTCATGGACCCAAATGAACAAAGCTTGAGCTAAACACTTGGACTCAAAAGTTCACAAACCTTTTCCAAGTTTAGCTTAATGCCAACTGACTCCACTAAAGAGCTGACACTGAAAATCTCTCGGTTCAAATGAATTTATTTTATACTCAAGAATTCACCTAATTATAATGAGCGGATCCACTGAATATTATCTATGTTTACCCTTCATGAATGTCATCAGCTAGTCGGGATTTACTAAATTACTATTTTACCCTTCTAGCTGTTATTTCCTCAACTCATTTGTCGCTTGTGAATAAGTTAGAAACAATGTATTGACGAGGAGCTAACAAGTCACATTGTTTCATCCAAAAGAGTCAGGACTCAATTTGGACACTGACCAGTTCATTTATTCACACTCCAAGGTACAAAGCATGAGGTGACATACATTGCATTTCAGCAATCTTGTACATGAATTCCATATCTATGAGAACTTCACAAAGTTACTCATGACATTCTCACAACTTAGTACTTCACCAATAGGCCATGTTCGGAATCACATAGTGAGTCCGAACTCTGACTTTCTCATATGAGAATACTAAGGTGTGAAATGACATGTCTCATTTCAGGATTAAGGTAAGCATGATGCAATTCATACATAGTGACTTCGAGACATAAGAGGTTAAATGGTTTGTTCTTATCTTGTCTCTAGAAGTGCACTGGTCAATTCAGTACCTTCGGAAGATACCTAGAAGAACTATAGAGTCTCCAACTCTCAATGCCTCATAACCAGACATCATAGATTCTTCTAACAATCATACTGAGGTCAATAGTCCTTTGACCCTTAGATTGCGAATATATCGTTTTAAGCAAACTACGAAGAGTTTGTTCATGCAAATCTACATTTGTCTCTTCGTACGTTGTTAAGTTTGTTTATGGACTAAAAGACTAAGGTTTTATCATAAAGCTTCAAACAAGGAAGATTGAATGAACGTTTCAACTTTATTAATGAATTAATAGGCAATTACAAGCAAGAGTCTTCATGAGACTTTATTACATCAAATGTACACAAATAGACACTACTACTCTTCTTGTGGGCACCATTGACAACAGTTAGTACGTAAGTATCTACCCTCCAGGTTCAACTCGTGGCATGAAGACTCAAATATACTGTTATACCCTCGAGTCACTTATAAGCCTTGAGTTCCACTGATTCCCTATCGAAAGTTTCCTTTGATGCTCATAGCACAAAAGCGTCGACAATCGATCGATTTTGGATTCAGCTATCAGGTGACGAACGTTGAATCTCTTTATTAAGAGTTGGATTCCACTTTTGATGTTTCCCTTGTGAACGAATGAATCAAAGAGTCGAGTATATAACCCTGACTTCAAATAGCACTTCGTAATTTAGGATGATGCATATTGTGACTATCATTTGTGATTGCGATACGTCATATCATAACGGTCGCTTAAATGATGTACTTAACCGCAACTTGTTCAGGTCATGTATGGTACCCCATACAGAATATTCTAACTTGTCAGAACCAGTCTACAATGAGTTGCATATGTGATTTCCTATTTACCTACCCATGCATAGACTAATCACTGACCAATTTAAACGCTTCACCCAAGACATATATACATCTCACGTCAGATGTAGAGATATAATCTCAGTTACTACAGAGGGCTATGGATAAGTCAAATTTTGTTGCTCATAAAGGTTTGCAACTACACTTTTCTATCACTGATTATGACTTTATATTTTCATTTAATAGTAATCTTTAGGTTATTACAATAATCTCCCTTAGGGTAATTACTATAATACCCTTCTGTGGGTAACATTCCCAACAAGTTTTCATTATATGACATTAGACTTAGTTTTGGAGAGGAAGATAGAGCAAATATGAGGATTTGGGAGAAGAGGTCATTGAAGCATTTGGAGAGAAGAAGAAGAGGGAGCTGGAGAAGAGTTTGTAACACTCTATCTCCAACTAATTCCTCATCAACCTCAATCCATCCTATATTTCATTTTTTTGCTTGAATTCGCATTTGTTTATCTTTTCCATTTTAACTTAAATCTTGTGTAGTTGATTGGAGATAACTTTTGTTGATCGTGATTGAGACTTTAGATTTTTTTTGTTATTTTGGATTTGATTGTTTGTTGAATGATCATGTCTCTCTGCTTGTGTTCATTTCAATCTTACTTTGCTTAATCTTAATCATGAGTAGCTAAACATATAGGAGGGATGTGATGTAGTTGGGTGAATTGATTCAGTTAGCATATTAGTCTAGGTTTGCTCTTGAATATGGTTTGTTTGTGGTGATCAAAGGAATTCGGGATGGTTAATATCATTGCTTCGCTTGACGAGCTAGCTAATGAATCTCTAGACCCGTTTAGACACCGAGATGTGGTAATCGAGTGTTCTCAACCCGTTCTCTCATATGCCTACCTAGATCCATAGAAAGACTAAGGAGTTTGTGTAGTTGTTTGAATTCCCATAGCAAATGAAATGTTTGTTTTAATAGGACTCAAGCCGAGAGGTGTTAGTTCGTCAATCAATTAGGCATGTTTTTACTCGAGATAGATTGATGGGTATTTAAGAGAGAATTGGTTTACCCAAACACTAATCGTTACTAGAATCCTAGAACCAACCGAATCAAAGAATACAACGAATTCAAACCCCTTCACTTTCCATAATATTTGTCAAGTCTTTGTTTATTGCTTTTGTTCATTTTGTGCATTTTAATTTCCTTTCACTCAAAAACTATAAAAAAAAACCTCTCGTTAGCATTTTCATAACTCATTAAGATTTCCTAGTTAACTAATATAGAAGAATAGACAAGTTTATCGTGGGATCGATACCGTGCTTTAATCACAACTACTACTTAACGACACGTATGCTTGCGTCGTGTGGAATTTTCTCAAGTTAAGAAAATTCTCCATCAAGTTTTTGGCCTTGTTGTCGGGGAACTTCGTCTATTGTAGATTAGATTAACTAGTTTAGCCTTTTGGGTTTTTTTATTTTATTTTATACTTATATTGTCTTCACTCTCTTGTTCCGAGGACGCATCCAATGTGAAACCCCGAAATTGAACATTGTGGAGAACGCTATGAATTTTATAGATTAATATTTAAGTCTCTTCTTTTTATGTGTTTTTTTATATATGTCTTAGATATAATCAAAGAGTACACACATATATATATATATATATATATATAAATTATATATGATAAACGTATAATTTCATATATATATATATATATATATATATGAGTTTGTTTGTTTTTACGCAATAAAACATTATATATATATATATATATATAACTTTTATGTATATATGTATGTGAGAATATGTATACATATATATATATATATATGCCCTAATATATATAACTATTACCAAGAATAATTCTATACGTAATTCTATATATATATATATATATATATATATATATATATATATATATATATAAACCTATAATTCTATATATAGGATATATATATAATAAAAAATAATAATTAATATATTAAGAATATAAATAGGATTAGGGTTTTGGCTTTTAGGGTTTAATTAAGCTATATATAAACATCCCATCTTTTTTTTTCACGCTTCTTCTCTGCTCTCCCTCCCCCATTCATCTTTTTGTTTGGAAATTCTTAGCTCTAAATAGGTATGTTTTCTTTTCTATCTGGTTCGGATTCCTTAAAAACGATTTCTTAAAACGTTTACCCTGGTTTCAAAAAATTTGGTTTTGCGTTGATTCTTTTTGGAAAAGTTAGGTTTAAGTGTCTTCTAATATTTTTATGAAATACAAAATATTTTCCAATTATTTTCAAATCAGTGCGCAGACCTGAGACCTATTCCCGATTTTTAGACTTTAAACGTTTACTGTGTATTCAAACAAATTGGTTTTGCGTTGATTCTTTTTGTAAGAGTTAAGTTTAAATGTTTTCTATCTAAATATTTAATCGAAAAGTATTTTTATGAAATACAAAATATTTTCTGATTATTTTAAAAACGGTGCGCAGATAGTTTTTGGCAAAAATTTTAAAGTTGGATTTGAGCACTTCTTTTATTTTTAATAAATAGTTAAAAAAATTATTTTGGCCATGGTGCCTTTACAAAAAGTGATCAATATTATGTTTTATACGTACTGGAATTTTTCAAAAGTTTTTTTTTTCTTCAGAGTTTTAGTTTTTCACCGAAATCCTAATAACCAATGGTATTTTAGTAATTTCACATTGAATGTCGTTTCTGAAAACTTCCAGAATCTAAAGTATGTCTTGAATCCTTTTCTGAGCTGATCCCCGATAGTCTTTTACCCCGATTAGGTTTCGAGTCAAGTAGAGCTTCCAATCCGTCTTCGACCCAGAGAGTTTTATTCCCGTTTTGTCAATGTGAGAATAATCTCACTGCAACACATATTAGTTCAAAATAAAATACGATAAGTATATGATCTGAATGAGTTAATGATATTTTTTTTTGAAATTGTTATTGTGTGATTGTTTGACGTATGTGTGTTATGGTGTGTTATGGTATGATAAATTATGAATGATATGTTATGATATGCTGAGTTTATGATATGGTATGATATGTTATGTTATGTGATGATATGATATGGTATGGTATGTTATGTGACGATATCTTATAATTAGAATACTTATATCATGTTCTTATTTCTAGTCATGTTATCATGTATATTTTATGTCATATGTCATTCATGCATGTCACAAAAATAAAAAAGTGAAAAGATAAAGATAATCAAGGGAGTCGTACCGCCTCGAGCTACGGAGGTCTTAAGGAGAATTTCTCTAGCCGACTTACAGGCTCAAATAGGGAAATTTCTCGGGCCAAGGCCCTAATATGTTTATTAGATAGAGCAAAGTGTGGGACCTTGCAACCCCATATTTACGTCTCTTAAGTGTGCACTGAAATAGGTACGACTACCCTAGGGGCACCCCGAACTAAAAGTTGATAGAATCAAGAAAAGAAAGATCAAGTCATCAATTAGTTTTAAAATACTAATAACCGGTTCATGCATTGCATTACTCTTTTTATTTTGTGAGCTTTATATTATTCTCGCTAAGCATAAGCTCATCTCTTCGAAAAAAAAATATACGTCTGTGTTGTAAGTAAACAACCTATGAGCAAATGAGGAGGGTGGATCAGCGGCGACGATGGTGAAAGGGTTGGGTTATGGTTGCCGTTTTCAAAAATAAAAGACTTCCGCTTTGCTTTCAGTTTTTCAATAATCCAAACCCAATGTTTTATTTTTCATGGTTTAAGTTATGCTTTTCAATTCCGTTAAAGGTTATGACTTTATTTATGGTATTTATTTACAATGGTATTTTTGGTTTTATATTTTTATCACGCAACTTTGATTTTTGGTTGTTTTCGTTCATCAAATTTTTAAATTACAAATTTATTTTTAGGTAATGAGTTTTCAAACTTATATTTTAAGTTATGTTTTTTTTTTAAAAAATTTACTTCAAATTTTCTTAAGTTTTGAATAAGTAAGAATGTCCGAAAAGTCGGGTCGTCACATCCAAAGACGTACAATGAATTGCAATTGGCCGACCTACTAACCCTTGGAGCACTATTACACGTAGGACTGAGATGATCATCCGAGCGACTCATGCAGATTGCCACAATATCAATATTATCATCCTCCGCCGTTCCCGCAGCAAAGAGAGCTCTACAACCGCCTGCCACTCACCTCATTCTCAAGACATCTACTCCAAGCTTGAAGCAACGGTCGCTCGAATGGAAGCTCGAAATGAGGAGTTCATGAGTTATCCCCAAATCCATATCTCGATGTAACCGGCCCCGCAAAAACATCTCTACTATAAACCTTATCCTCCTCCTCAGATAAGAGACTGAATCTCAAAGAGATCGTAGCTCAAAGAGGTGTTCTCAACGAAGAGTTCATGGCAACCACTCAAGCTACACTCGAGAGTCAAGCGGCCATCTTTCAAAGAGACTCAGAGCGCATTCGAAGACTCTAGCCGAAATCGGGCAAATTGCAAGTGCCTTGAGTGCTCGACCGCAAGGGACTCTTCCGAGCCACACCGACGCTAACCTAAAGGGCAAGTGCAAAGCGATTCACATTTACGGCGAGCCCATGGTCGGCAACATTAGGAAGGAAAATGCTCATGATACATCGAATCCCTCATCCTCATTGACATATACATACCTGAGGGAGAATTGCAAAGCCATATTCGTGCAAGAAAAAGGTAGGGGCCAAAAACTCGGATAAGAAAGAGGATAAGTCAATGATCGGTGGAAGCTCAATATTGACAATCCAAAAGGTTCCTCTATCACCACCGGTCGACGTCTACCCCCCGCCCGTGCCAATTCCTTAACAGCTAATCACCTCTCTCTCGGATGTGTGCAGTGCCATCCTCCAAAGAAGCCTTCCACAAAAAAATGAAAGATTTGGTAAGCGTCATTCTATGTGCCATTGGAAGCATGAAGTTTGACAAGACATTATGCGATTTGGGGTCGAGTATCAATTTGATACCGTTCTCCATTTTTTAGAAGGTCGGCATTAGGGAAATGAAGTCAACAAGAACGGTGCTACAAATGGTGGATCAAAGCGGGAAATATCTGCGAGGCATGATCGAAGACGTGCTTGTCAAAATTGGCAAGCTTATAATCCCCGCGGACTTCATGGTGCTCGCATGGGCATGAATCAATGTGCGTCCATTATATTGGACGACCCTTCTTAGCTATAGGCAGAGCGTTGATTGACGTGCGAAAAAGAGAGATACAATTGCGCGTCCGAAAAGAAGTGGTCACATTCAAGTTCTATAATCCGCTGAAGCGCAAGAGAAGAGGCGCCTCCATGCGCACATTTAGACACTGAGAGGTGGTAATCGAGGTAGTGAATCTCTAGACCCATTTAGACACCGAGAGATGGTAATCGAGTTTCCTCAACCCGTTCTCTCATCCGCCTACCTAGATCTATAGAAAAACTAGGGGATTTGTGTAGTTGATTTAATTCCCGTAGCAAATGCAATTGTTTGTTTTAATAAGACCCAAGCCGAGAGGTGTAAGTTCATCAACCAAGTAGGCCCGTTTCTACTCGAGAGATATTTGAGTATTCAAGAAGAAATCATACTAGGTTTCCCAAACACGAACATTACTAGTAAAATTTATCCACCAATTCAACATAGCTCACATCTTTCGAAACATCAATAACTAATGTCTCAAGATATGTCAAAATCAATTTATGTTATTGTTTCTCCCAATTTACATTAAATAAGATAAAAGCTGCAAAAAAAAAAAAACATAAAATATCATTAACCATAAAAAAATATTGTAAAGCATCATATAATATAGCAATTCATCGCCGACCATCGCAAAACATTGATAATTATCGGAACGATTTTTTCATAAAAAATAATTACATTTTATCGCTAACCATAAGAACATATTAGATAAACCTTTAAATTTCATTGGAATTTTAGTGGAATTTCAACGTACGTCATCTCAAGTCCTTGGAAACCATCGAAAATTTAAATAAATTTCATCATCTTTTTTAGAACACGATTGTTATAAGGGAAAAATACCACCGACCAGGTGATATACCAAATAGATGATATACCGACCAAGTGATATATCGAACAGCCAAATATATACCGAATAGAAAACTATATGCCGAGCAAATATGTTGTGGCAACCTTGAATGAGAAACGAATATGACCATAAGTTAAGGTCTAATAATCCCTGGACAGAGCCGAGAAGATCAGAGAAGTTAGCGGTTACTAAAAGACTAGTCAATATAGAATGTTTACAATGGTTACAATGTTTACAATATAGAGTTATCAAAATAACTTCCAGACACACGAAATGAACAGTTATCAATATAACTGTTAAAACATGGGTCTGATCAACCCACATTATAGACAATCCAAGCACTATATATGGACATCAAGAATGTGGAAAAAGGGGATCTATTTTTTGTTAGACTCGCAATGCTTCTTACTTATCATCGGCACCCTCGATATTTATTTATTATTCTCCTTGTAACTAAATTTGTCTATTATATAGATAATCCGGCTTAAATCTTCATGTATTTGGCATATCATGTTCGACATACATGAATTTTCGTTGAGACAAATATTGTATCTATTTTTTCACATCAACAACAACTGAATTCCATATTTTAAAATGCTAAATCTAACCCTAAGTAGTAACAACAATGTTTTTTTTTTTCTAATTGAAAATAATTTGAAATGAATATATTAAATGAATTTACCCATTCTCTTCAACTTCAATCCACGAAATTCGGCTTCTTAGATATATATATATATATATATATAGAGAGAGAGAGAGAGAGAGAGAGAGAGAGAGAGAGAGAGAGAGAGTGTTTAAATGATTTAGGATATTTTGGTAAAAAACTTGATAAAAATATAATTTTGATATTATGATGCACGTGACAAGTCCATTTTTTTTACTATTTAGTAGGTTTAGAGAATAAAATTTATCGTCAAGTCAATCTACATGTTAGGGATGACATTATAACCCAATACCAATTAACCCGCCTGTTACCCGGTTTAAACGAGTCGGATAATATCCGTTTGAAACGGGTTAACGGGTTAATGGATAATACCCGTTAACATTTAAACGGGTACTGATACAGATACAAGTATAGTTTTACCCGACCCGTTAACCTGACCCGTTATATATATATATATATATATATATATATATATATATTTTTTTTTAAGAAATTAGATACCTTTTTACTTCTAACTTGTTTGTTTTGTAATTGTAAATTTTAACTTGCTTTATTGTCCTCACTATTGAGTGGTTAACTTTTTATTTTTTATTTGTGAACCGGGTTAATAGGTAACGGGTATTGAAATTTCACACCCGCTCTCCGGCGGATATTATCCGTTATCCGACCCGTCTGAAAAAATGGGTTAACGGGTATCTTTTTTTTAACGGGTTGAGTACCGATTTAGATGAACCCATTTGTACCCGTACTCGTTATCATTAATATTTCAGGTCATAGCTAGAATTTTAGTATTTGTGTTGTAACTTGTAATGACAAATAAGTATTTGAAACATTTTTTTTTATATATAAATCCATTAATTTAAAAGGTTATAAATCATTTAAAATATTAAAGAATGATTATTTAACTTGTAAACTGAATTGAAGAAAATTAATGTTAAAATTATTGGCCATGTCAGCTCAATTTAGGGACCCAATTGAAATTCGCAAATAATATATTTACTTTTAAGCTAATATACCATGTAGTTTATTTTCTTAAATATTTAACGATTAATTCAAAGCTGGAAGAAATTTGGCGGTTTGGTTCCACTAGTTGTGAATTTTGTTCCCGCCAAATTTATATTCCCTCCTATTGTTGTTCTAATTTTGTCATTTTATAAACTAATTGGAGTTCTTTCGGGTGTGTGTAAAATTTGCACCTTTACTCTACATCTACATAGGCCGACCCACCGAGTCGACTCGCTAGTTCGAGACTGATATTTAATTTAATTATATTTCAATTTGCATTTTCTAAAAACGGTATAATGTTTTTGCCCTTGTGATTCAACTTTCAAGGGTGGCTATGATCGTGTGGATGTCGTTCGGTGATCCCTAGTTTGACTTTTGACTGCTATCTAACATAAAAAAATGTTACCTCACCTGTATCTTACAATTTTAGTTTACTTTTTTTTTCCCCTACTTTTTCCACTCTTGGACTTGTATTATATATTTTTTTTATTTCTTCGAGAAAAAAATTTGATTTAACAATCTCACAATTTGGTTATCGAATCAACCTCACAACACACAATTATCAAGCAATTACAAGTTTAATTAGCATATTTTTTTATGATGAAATTTTATTTTTTAATTTTAATGTTAATATGATTTTCTTATCGATATATGATATTGTATATCTTTCTACTAGATTTATGTTTGTCAAGAACTTACTTATTATTTTAAAAATAATTGTTAAATATTTTTAACTTATATGGATTACTTATATAAATTTTTTTAGTATTTTGATAATTTTTTTTTGTATAAAACAAACTCAATAATAAACACGATAAAAAAATGGACTCACTGTTTCAATAATTACAAATTTTACATTTTACATTACAGTATCTTACACTCAATAATTAACGTCTCTAACAAACCAACTAACTAAAAGAACCCGCTCTCACGTCTCTTCCCATCTCTCTTAAGTCCCAACTTAGATACTAAATCCACATAACTGGATAAAAAAGATGTCGACTCGCGATTACGTACAACTTCGAAAAAACTTCTTATAATATTTGCGGTTTCGAAAAACTTCCTATGATATAGTTCCAAAAATCTCTACGCTAGCAAGACATTATCTACATCAAACAATATAGATCGCCGTATCAATTATGCATGTGCACATTGAATTATATCTCTTTAAAATCTCTTTGATAAAAAAATGGTAGTAAAATTTTTATAGACATCACTTTTATCCGAAATGTAATTATTATAATAATGTTTTAAGCTGACTTGCGTGGTGTCGTCGTCTGTGTTTAAGAAAAACTAAAAATATTTATCTAAAAATAATTTGGACTTTCGTTTTTTTTGTTACATAGGAGACAAAAGCTTCACAAATATTCTGTTAAAAAAGAATGTCCATTGTATGAAATAATTTAATCGAAAGGAAATTCAATAGTTAATCATTCACAAACCATTATAATAGGAGATCCCATATTAAGGGCATGAGGTTGCCCCTAGCACATCGCATTGCCACTGCGTAATTTTCCCAAACTTTTCGGGGTAGTTTAGGCTTTTTATCGCAAACCCAAACGATTCGAAATCGGCAACTCGGACGAACCGATTCACCGAGTTGCAGGGCAAAAACAGTGTTGCGCTTGCAAACGCGTACCCAAATTTTAACACAGGAAATAGAAGAGTGTAGAGAGACTCCATTCTTTTCTCTCTCTACTTTCTCAAATAAACCATTTGGGCTTTCTCACCCTCATCTACCTCCGATATTATCATGCCCTAGAAGCCGCAGATTAATCTTCTAATAGCGATTCTCGTGGAACCCTAACCAATAAGGTACGGTTTCGTGAGATTTCTCGTGGTATTCCTCGCTTAGCTTATCCTCATACAAAGTGCAAACGAAATATAATTTCAATCTGTTATCAACACATGCGTGATAGAAGATGTGGCCTTTGTTGCTGATTATGTGAAATTGATTTGTTTCGTTTTTTTTTCTTCTTCTTCTTCATAGGACCGGCTTTTGAGCCCAAGGTTTCGAAATGCTTTGTTTGATGTTCTGACGGTGAAGTGTCCGATTGTTGTTCTGCTTATTGAAGAGTTTATGATCACCCGTTTTTTTTTATTGAATGATTCGGCGGTCTGATTAGGGTTAGGATCTGTTTTCTGATTCGGTAAATGGAAGGCTCGGTTCCCAAAAAGAGGGGTCGGCCAAGGAAACGAAGGAGAGAAGACGAGGATGGGAAGGTGGGCGTGGAGAGCAAAAAGCAGGCCGTTGTTGAGACGAAGCCGATCGTCTTGGTGGGTCGGTATATGCTGAAAGAATTTGATCACAGCGGGGCTTTTCTCGGGAAAGTCGTGTACTACTCGGATGGTTTGTACAGGGTGAACTATGAAGACGGAGACTTTGAGGATTTGGAGAGCCGCGAGATCCGTGGGAGTCTCGTGGACGTCGACGGTTTCAAGAAGGATATGATTGCTCGAAGGAAGAAGCTTGATGAGTTGGTGTTGAGGAATAGTAAGGAACCGAAGAAAGAGGCCGAAGTGGTTGAAGAACCAGCTGTGCCGGCTGAGTTAAGCGGCGGCCCGGTCGCCGAGGAAGATGACGAGGAATCCTTGAGCGACGGTTGTGAAAAATCGGGCGACTGGAATTCGAGTTCCGGAGGAGACAATGCGGTGGATTTTCCCCCGCCGGAATTGCCACCTTCTTCCGGGAATATAGGCGTGTCGGAGCGGTACGTTTCGCATCTCTTGTCAGTCTATGGTTTCTTGCGATCGTTCAGCATCCGTCTGTTCCTGTGCCCGTTCACTTTGGACGATTTTGTGGGATCCCTAAATTGCCGTGCTCCGAACACACTCTCGGATGCTATCCATGTGGCTGTTATGCGTGCCTTGAGGGGTTATCTCGAGACACTCTCCTCGGATGGGTTGGAGCTTGCTTCAAAATGCTTAAGGTGATTACTCTTATAACCCTTTTTTTCACTACTAACTAGATATAAGGGGCCACAACCTGAAATATGACAATCAGGATGATTCGTGATTGACTAATATTCAATGATACAGTGAACATGAAATGCGGGTATTTGGATGTGCAAATTATTTGAATTTAGAGTTATTCTCTTAAATAGATTTTTTCCTCTTCTTCTCTGCCGCCATTTTATTTCCAGTATTAATTTGTTGACAACTTTATTACAGGTCTATTGACTGGAACTTGCTTGATACATTGACTTGGCCTGTATACTTGGTCCAGTACTTGACGATCATGGGATACTCAAAGGGTCCAGAATGGAAGGGTTTCTACGACGAGGTTTTGGGAAGGGAGTATTATTCTCTATCGGTTGACAGAAAGCTACTTGCTCTGCAAGTCCTATGTGACGATGTTTTAGACTCGGCAGAGCTGAGAGCAGAAATCAATTTGCGCGAGGAGTCGGAAGTTGGAACGAATTACGACGAAGAGGCAATCAACCCCCCCGAGAATGGGCCAAGAAGGGTTCACCCCCGATATTCCAAGACTTTGGCGTGTAAGGAGAGGGAAACGGTCGGAGAATCCTATACGATAAACTCACCCAAGGACCCGAATGTTCTCAGTTCCAAGGGTGGCCGAGGTGATATCGATGCTGCGGACATGGATGTGGATAGAAATAGCGACGATTGTCGACTCTGTGGCATGGACGGAACCTTGCTTTGTTGTGATGGGTGCCCATCAGCATACCACACTAGGTGTATTGGCGTCATGAAATTGTCTATACCAGAAGGATCGTGGTATTGCCCAGAGTGTACGATCAATAAAATTGGGCCACCTATTACAACTGGAACATCCCTCAGAGGAGCAGACATATTTGGTGTTGATTTATATGGTCAAATCTTCTTGGGCACTTGCAACCACTTATTGGTGTATGTCATCTAAACTGTGATCTTTACCTTTTATTTGGCATTTTAAGCTGTTTAATATTCAGTTTTTTTTTTCATGCCGTTTGCAATTTCCTTACTTTTACTTGACCTGTTTTCCCCGATATAATGATCTTGGAACATGGTCATTGCAGGCTCAGAGCCGCTTTAGTCAATGAACAAACATGTGCCAGGTATTATAACGAGAAGGATATTCCGAAAGTCATGCATGTGCTTTGTTCATCTGCGCAGCATGGAGAGCTGTACTTGGGAATCTGCCAGGAGATTGTAAAATACTGGGATATGCCACAAAGTATTTTGTCTCTCTTAGAAAAGACTGTAACAGATATAAAGTCAGCAAGACTCAAAGAAGCTCTAGCACTCAAAGGTAATAATTTGGGCAATGAGGCTGCTACGGAAAATGAAAGTAATGCTGGTAATCCGACATCGCTTGAGAACTCCATTGATATGGTACAAGCTGATTCTCTAAACTTTCAGACTAGCTTGGGCGCCAATATACAAGAGTGCACAGTTGTAGATACGAAACAGTTTGATAGGAATGGGTCAACTGGAACAGTTATTCAACATGCTGATACGCTTGAAACACCTAGTCAAAGTTTGACTGTGCAACCAAGTGTAGTAGGGCTAGCAAACGGTTCCCATCATCCGCTGGCTTTATCTTCTAGAAAAGAAGTCAACTGTATTAGTCTAGGGAAAGGTCGAAATAGACCATCAGGGGATTGTGTTTACTTGGGTTCTCTCTATAAGCCTCAGGCTTATTTGAATCATTATATGCACGGGGACTTTGCTGCATCAGCTGCTGCTAAATTAACTCTACTGTCATCGGAAGAAGCTCGATCAACAGAGGCTCACGGCTCAGATAGTTCCAAAAAAGCCCAATCTGAAAACTATCTGCAAACGAAAGCTTTCTCACTAGTTGCCTCGCGCTTCTTTTGGCCAACTTCTGAGAGGAAACTTGTGGAGGTTCCGAGGGAGAGGTGTGGTTGGTGTCTTTCGTGCAAGTCCTCAGTCTCAAGCAAGCGAGGGTGCATGTTGAACCACTCTCTTTTGTGTGCCACAAAAGGCGCTATGAAGGCCCTTGCCAGCATTCGTCCCATCAAAAGTGGAGAAGGGGCTCTTGCAAGTATCGGAGCATACATTATATACATGGAGGAAAGTTTATGCGGTGTGATTATAGGTCCTTTCATGAATCCGAATTATAGGAAACAATGGCGGCAGCGGGTGGAACGAGCGATGACTTGCTTCGAGATCAAGTCTCTTCTGCTTGAAGTAGGTTTCAACTCATTACTTAGCATGCAAACTATTACATACATAGTAGCATCTTCTCTCCTTTTGATTATGCTTAGCTTGAGTTTTAGTTTTGTGGGTTGTGAGTCCTAGCTATCTACATGAGCTTTGATTTGAATGTCAGCCAACTTCGATTCCTAATTGTGGGGTTTGAATTTTATTTATTTTCTTATTGTTGCTGCAGTTCTTAAAGCTTGAAAGTATGTACTTATTTCATTATCGGTTGGCCAAAAAAAAAATACTATTGCTTTTACTTCTCATAGTGTTCTTAGAAACAAGTTGAAAAGTGTGTTGACTAAAACTTAACATGCTGTGCTCTTCTCTACAAATATGCTTAATATATCTGTCCAAGTACACGTGTTGTTGAATTTCGCTTGATGACCTGTCGCGTACCTGCAGCTTGAAGAGAATATAAGGACCATCGCTCTTTCCAGTGATTGGGTTAAGCTTGTTGATGATTGGCTGGCTGAATATTCTGCATCACAAAGCGCTGCATGTATTTCTGCACCACCTCAAAAGCGTGCTCCCGGTCGGCGCAGCAAGAAGCAATCTTCTGCACCTGAAATCACAGATGACGATTCCCAAGGGAAAGCCTTTGTCTGGTGGCAAGGAGGACAGAATTCCAAGCTAGTGTTCCAAAAAGCAATTTTGCCCAGCTCTATGGTGAGACGAGCAGCTCAACAAGGTAACTTGGCAGCCTTATCTCAATCTATTTTTTCCCCACATGGACTAACCAGAACCTTCTAACAAAAGAAGCTTGATATATAAAATTAGGCATAGGATGTGGATCAGACTATAATTTGATAATTTTTTTTTTATCTCATCTAGGGGGTTCGAAGAAGGTCTCTGGAATATGTTATAGTGATGGTATTGAGATTCCTAAGAGAAGCAAACGATTAGCATGGAGGGCTGCTGTTGAAATGACTAAAAATGCGTCTCAGCTTGCACTTCAGGTATATTGTCTCTTTAATAACGATTATCTTTGTGTTTTTTGTTAATATTTGCTGTTAATTGGCATCATCCTATAGAGTAAAGTATCTAGCCTATAGTTGGGTTAATGTCTTCAAATTGAATTTGAATCAGGTGCGAAATCTGGACTTACATGTTAGGTGGAGTGACCTTGTTCATCCAGATCAAAGCCTTGTCGACGTAAAAAGTGCAGAGACAGAGGCTTCTGTTTTTAGAAATGCAATGATTTGTGGTAAAAATGTCGTAGAAAACAAGGTTACTTACGGAGTAGCATTTGGGAGCCAAAAGCATCTTCCTTCCCGTGTCATGAAGAGTATTATTGAAACCGAGCAGAGTCCGGATGGACAAGTCAAGTTTTGGTTCCCTGAAAACAAGGTTCCACTGTACTTGATCAAATCGTATGAACGAAATGTAGCTCAAGCCGCGCAATCAAATTTGGAGCCTTTGAAACTCCCACAATTGCATAAGAAACGTATGAAAGCTCCCCAGAGAGACATATTTTTCTACCTAACTTGCAAGAGAGATAATATAGCGATACCTACTTGTATCTCCTGCAAATTGGATGTGCTAAGGTAATATCTAAGCTTCAACACCTTTTACTCTTTTTATTTATTTATTTCTTTTTATATATATTTACATATATATTATCTAGCTTAATGGTTTGTTGTTGTTGTTTTTTTTTTTTTTTTCAGGACCGGGGCAACTTGTGGTATTTGCAAAGGTATGCTTTTCACGGTATTTCAAATTTTGATTCCTGTTGGTTCTTCCTTCTCTTTTCGGGGGTGGGTAGGGGACCAGAGAAGGTTTGTTAAAAGCTTTGAACACTTTACTGTTGTGAAGTGCGAATTTCTACGATTTGTTTCATCCTAAAGAATTGAGCCAGGAAATGAGTAAGGTAGCCTAATTTTATAAAGTAAATAGAAAATTAGTTACCAAGCTTCATCTCTGCAGTAGCTTATAGTGAGCTACCTATGATTTGTGATAGCTGAAGAACATTATAAACTCAGACATCTTAATTGTGCTACATTGTTCTGTTTTCCTTGGGCTATCTTGGGTTAAAAAACTTTTGTTTATCCTCTCTCATATCAATTAACTCGTGTCACATATAATGCAGCATATTGTCATAAGGAGTGTGCAATTAGTTCAACAGTTACAAAGAACGAGGACGTTGAGTTTTTGACAATGTGCAAGCCGTGCTACAATAGAAAACTTGTATCTCAGGCGGCAACACGGAACGAGTCCCCAACTAGTCCTTTGAACGCGCAAGTGCCAGTGTATCAGAAATTGATGATATCCACAAAGAGTGCTAAGTCGAATCACAAATCTCAGCATGCGAAACAAGCTACTTCTGAATCTGCCTCGGCTGCAAAATCCCAGAAGAAGCTGTCTCGGACGAAACAGGCTGCTTCTAAATCTGCTTCAGCGGAAAAATCCCAGAAAAAGTCTTGGGGTATTGTGTGGAAGAAGAATGGTAACAGTGCAAGCGCTTCGGATCAAACTATCACAGATTCCACCGCAGATTTCAGGCTTAACAACGTTCTGTTGAAAGGTGGATTGGGGTTCCATAGGATGGCACCCAAATGTCACCTTTGCCATCAAGCATATCGGCAGGATCAGATGTATATTCACTGCGAAGGTTGCCAAAGTAAGATGTCTATACATTTGACCTCACACCTTGCTTGACATGAATTGAATATCTATTTACGCATCTGGTGTGTTTTCTGATACGTTTGCAGATTGGTATCATGCTGAGGCTCTCGATCTCGACGAGTCCAGGATTTTTGATGTGGCTGGCTTCAAGTGTTGCAAGTGTAGAAGAATAAAATCACCTAAATGTCCCTTTGGGTCTGATGAGAAGACGGGGATAAAGAGGATAATCTTTAGACCTCCGAGGCCTGAAAATTCCAGGTTGAACCCTGACCAAAATGGGATTACGATGTCAGCGAATAAAAGCAAGGAAACAAGTCTTACACCCTCAAAGCAAGAAAGTTTTGAAGTGGACTCTGATTCAGAGGCCGGTTTCAGCTCTAAACAAAGCGAACCATCGACTCCAATGTTCCCGGTCGAGGATGGGGATCCTCTTCTTTTCTCCATCTCGACTGCCGAGCTGTTAGTGGAGCCCGATTCAGAGCTCGATAGCGAATGGGAGAACGGTGGGCCGGGCCCACAGAAATTGCAGGTTAGAAGGCACGTGAGACGCGAAGGAGATGCAGATGGCTTTTTAGAGAATGGCGTTTCTGATTTTGATTACACGCAGAGCGCGATGGAAATCCCTCCGTATAACGAGCCTCTCACGGAATGGGACGCTTCTGTCCATGATGTTGGAACCGGAGATACGGTTGAGAATGATTGTTTGGATTTCGAGACTTTGGATTATGACCCGCACACCTTATTCACTTTCTCAGAGCTGCTGGGTGTTGATGGTTCCGTCGAAGATCAGCTTGAAGGTCCCAAAACAGTTATGCCGGCTGCTTCCGTGGCGGGGCTAGAACAATCTGCCAAGTGTCAGCTCTGTTCGGAGTCGGAACAAGAACCCGATCTTTCGTGTCAGAATTGCGGGGTTTGGATTCACCGTCATTGTTTGCCTCAAATCAAGCCTTTTCCCGAGGATTGCGACTGGAAATGCAACCAGTGTCGAGAGTGGTGTTAGCCGATTCCCCTGATCATCTTTTTCATTGATTTATTTGATTTCTCTTCTATGAGAAGTTCATTCTTTTTTATGTCAAATGTTCTCGGGAAGGGCTTGATCATAGGAGGAGACTCGGAACATAGGATATTGAGATGTCAGTTTTCCCTAGTCATGATTGTTTCTGGGCATCGAAATACTCTTTGAACCTTGAACAGATGAGCAGTTTTTTTTACATGTGCTTGTCTGTCTTAATATCCTGTAAATGCGACTCAAGACACTTCTTTTTCTTCTTTCAATTGTTGACAAATTTAGAAAGCTTAGGAGGACTGATATGTGTAGCCCAAAGCGTTTAACGGTAATATACACCATTTTTGTTACAAGAGGTACTTAGATGATCGACAGATGATCACTCTATAAATATATTATTTATCGAGTAAATATAATCATAATAACACCCAATTTTAGTAGAGCAACTATGAGATATAATAAAAAAATAAAAATGAAATTGATTTTATGCTCTTTATTCGCCTTTTATTTTAGTTTGATTTATTAGATCCATAATCTCCGAGTTGCCTATGATAAACGAATTTGGGTATTCTGAAACGATTGGGGCCTATGATGGACAAATAAACGGTAAATAATATACTTTATTCAGATCAAATAAAATATTAACGACAAATGCAGGAAGAATTTCCACATAATAAAGAAATTTTTAATCATATAATTATGAATAGTTCATCAAATTTCAACCTTAAACATATAGATCTATAAAACCTAGCAATCGCTACTAACAAAATGACCCCAAACTCAATTTGCAAAATTACATTTGAGTTTCAAGTTGAAAAATTCATTTATTATTGTTATTATGATTATTATTTATAAATCATTATTTGAGAAATTGATGCATAAATACTAGATCTATTAGAGTTTATACACTTGCATACTCACTCTTTTAAAATTTAGCCTTCACATTAACGACATTGTTGCTGACAATGGACTCGAATGTAATGTTTAGTATTTATGCCGGAAACAAAGAAGTAATATAAAGGGTAAATAGCGGTATTAATACTTAATGTTTTCGATTTGATAAATTGAATTATCACTTTTTTTTTTAACGAAAAAAATAACTAACATTACGTTTCAGGACTATCATTAGCGGCAATTCCATTAAAGAATAAAAAATTGGCTACGTAAGCCACCTAAACTATAAGAATTGTAAATTAACCAACCTTTAGTAAATACTTTGTAAATAGCGAATTTGCATACGTGACAGCCTATTGACTACCTTTTATACATGTTTGGCTGAGTTAAATAAGTCTTTTACTAATCCGTTAATAAGTTTATTTACAATAAATTAATCAAAGGTGGGCTATATCTCAATTCACTATAACCGTGTGGCTATATAACTTAATAACCCTAAAAACGTGAATGCTAAATTTTAAAAGAGTGAAGATAAATGTATAAACCCAAATCATTGAGTATTTATGCCCAATATTCCTTTAATAATAGAAAGACTGCCACGATGATCAGACTAGTACATAATACCTACGTTTATATTCTATGCATGTCGTTAACAGAAAGACTAAAAAAAAAATTGCGTAGTGATATAGACTGTTCATTTTGACTCGGACACCGATGACAGTGGTGATTGGGTCATCGACATTTTCAGACCATCCATAATACATCTCTATTTTTCATCTCTATTTTACATATTTACATCAGTGAACAGTATATTTTATCTGCACTCCATCTCTATTTTACATCTTCTTTATAGAATATTCTAAATATATCATCTCACACTATATTTTTTTTATAAATTAGTTTTAACCCATTATTGTTTTTATAAATTGAAAATTTGACCAACACCATTAATTTTGTTCATATTAGTCCAAATACATAGATATTATTACGGGAAAATATCTAGAGTACCCCTCGTGTTTAATCGAAATGCGAGATTTATCCCCTCTATTTCTAGAAATATCATATATATGCCTTCAGTTTAATATAAATGACATATACATCCCCTCAAAAAATATTATATTGCAAATATCACCCTTTTCGTTTATTTTTTACAAAAAAATAATTTGAACCCCTCAAAATACACTTAATAGAATAAATATTTATTTACTATTTTAATAAAAAAAATCAAAATCTCTCTTTTATATAAAAAAAAACCTTAACTTTTTTTAAAGAAATTTTTTTAATTTAATTTTTTTGTATATAGAATAGAAGATAAAAAATTATTTCATTAAGGGTATTTAGGGGATTTCAAATTATTTTTGTGTAAAAAATAAACGAAAATGGTGATATTTGTAATATAGCATTTTTTAGGGGATGTATATGTCATTTATATTAAACTGGAGGGATATGTCTGATATTTCTAAAAATAGAGGGGATTTATCTCGTATTTCGATTAAACACAAGGGATACTCGTGATATTTTCCCTATTATTAATAATCTATCCGAAAATTAAAAAAAATTCATTAATTTATTGTGTCTAAAGTTTTTATTTATGTCTTAGTCTTTTTTTTTTTGTATGTAGTATTGTGACTTAAGTTTTTCAATTATGTAATTTTTAAAGTGAAATTTGTTGTAACTAGCCAAGTTTGTCATTCTTATTAGGGGAATAGCCAAAGTTTCATTTTATTAAGCAAATAGCCCATATTTTCGGCTCAGACCATAACGCCATTGGTAAATTCTCGAATAGGTTAATTTAATTAACCTACTGGAGTGAGTTAGGTTAATTAATTAACTTATTGGTTGAATATTAGTTTAGGTTCTGATTTTTTTGTGAGTAAAGTTAATTTACTAAATGATTGAATTCGGAATTAGGTTAATTAATTGAATGCTTTGAATATCAATTGACTTAAGTTATGATTTTTGTAAATTTTTTGTAAATTTCAAATCATTCACGAACCAGTTAATTAATTAACCTAACTCACTCCAGTAGGTTAATTAAATTAACCGATTTGCGAATTTACAAAGTACCTCTCCTCAATCCCCTCCAACGCGGCCGATTTTCTCTCCGTCGCCGATTCCTCTCCCCCCGCCGATTTTCGAGTCAATCTGAGCCTAAATTTACTTAAAAAAAAAAATTCAAAACCTAATCTAATTTTTTCAACCAATAAGTTAATTTAATTAACCTAACTCACTCCAGTAGGTTAATTCAATTAACTTATCGCGAATTTGGGGGTTCTAGGGTTCGTTCCTGGCAATCTCAACGCAGACCAAGTCAACCATGGCGCTGATCGTCGTTTCAATGTCGATCCTCGCTCTGTCGTCAGCTCAGAAGATGTCGTCGCCTCCGTCGCTGACTCCGACGTCGGCTCCGACGCCGAGCAGGAGTTCGTGAACCTCACGGAGCTCCTCAGCGTGGCCGGACCGTTCAAGACGTTCCTCTGCCACCTGATCTCGACGAAGGTCATCGAAACGGTACAAAATCAGGCCAACGACACGGAGGAGGAAGTGACAATCTTCATCCCGAAGGACTCGGCGTTCTCGTCGCAGAAGAATATGCTGAAGAGAGAGAGAGAGAGAGAGAGAGAGAGAGAGAGAGAGAGAGAGAGAGTTGTGTGAAAGGGTAATTTAGGTAGTTTAGATTAGTTGGACTATTCCCTTAATTAAATGAAACTTTGACTATTCTCTTAATATTAGTAAGTTGATTTGGCTAGTTAGGAAAATAGCCAATTTTTAAATGTCTTGATGTTTTTTTAATCGTCTATGTAAAATACTGTGATTTCTATTGTAGTAATTTTTATTTTCTTTTTTCAAGTATGAGTTATTTTTTAATTAATAATTTTTAGAATACACTAATTTACAAATAAATACATATAAGTATTAAATTGTAGTTATAAATTAAATTTTGGACTAATAATATAATTTTTAAAAGTTTGGGGCAAATATAGAGATGAAATAGTGCATCTCCATATTTGGAGATACACGATTGCATTCATCTCCATATTTGGAGAATAGAGAAAAAATTGAAGATGTATTGTAGATGCATCTCTATCTCTATCTCTATAATAGAGATGCATTGGAGATGCTCTCAGATGGGGTTTGAGATTTGAAGTTCAGCTTAAAAAAATAGATGTATTAATTTAATGGATATTTTCCAAGTAAAAATATATGGGTGAATTAAACTACTAGCCCAATCAACCTATTTTTGTTAAGGGAATAGCCAAATTTGAATTATTTAAGATAATGGCCCAAGTGATATTTCAGTTCCAAAATTACTCTCATATTTAAACAAACTCAATCTCACCAGTCCACCGTTCCCTCTCTCTCTCTCTCCAAAAATTTTCCCAAAACCCTAGAAACTTCCATCGACGCTCACTCCAAAAGAAAAAAAACTCGCGCGAAATGTCCAGGCCGTCGTCGCCGAAGTTCTCTTCTCCGGCGTCGGACTCGCCGTCGCCGTCAGTACAGTCGACGAACACCGAGCGCTCCCTCTCCTGCGCGAGCGCCGAACACCGAGCGCGCGACCAGCCACCGCCTTCGTCCTCTCTCTCTCTCTTGTATGTTCGCTCTGTTCCGGCGCTCACCCGACGCGCGCCTCCGACGTGAGCCCAGTGAGAGTTCCGGCGAGCTCCAACCCTCTGCGCGACCTGACCGGCCTCCGACGCCTGCGATTCCGAGCTCCCTCCTTCACCAAGCTTCGACTGAGGAAGAAGAGCAACGAGGACGAAGTGAAGAAAAGAGATTTGGAATTAGGGTTTCAGATTGAGAATAATTGAGGATTTACAAATTATAAGCTTGATGTCTGAATTGAAGTGATATGGAACTTGGTTTGGTCTCAAATTGTTGGGCTATTTTGCTGATTCAGTGCTAATTCACGAATCAGTTAATTAATTAATTGATTAAATTCTATTAGGTTAATTAATTAACTGACTGGTTGAATTAAGAATTAGCTTAGGTTCTGATTTTTTTTTGTGAGTAAAGTTAATTTACTAACTGACTGAATTAGGAATGAAAAATTAGTCGATCTAAGCCACATCAAACGTTGCAATTGTAATCTAGCCAACGTTTCGTTTAATTTTCGAATCTAGCCAAATTTGATGACGTGTCATATTTATGTAAGATGGTATTTACTATATTAGCCTTGGTTTGGTTTCAAAAATACTAGCCCACGTTTTGAGACTTGGTTTTGTAGCCGAATTTGTTATATTCGGTTTATATTTCGAATTTTTAAAAAAATTCTATACTTGGCAAAGTTGGTTATTGAGCGTTTTTTTCTTTAATGAGCATTATAGCCGTGTAAACAAATACAGTGTAAATGTTCGTAAATTTTTGTTAATCTCCGTTGCTTTGTTAATTTCTGTTAATTATGGTAAATTTACATATGTGCAGGTAGAGCCGATTTCTTTCATTTCCTTTAATACGCATTTAATACGGTATTTTTGTTTTTCAAATTTATTTTCTAATTTTGAACGGGATTTTATCATAATTACGTGTATTCATTATCTTGTTTGACTTATTCAATCAAATAAATATTCTCTTTCCCTTTTAATTACATCACCGAATCTCATATTATGAATTCAAAAAGCTGAAATTAAATTGCTGAAATTATAATTGTGTAAGCAAATACAGTGTAAATGTTTGTAATTTTTTGTTAATCTCCGCTGATTTGTTAATTTCTGTTAATTATGGTAATTTTTTTTTGCATTTATTGCATTAAATTTTCTCTTTTAATTACATCACCGAATCTCCTATTAAATTAGCTAAATATCCAATTAAATTGCGAAAAAATCTGAAATTAGTTGGCTGTATACAATTCAAACCGGTCAAACGTGGGCTAGTGTTTTGATCATGTAAGTATAAGAAAAATGGTAAATTAGGTATTTTATATCTGTAAATTTCAGTAAATGGCTAGATTGCAAAATTTACCAAACGTTGGCTAGATTCCAAAAACCATGTTTCAAAATGGCTACGTTGCTAGTTTACCCATTAGGAATTAGGTTAATTAATTGAATGCTTTGAATATGAATCGACTTAAGTTTTGATTTTTGTGAACTTTTTGTGAATTTCCAATCCAAACATTAAGTTAATTAATTAACCTAACTCTACTCAGTCTGCTAATTAATTAACTGATTCGCGAATGGTATAATTGTCTGTTAAGAAAAAATGGGCTATTTCTTTAACTAAATGAAACTTGGACTATTGCCATAATAAGAAGTGTAAGATAGACTAGTGACAACAAATTTCACAAAATATATATTATTGTTCAAGTGGGCGAGGATACTTTTGGAAACATAATTAAATTTTAGGTGGAGTGGATGATTCCACTCATTTACATAAACAATGGTGATTCACTAAAATAAATGAATAGCCATTACCTGGAATCATCATTCTCGTCCTTTTAAGCAAACCAAATAAAATATTCCATTCCATTCCATTCCATTCTCCTTCCTGAAAATAGTGGCCATCCAAACATGCCATTAGATTCACGAGATTTTTAATAAGGTCTAAACAATCTATAATATTAACCTGCCTTTATTGACCAGTCGGTAATAACAATCTATAATACAATCTATAATATTAACCCGCCTTTATTGACCAATCCAACTTCATAAAGGACATGAAACTAAATTGATGAAGCCGTAGGATATTAAATAACATCACAGCGATCAAAGCCACGGAGAGCTCGAGAAATGGACAGCGATAATGAGAAGAAGACAATAAGCATGATTCCATTGATTGACGTGGGGCGATTCGGAGACCGCTCGGATTCGTACGAGAAGCTGAGAGAAGCTTGCGAGGAGTGGGGGTGTTTCAGGATCTGCAACCACGGAATTCCGGTGGATTTGATGGTTGAAATGAAGGAGGTGGTGAGGTGTCTCTTGGACCTTCCGGTGGAGATCAAGCGCCGGAATGCTGATGTCATCGTCGGAAGCGGATACGAGGCACCGTCGGAGATCAACCCACTTTACGAGGCCTTGGGTCTCTACGACTTTGCCTCTCAGGAGGCTATTCCCACCTTTTGCCGCCAATTGGAGGCCACTCCTCGTCAAAGGTATATTTACTAAATTGTTTGGAAAAATGTTACCAAGGTTACATTTAATAACTCTAATTAATTGGATTCTTATTCCTCGTCTCTAACTTTATGAAATCAATTCATTATTAATTATCCAACATATTAGAGCCGACATCTAAATGAAAAATGAGAAATAATTAATGATTCAGAATACGAGTTATTACTCGTTTTTCTTAGACTTGGTGAAAATAGATGCAAAACGACATGTATCTAATTTACAAAAATTATAATACATAAAATTTAATACATATTGATAATTGGACTTGTATATAGATTTCTCGCATCGTAAACTAGTGGCAACATTGGAAAAAAAAAACATGCATTCAGGAGTGTTTCCTACATTTTATACTATCACAAAATTTAGCCACATTTGTACTTTCTATATAAAAAAAAAAACATTTGAAACTAATTAATTTAAAAAAAACTAATATTTTTAGAAATTTGTAACTAACTAAGTCATCTTAATCTTAACGTTAGGGATTTAACCAACGTTTAGAAAGTTATGTGTAAATAACCAAATGTATGAGATGACATTTGGAGTAATGAGTTAAAATTTCAAAAGTGTCATTAAATCAATTTAGTAGTTTTTTTTTTTTTTTTTTTCTAGATTCGTCACTTTCTCTCTATTTTGATTTTGAATTCGTCACTTTTTCTCTCCTACTTTTTTTCAAACGTTTTTTTTCATCCAAACTTCAAAAATCCATATGTATCTCATCTAAACTCGAAATTGAGTGATTCCAAATCCTACGGATTTGTGACGCCGAGATCTTAAAAAATAGACCCATTGTGTTGGATGAAAAATAAATGGGTCCATTCAAAAATAATTTTTAATGTCATAGATGTAGAAAAATCACGTTATTGTCTTAGATATGAAAATAACTGAAAATTTTCGGAAATCATGTGGAAATAAATGGAAATTTATCGAATATTTTTTGAAAAGTCATTACAAACACATGTAAACATGATTTTTCATCAAAAACAATAGATCTATTTTTAAAGATCTCGGCGATACGATCCGTAGGATTCGAAATCACTCAATTTCGAGTTCATATGAGATAGATATGGATTTTTGAAGTTTTTTTATGAGAAATAAATGTAGGAAGAAAAGTAGCAGAGATGAGTGACGAATTCAAAAGCAGGAGAGATAAAATGACGAATTTAAAAAACTAAGATCATAAAAGTAATTTTTATTAGGTATCACTTATGCGACATAGGCTGCTTGGCTATTTTTCCAAAAGTTTGCAAATGTTGGCTATTTCCAAAATATGAATATTTTTGTTGGCTATTAAACTACTGTCTCCATATTTTTAAGTGTTTAATTCAAAGCTAGGTGTCAAAATATTATTTGAGTCATTAAATTTTTTTATGTAAATATAAATATACCAATTTCAAAAAATATTAAACGAACTATTGAAACCTAATACTTAAATTACTATTATTTATCAACTTTATAATTTCAATGGACTATTTAACTATAACATTCTTTAAGTCCCTGTAAGACAAATAATTATTTACCTAATCTTCAATGGACTTTAACTTAAAAATTTAACACTTAGATAAACTTCTTGGTCTTTGATTTAAATGCCTTATTTAGAAAACATAAGCACGTGATATCAAATTTTACCCGTTGTCTGAAAATTAGTTCATAAAAAAACAGTTTTGCCTTGTCACAAAGTACATATTTTTATCTAACTCCTATTTGTCGTGATGGTGATGCCTAATGTTCCTTTTGACTTATGATTAGTCTCGGAATATTATTGAGAAAGAGTTCCATAATGCATGATTTCACCAAATTATTGTCACTCTTCATATAGCTACAGAATTCCCAAGCAACTTCAATTGATAATATTCTCATATATATATTGACCAGAGAGGTAATAGAGAAGTATGCTAAAGCAGTGCGCAAGCTGGCTGTAGAGATTGCATGTAAGTTGGCGAAATGCTTAGGAATAGAGCGGGAGTTTTTCAAAAGTTGGCCTTTTCTATTCAGGATGAACAAGTACAACTTTAATCCCGAGTCCATGGGCTTTTCCGGCGTACGAATCCACACAGATTCAGCGTTTCTCACCATTCTCCAAGCAGACGAGAGCGTTCGAGGTCTCGAAGTTATGAGCAAATTCGGTGAATTCGTGTCCGTTGATCCTTGTCCCGGAACTCTCATGCTTATTCTCGGGGACACAGCTAAGGTACCCCTTTGGTACTCCTGTTATTTTAAGGTCATATCTAGCATATTAAACAATTATATAATGAAGCAAAGAATAAAATTGGCTTGGAAATAATTTATTGTTTTCAATCCTTTTGCAACTTTTATTAATGATTGTAAAACTTAAGTAAGTCACAATGACGTATTATCGACTGTGTTTGCAACAGGCATGGAGCAATGGAAGGTTTTGCAATGTGATACATAGAGTGCAATGCAAGGAAGCTAAGATTAGGGTATCTATAGCTTCATTCCTATTAGGACCAAAGGAGATTGATGTAGAAGCCCCGATTGAGTTGGTCGACGAACAAAACCCACGTCTCTATGCACCTTTCAAATACGAAGAATATAGAGTGCTCAGAGTATCCGCAAAAATGACTGTTGGTGAAGGACTCGAGCTTGTACGGGTATCTAAAAAAATTTAGATACGCACACACGAATGGCACCGTTTGGCATAACTTTGCTTTTGCAAAAACACTTTTCAGCTTTTACTAAAAACTATTTACCAAGCACTTTAAAACAATAGAACTTTTAGAAATTGCTAAAAGAAAGCTTAATAAGCTAAGGCAAACACAACCAATATCTCACAAACATGCATAATTTTGAAAGACTAGCAACCTATTAGTTTTATGGTCTTAGTACATGTGTTGGACATCCTTTTTTATATGATTTAACACAGATTTTCGGCCACATGTAAGGCACGATCTTTGATTAAACATGGTAAAGAATGTATACTAAAAAAAATAAATATAGGTTTGGCTCGAATCCGAGTAATGATTAACCAATTATTAATCTGATTAATCTGTTTTACTCCATCCATGAAATATAATAAATACATTCTACGATTTCTCCTTTTAATCCCTAATCCCAGCTTTCTTCCATAAAAGTTTCTAAATATCTCCATTATGGTCTCTTTGGAACCTAGAAAATTTGAGGCAAAGTTTAATTAATAAAGGGAAAAAGAAAATGCAAAAAAAAAAAAAAAATGGAAAGTTAGAATTCTATGTTGTGTTTAAAAGTCATGAAAGATATTACCAAAAGAAAAAAAAAATGATATTGAGAAAACAGACACAAATGTAGCCCCATAAATATTCATACATTGAATTTTTTTTTTCTTCGTAAAAAGGAATGAAACACATTTTAGTACCTATAAAACCAAAAAGAAGAAGAAGCAAGTAAGACACCACTGCTACACATAACTTTACACCATGATGTCGACATATAATAAAAAAAAATTCATGCAAAGTGAAACACGGCAGTTAATTTGCAAAACGGTTGCTCCAAAACAAGCATATAAACATCTTAGTTGCACGAAGGAAATGAGAATCCGTCGTGCAAAACAGTCAAGTGATGAATTTAGTCTGATTAGTTGGTTGTGTTTAAGTATGGGTATGAAGCATTTATTAAGTCTGAGTAGTTTGGTGTGTTTGCGACAACCCAATCTCGTGGAATGTCTTACTTAATCTAATTTTCTAAATGTTGACTAGTTTACAAAGTAGTGTTTGCTTTTTTTTTTCTTTTTTTTTTATGGGAAAGAGAAGGATTTCATTCCACAGAAAGGTTATCACAGTCTTTCGACACATGTATAGCTAACCACGTAGGAATAACATCCACCCAATCAGCTACAAATGAGTAGAGAGAAAAACGCTGATACCCCCGTCGTCTCAGATTCCCATTCGCCGGGGGATTTCAAGAAAAACCCTCCAAAGAAAGTGCTTTATCTTTCGGAGGAATATAACCGGATTGGACCGTGTAAATTCCATCATCCTCATAGTGCCACACTAGATCGTCACTTGCCCCGGAGACACCCAATGGGATTTTGAGAATGACCGATCCATGTCGTGGTTGTAAAATGCTGACTCAAGAACCACACAATCCCACCTCTCTCTTTAGAAGAAATTTGCCAACCGATATGCAGCCCTGCCTCCTCGAGGCCGCTCTAAACGCCACCTTCCTCCTTAGTATTTGCTAGTTACTACTTCGCTACACCACCAAAAAAATTCCCATCAAGTCTAGTGAACCAGATTTCAACAATCTATCCTAATAAATTTATGTTTCAATTATTATTTTTTTTTAGCAAGAAATTGTTGAAATCTATCTGCTCAACTCAAAACAACTTTCCATGAATGAAAGACAGAACCTTTGGTTTGGAAATAATTGTTTACTATTAGAGTTCCTATTGAATACAAGCAAATGGAAAACTTCAAATATGTAAAGAGAGAACCTTTAGGCTCCGTTTGGAACCCGGAAAATAGGAGGGAAAGGAAAATGAAAATCCCTCCTATTTTACTTAGGTTGTTTGGATTGAGGAAAATATGGTAGAAAAAAAAATGATGGAAAATGCAAGGAAAAATGTATAACTAAAATGAGAATTTCATTTTCTTTCGAAAATCAAATGGAAAATGAGAATCTCTCCACATTTTTGTCTATGAGGGGATCACATTTGTCTAGGGTAAAAATGTAAAACTTTTTAAAAATGGGTAAAAAATGTAAATAAAAAATTTAAGGGGGCCTAATTAAAAAAAATCATGGTAAAAATGAAAATTTTTTAAAAAATGGGTCAAAAGTGTAAATTTTTTAGGGTAAAAATGTAAAACTTTTTAAAAATGGGCAAAAAATGTAAATAAAAAAATTTAGGGGGGCTAATTAAAAAAAATCATGGTAAAAATGATTTTTTTTAAAAAAAATTGGTCAAAAGTGTAAATTTTTTAGGGTAAAAATGTAAAATTTTTTAAAAATTGGCAAAAAAATGTAAATAAACAAAATTTAGGGGGCTATAATTAAAAAAAATTCATGGTAAAAATGAATTTTTTTTTTAAAAATGGGTCAAAAGTGTAAATATTTTAGGGTAAAAAATGTAAAATTTTTTAAAAATGGGCAAAAAATATAAATAAAAAAAATTTGAGGGGGAGGGGACTAGAGCCCACCCTGGACTTGAGTTAGCTCCGTCCCTAGTCTAATCGTTACTTTCCCGTCAATTTTCTCTCATATTTTCTATGACTTTAAAACACAATTAGAATTTTGACTTTTTCTATTATTTTCTATTACATTTTCATTTTCTCTATTATTTTCACTTTCTCTCTTATTTTTCGGATTCCAAACGGAGCCTTAAAGAAAGAGGAAATTGGTTATACCAAAATCTCAACTATTTAAAGTTTTTTTTTTTTTTTTGTTGCTAAAACCTTGTTTCTAATTCTAAAATTATTATTATTTATTGACAAACTTATTAATAAATAACTGTATTTATTGAAAAATATGTCAATAAACAAATTTATTTATTGACAAACTTGGTTATAGGTTTAAAATTAAAAACACTAAAGTGATTTTCGTAAAAAAAATTTAAATGGTCATAATTTTGAAATTATCCCTAGAAGAAAATTTGAATCAGCAACACTAGCAAAAAAACATGTTTTAGTTTATATTTATTTTATACTTTTATCATTATTAATTTTTTTTTTGCATATGTTGATAAAAACAGAGTTATCTAGGCATAAAAGTCTGCCTATTTCGAAAATAAAGGCTGAATACTAGTAAAACAAAGGGAAATTGATAGCAATAATATCAATTACTTGTCATTTACCAAAAATCAACCAACATTTAAATATTGACACATCTAGTATCAAATATGTCATGGAATCAACCAGTTCGTGACTAAATGTGTCACGGAATCAACCAATTCGTAATCAATTTGGTATTAGATGTGTCAATATTTGGATTTTGGTTGATTTGGTAATTGCCAAACAAATAGCATTATTGCTATCAATTTCCCTAAAACAAAAGAGTAAATGACGGAAAAAAATACCTAAAATTTACGTTTGATACACTTAACTACTCATTTTTTTTACGACGACAAAAATACACAGTTATTTTATGTAAATATAGAATTGTGACACATGTATTTTCGTTAAAGATAACGGTCAAATGAGTAACGGTGGAACAAAAAACTATCATTAGATATTTTTGCCGTCGAAAAAAAAAAGAATAGATAATTAAGTGTATCTAGCGT
Organism: Urtica dioica subsp. dioica; assembly: GCF_054948205.1. Lineage (NCBI taxonomy): Eukaryota > Viridiplantae > Streptophyta > Magnoliopsida > Rosales > Urticaceae > Urtica > Urtica dioica. The sequence continues at coordinate 12,014,595 of NC_142766.1, forward strand.
AAAACTTTAAATACTTTTGCCGCCATTTCCTCAACACAAAAAATATATCATGGATTTTTAAACGACAAATATTAGAACAAAGGGCTTTTGTGATAAGAGCATAAAATAGAGGGGCTATTTAGTTATTTGAGCAAAATGTAGGGTTTTTAATGATATTTTCCATAATAATATCACTGTTCGGGAAATTCGTCAAAAAAAAAAAAAAGAAGAAAAAATATAAAGGTACAAAGCCCTAAACCCCCAATCTCTTACTGTCTGGACCGCCTCGTTCCCGAATATCTGAAAGCTGCTCTGAATCGCCGTATTCGTCTGATCAACGATGCAAAATGACGAGGTCATATGGCAAGTCATCAGGCACAAGCACTGCAGTTTCATGGCAAAGTCTATCTCTTTCTCACTCCCTCTCTCTCTCTATGATTTATACTCGATACTCAAAATTTCAAAGTCCCAGAAGAAAATTTCAGGTGATTGAGTTTCTGTTTGTCATTTTTTTCGGATTTCAGAATCGAGACTGGAATTTTTTGCCGGAATCCATACAACTTAACCGGAGTTTGTAACCGAAGCTCGTGTCCTCTTGCCAATAGCCGATATGCCACCATTAGAGACCACGATGGTATTTTTTATTTTATTTTTATGCATTTTCTGTTGCCTTTTCTTCATGGTTTAGTGGGTAGTAACTTTGGTGCTTATTTAGAACGACTGATCTTATTTAGAAGCTAGTTGTTTTTTTTTTGTTTCTTTGTTCTCGAATAGCTAGCTAAGTCTCTGTATAAGCTTATAAAGGAGTGAAAGTAAATAAAATTAGATGCAATTTGTAAAGTAACATCACCGAGTCTTTGTAGTTTTACTGGAGAAGATTGGTTTGAAGAGTATAGTAGAAAAAGAGTTGCTCGCACGCTGTGAATTTTTATGAAGACTAAAGTCCTAAAAATTCCAGTTCACTGCGTATAGAACTGGGACGAATCTTAGGGTTCAGATTAATAGTATTTGAGTCAGTTGACTATCCAAATGAACTTGGAACTTCTACTAGAACTATTTATTGGGCTGAAGAATCTTTGGTAGTCATGCATAAAGGCTGGTGAGAAAGTGAAAAGACAGAAGAGTTCGGAGTAATTTCAAGAAGAGGAAGAATGATGGGTAGTTTCATTTAATGAAGTAAAAGGTGTTTAACATTATAATATGGGATTTTGTTTCTTAAATAAAAATTGTGATATGAGAAATACCGTTGTCAGCAACAAATCTAAGTCATCTTAGTATATATAATGAAGACGAGGAGCTTATAAGGCTCAAATAACTTGATAAAACTCTTCAACTAAAAATGGAATTATAAAACCTCCTAGTCTCACTCTACATTAGTAGCATGTTGAGCTTAAAATACTTTAATCTTGCTGCTATGTGTAGGATTTTCCGTGTTATTTGATGTATTAATATTTGGCGCTTTGCAGGGGTCTTCTATCTTTACATGAAAACCATAGAAAGGGCTCATATGCCTAATAAATTATGGGAAAGACTGAAGCTACCGAGGAATTATGAAAAAGCACTAGAACTCATTGACAAAAATCTGGTATTAAGATCTAGATTTATTATTTATATATGAAAAAGAAGCCACAATGATCATATAATGGCTAACGTCTGGCTCTCTTTGTGGACCCACAGATGTATTGGCCTAAGTTTCTTGTACACAAGACTAAGCAACGGTTGACCAAAATGACTCAGATGCGAATTCGGATGAGGAAGCTTGCTCTTAAAACAAGGTCTAAATTGGTTCCCATGTTATTTCTGCACCTGGTTCGCTTTATATAATACATATATATATATATATATATATATATATATGTATATATATGTATGTATTCAGCTCATATTTTAATGTACTATTGAATTATCATCGTGTAATGGGGTTTGTGAAGTGATGACATGGTTTATGCTTGGTGGGTTTTGCTGACTGTTCTTTTGAGATTGTTCTCAAATTGTTTGTTCTGTTAACAGGGAGAAGATAATGACAACACCAAGAAAAGAGAAAAAGAGGGAAGCCAGGAGGGAAGAGAAGGCTGAGAAAGCTGCTTTATTGGATAAGGTTTCTAAATCATAATTATCAGTAGTAATGTTCATAATGTAGGTGTTATGTTGAATACTTCTCACACATGGTTTGTGTTCTCTTTGCAGAGTATTGAAACTGAACTATTAGAACGTCTTAAGAATAAAAATTACGGTGACATATACAACTATCCTGACAAGGAGTACAAAAAAGTTCTTGAAATGGAAGAGATGCTGCTAGAGGGTAAACACCAAGAAGAAGAGGAGGTACCTTCTAAAATATATACTGATCTTTGACCATTACTATCGAAATTGTTAAGAGTTTTGGGCTCAGCTCAGTGCATTGGATGTGAAATGCAGGAGCCGGAAATAGAGTATATCGAAGGCTTCGATGAACTTGAAGAGGAAGATGATATGGAAGATTTTACTGGCTTTGGGATTGATCAATCTCATGCTGAGGATGACGTTGATGATGATGATGATGAGGATGACGAGGGTAAGCAGATTCTTCCCTTTTATGTTAGACTCGCCTTAGTGAAACTGTGATTATGATTATATCTGTCCCCTAAAGTCCTTGCATCAGACTAGTGTAAAAATGCAGAAGCCAAAATGCCAGTCTTGGAGGGGCATGTCCATAAATGGCTCACTTTTAGATTATTGCTTATAAGAGTGTTTGAGAACATTATCAGTCAATTACCCATTTGCTTTAAAGAGAAAAAGGAAAGGGGTTTTAAGATTTTTATTACAAAGTAGAGTGACATTTCGGTTAATTTGTATTTGAAACTACAAAAAAAAAAATTGCAGTTGGAACAGACGATGAAGAGGAAGAGATAGGTCACCACAAGAGAAAAGAGTCTGTTGCAAGGCACAGGAAAGATGAAAAACTGAAGAAGCCAAGGGTACTTGTTGAGGTAATTTTTCAAATTGTCATTTATTACCCAAGTTTAGTACAATAACCCCATTAGTCATCATTGCTCTATTCCCATAACTAAATTTCTTTGAGAATATAGTTCATGTTCCGTGCTCCAGTGGAGATACAGAAACACCTATTTTTTTTACTAGAATTCCTCAGTACTGTATTGTTTTGAACAGAAAAAGTTATGTAATTTGCTTTCTTATTATGGTGTTTAGAGTGCTTCTCCTTGGTATGATTTCGTGTGTTTTCTTAGGTTGAGCGTGAAGATAGTGGTGGAAGGAAAAAGACGACTCAACGTGTTAGCTAAGGAGAGTATAAGCTGGGACCCGAGATCAAAACTGATTATTTTTCCCATAATTTAAGGGTGAGAGTTTTGTTTAAAGCATTATCTAATATTGTTACTAGGTAATTTAGTTGTGCGTCACACATGTACTCTAAGAGGCAGAGGGGTTCGTAGAGGATCTCTTTTCTTTTATTGCAACATTTTTAGCATATGGACAAACCATTGTTTCCAATTTTGATAAATTAGCATCCGAAATTTAAGATGAAGTTTTATTTTTGGTGGAAATAATGAGCCTTTTTAGTATTTATATTTTATTGTGCTTGCATAGTGTTAAACTTCAGTCAAATCTAGACATAAATAAATAACACCTACTTTTGTGCAATAAGATAAATAAATAAATTTGTGTAGAGGTCAAATTAAAAACTTGAGGTCCTTGTATGGGCGGCATACGTATGCAATAACAAGGGAAAACGTCAGACGAGATTCCAGACTAGTTGCTTCAATATCTACGGAATAGGAAAAATGGCAGCATAAATCTCTAAATTTTACGTTGGCCTGATACAGTTTAGGTCCAATTTTTTTTTTCTTGGGATTATTCCTATTCTATTTTTATGACCTTCACAATAATTTTTAGACCAAAATCAAATAAATCCAAATTAATCCTAAATTATGACTACCTTTTTTTTAAAGTACAAAAATAACCTAAACTTTATTGACATTTTCTTTTCTTTTTTATTTTAGTATTTGACTTCAGTTTGTATTACTTTATAATTTTGTATTACTTTTTAATTTTGGACCACTTTTGTCAATCTTATCTCTCTTTTCCTATCTCTCTCTCTCTCTCGTGTTCAACAACTTCAGCTCTCTCGTGTTCGTCTCTCTCTCTCTCTCTCTCTCTCTCTCTCTCTCGTCTTCAACTCGTCTCTCTCTCTCATCTTCAACTCGTTTTTCAGTGGCTTCATGCTCAAGGAAAAAAGGTTTGCTCTCATTTTCGTTCACTTTGATTATGGAAAAAGTTCGCCATTTTCACTTTTGGGTTTATAGGTTCTCATGAAAAAATGTTTTTCGTTCTACTAGCGTTTTAGTCGTTGAATTTCTGTGGTCTTTGAAGTAAAAAAAATAATGAAAGAACGATTGAGAATTATGAAAAATCTGGAAAATTTTTTGAAAATTTCTGGGACTTCGTTGAAGATTTAGTGACTGTTGAAGTTTAGAGAGAGAGAGAGTCGAATCTGGAGAGAAGATAAAGAAAGAGAGAATCGGAGAAGAGAGAGAGTGTTCCGAGACTTTGAATATTTCTTATATTTGATATTAATTTGTATCACATATTTATACATATGGTGGGTACAAGAGAGAGTGTAATAAATACATGTGTAATAACTACTTCTATGAAAAAGAGAATAATAAATATACACAGAGAGCAAGACATATGAAATAACATGAGAAATAAATGCGACAATTTCCCATGTGGAATGAGTTCCAAGGAGAGGACTTCCGAGGCAAGCTCGACGCGGAAGGGCGAGCGGACTGGCGAACTGGCGAGCTGGATTCCAACACTCCCCTCAAGCTTGACTATATATGTTGAGGAGGTCAAGCTTGCTACATAGCTCGGAAAAGGTTGCTCGTGGAATGACTTTGGTGAGAATGTCGGCGAGCTGATGACCTGACGGAATGTATTCCATATCGATTATTTTTTCTTCAATCTTTTCACTGATGAAGTATCGGTCGATTTCGATATGTTTTGTTCTGTCATGATGGACTGGATTTTTGGCTATGCTGAGAGCAGCTTGATTATCGCAAAATAGCTTGATTGGACCTTCGATGATGATCTTGAGGTCGCCGAGAACTCTCTTCAGCCATATGCCTTCCTCTTACTCCACTTGCTAAGGACCTGAGCTCGGATTCAGCACTACTTCTTGAGACAACGGACTGCTTCTTGCTTCTCTAGGTAACAAGATTTCCCCAGACGTATGTGCACATGCCTGATGTTGATCGTCTGTCTGGAACATATCCGGCCCAGTCTGCATCTGTGAATACTTCGACACCTCGACTTCGTCTTTTCTTGAAGGAGATACCAGTCCCTGGGGCAGAATTGAGGTATTGGAGAATCCTCATGACTGCATCCATGTGAGTTTCTGAGGGATTATTCATGAATCGACTTACCATACTCACTGCGAATCCAATATCTGGTCTCGTGTGAGTTAGGTAGATGAGTTTTCCTACGAGCTGCTGAAATCTTTCTTTGTCGGTGGCGGCCTCGTTGGTGCGAGCTAGAAGTTTCACATTGGCATCCATCGGAGTGTCAACTGGTGTGCAGCCAAGCATGCCAGTTTCTTTGAGGAGATCAAACGTGTACTTGCGCTGGGAAACAGAGATGCCCTTTTTTGATCGAGCTACCTCCATGCCGAGGTCCTTGACTTCGAACTCAGATGACAAAGTTTACTTCAGCCTCCTGATCTCTTCCAGGTCGTCTCCGGTGATGACTATATCGTCCACATACACACTAAGAATGGTGTGCTTGCCTGATGTTGATCGTCTGTCTGGAACATATCTGGCCCAGTCTGTATCTGTGAATACTTCGACACCTCGACTTCGTCTTTTCTTGAAGGAGATACCAGTCCCTGGGGCAGAATTGAGGTATTGGAGAATCCTCATGACTGCATCCATGTGAGTTTCTGAGGGATTACTCATGAATCGACTTACCATACTCATTGCGAATCCAATATCTGGTCTCGTGTGAGTTAGGTAGATGAGTTTTCCTACGAGCTGCTGAAATCTTTCTTTGTCGGTGGCGGCCTCGTTGGTGCGAGCTAGAAGTTTCACATTGGCATCCATCGGAGTGTCAACTGGTGTGCAGCCAAGCATGCCAGTTTCTTTGAGGAGATCAAACGTGTACTTGCGCTGGGAAACAGAGATGCCCTTTTCTGATCGAGCTACCTCCATGCCGAGGTCCTTGACTTCGAACTCAGATGACAAAGTTTACTTCAGCCTCCTGATCTCTTCCAGGTCGTCTCCGGTGATGACTATATCGTCCACATACACACTAAGAATGGTGTGCTTGCCTTGTGTGGAGATTTTTGAGAAGAGTGTTGGATCTGCTTGACTCTGCTCGTAGTCACAACGTTTGAGCACGTTGGTGAATTTTCCGAACCATGCTCGGGGGGACTGTTTTAGTCCATATAGTGACTTCTTGAGTTTGCAAACTTTATTGGCTCCTTGATCTTTGTCAAATCCTGGTGGGAGTTCCATGTAGACTTCCTCTTTCAGTTCGCCGTTTAGAAAAGCATTCTTTACATCGAGCTGGATGAGAAGCCAATCTAAGTTGGCTTCTAGTGAAATGAGGATTCTGATGGTATTGAACTTTGCAACTGCAGCGAATGTTTCTTGATAGTCAATACCATACGTCTGCGTGTACCCTTTTGCGACAAGTCGGGCTTTGTATCTCTCCACTGTCCCATCTGGATTGTGTTTGATGGTGAAGAGCCATCTACATCCAACAGTTCGCTTGCCTGGTGGTAGCTCGACGATATCCCACGTATCATTCTTTTCGAGGGCTTGGATCTCAGCATGACTTGCGTCTCGCCACTCAGAACTTTGAAGGGCTTCCTCGATGGAGTTCGACACTTTTCCTTCATCTAACTTCGCCACATAGGCTTGGTAGCTCGTAGATAAATTCTCATAGTACACGTAATCCGCCATCCTGTATTGAGCACACGATCGAGGAGGTTTTCTCAATGCAATGGGTAAGTCTGGAGATTCGATGTTACCTTGTTCAATAGTGTCGTGGTTCAAGTTCGGAGAGACATCATCTTGGTCGCGAGCTTGTACCGGACTCTGGGTGATATTCAGTTCGCATGGAGAGGGTTCAGAGGCTTGCGAGCTGGGAATTTCTTGACCAGGTGAGGTCGGCGAGCTGGGAATTTCTGGAACAGGTGAGGTCGGATTTTGAGGCGACCTGGGCAAGCTGGGATTTTCTGGAACAGGTGAGGTCGGATTTTGAGGCGAGCTGAATTCTGGGTTTATGATGATCCAATTTGGGAAGTCATTTTCGTCATTCTCCCCCTGACGAGCTGAATTGGCGAAGTAAGGACTGAACTCATGAAAAGATGCATCCATTGAGACTATGAATTTTCGTGATCGGGGTTCATAGCATTTGTAGCCTTTCTGGGTTGCTGAATAGCCAAGGAAGATGCATTTGAGTGATTTTATTTCAAGTTTACCTTGGCCATAAGAATGGGTGAAGACTGAACAGCCGAACATTTTCGCAGGTAGGGTTGAGATGAGTCGACAGTGAGGGTATGTCTCTAGAAGGACTTGAGATGAGATTTTATAGCCAAGGACACGAGATGGCATTCTGTTTATGAGGTAGGTGGCTGTGAGGACAGTTTCTCCCAAAAAATGAGATGAGACGTTTGAGGAGAACATGATGGCTCGGGCGACTTCGAGAATGTGTCGATTTTTCCGCTCGGCTATCCTATTTTGTTGCGAGATATGAACGCACGAGCTGGAGTGAATTATGCCATGTGTTTTGAAGAAATCGCCGAGCTCAGAATTAAAGTAATCTCGAGGGTTGTCAGTGTGGACAATTTGAATGGATGTGTCGAACTGTGTTTGGATCATTTTGTGAAAGGTTTTGAATATATTGGATGTTTCAGATTTTTGTTTCATCATGTATATCCAACTGACTCTAGTGTGGTCGTCAACAAAGAGAAGGAACCATCGAACTCCAGTGATATTGGGAACTTTTGAGGGCCCCCATATATATCACTGTGAATTGTGGCAAAAGGACGAGATGGTTTGTACGAGGTGGGGTGATACGAGCTTCGAGAATGTTTGGCGAACTCACACATGTCACACTGAATGGAATTGATATTTTTATTGATAAACAAACAATGAAACATTCTTTTGAGATACATTAAATTTGGATGCCCTAGTCTAAGGTGATTGAGCATGATCTCTTTGTACTGGGGTGAATGTTGGGCGAGCTAACACATGGCGGGCTGATCTGGCTTGATGACATAGAGTCCGGTACTCAGCTCGGCATTACCAATCTGTCTTCCCGTGGCCTGTTCCTGAAACACACATGAACTTCCATCAAAAACAGTTCGGCACTTAGAGTCTTGGTTGATCTTATGCACAGATAAGAGATTGCATTGTAGTTAAGGCACAAAGAACACCGAGTCTAGCCTCATGGACTTCGTCAAGACAACGGTGCCAATACCAGAGACTTGAGTTTTGGCTCCGTTGGCGATGGTGACTGATATGCTTTTATTACAAGCGGAGTAAGTTGTGAATAGATTTCGATTACCAGTCATGTGATCAGTGGCACCGGAGTCGACAATCCATGCTGTGAGATTCTCTGAGCTTACATTGAAGGCTCTAGGAGAGTTACCTAGAGGGCCAATGCCCGAGTGTTCTCCACTGAGTTTGACTTGTTGAAGAAGCTTCTGGAGAATAGCGAGCTGGTCGTTGCTGAAGGGAGAGGAGTCTGAGGTCGAGGTCGAGGCAGCGGACGAGGTGGATACTAAGTTTCCGACTGAGTTAGGATCCTTAGTATCTTGGGTAGACTTCGAGCTCGGTGGTTTCCCATGCAGTTTCCAGCAGGTTTCTCGGAGGTGTCCAGGTCGTCTGCAATGATCGCAGTAGGGGCGAGGTTTGCGAGGTTTCTCTGTTGAGACGCGGGCTGCAAGAACTTCGTCTCCATGTGTGGTGAGGGCGGACGAGTCTGAGGATGAGCCCGGAAGTGAGCTCGATTTGATAACTCCCAGCATGAGTTTCCTCCTGCTTTCCTCGTGTCTGACCGCGGAGAAGGCTTCACGGAGAGATGGTAGTGGTTTTGTACTAAGTATCCGACCTCTGACCTCATCAAGGTCTTGGTTGAGACCGGATAGTAGTTTAAACACACGTTTGGTCTCCACTATCCTGCGGTAGATTTTTGAGTCTTCGGAGCTGGTCCACTGGTGCTGTTCGTAGAGGTCGATCTTCTGACATAGATGTGTGAGCGAGCTGAAGAACTGAGTAACCGACATCTCTCCTTGACGTAGGTCGTGGAGAGTGTTCTCAGTTTCAAACAGCTCGGACATATCTTCTGAGTTGGAGAAGATTTCTCTAGCTGCTTGCCAGATTTCTGCTGCCGTTCGGTAAAGGAGGAAGGTTTCTCCGATTTCGGAGAGCATAGAGTTTATGAGCCAGGACATCACCATGCTGTTTTCGGCCTTCCAACTCTTGAACGTCGGATCTTCGATCACAGGAGATGTGGCCACGCCTGTGAGGTAGTCATCTTTACCTCGTCCCGATATGAACATGAGCACAGATTGGGACCACTGTAGGAAGTTGTGGCCATTGAGTTTGTGGCTCGTGATATGTTGGGAGAAGGATTCAGATTGCGACTGAGTGGGCGTGGTCTGAGTGGTGTTCATGGTGGTTGATTTTCCCTGCTCTTATACCATGTTGAAGTTTAGAGAGAGAGATAGTCGAATTTGGAGAGAAGATAAAGAAAGAGAGAATCGGAGAAGATATAGAGTGTTCCGAGACTTTGAATATTTCTTATATTTGATATTAATTTGTATCACCTATTTATACATATGGTGGGTACAAGAGAGTGTAATAAATACATGTGTAATAACTACTTCTAGGAAAAAGAGAATAATAAATATACACAGAGAGCAAGACATAGGAAATAACATGAGAAATAAATGCGACAATTTCCCATGTGGAATGAGTTCCAAGGAGAGGACTTCCGAGGCAAGCTCGACGCGGAAGGGCGAGCGGACTGGCGAGCTGGCGAACTGGATTTCAACAGTGACATTGTTCCATTTTTATTGATATCAAGGTCAATAAATCTTCAACGATTCTGAGAAAATATTTTGAAGATTCATTGACATTGATGTCAATAAAAATGCAACAATGTAAATCTTGACATTTTTTTAAATTTTTTTGTTATGATTTTAAATCTTTATAAAGGAATTTTAAACATTTAAAATAGGAAATTAATATCCCAATTACACTCTTTTATGCAGTGATGGGTGATATTTTAGTGTATGTCAAACATAGTGGTACATGGGTTAAATCATGTGCATATAAGGAGAGTGTATCGTTTGTACTTGTGATTTCGGATGATTTTGAATATCACCATCTCATGGTCACGTTGTACGCTGAGATGAAGCTCTTACTATCCACTCATTCCATTGTGGTCAAATATGAGACACCATTTTCAACATTACCAATCTCAGTTTTATTGACATTGATGTCAAATGTCAATAACGTCTCAGTTTTATTGACAATGATGTCAATGAAACTTCAGTTTTATTGTCAATAAAATTACAATATCATGGACAATGATGTCAATAAAATATCAGTTTTATTGACAATGATGTCAATAAAACCTCAATTTCATTGACAATGATGTTAATAAAACCTCAGTTTTATCGACAATGATGTCAATAACATCTCAGTTTTATTGAAAATGATGTCGATAAACCTCAGTTTTATTATCAATAAAATCTCAATGTTATTGACATCATTGTCAATAACATCTCAGTTTTATTGATAATGATGTCAATAACATCTCAGTTTTATTGATAATGATATCAATAAAACCTTAGTTTTATTGACAATGATGTCAATAACATCTCAATTACGTGAACAGAGAAAAAGACATAAATAAATATCAAAATAACATACCCTAAAGACATATCTTAGTGTACCTGAACATCCAATAGTACCACACACAAAAGATTACCCACATTTAAAAACTACCATACTTGTTCAGTCAAATCCTACCTAATATCATAATTGTAGGATAGAAAAATAACATAATGCATATCAATGTGGCTAATACAACACATCACACATAATTGTCGGGCGGGCATCTATTCTCTTGCTTTAAACTGTCATGCCTATAAAGATCGATGACTAGCTTCTGGCGGTACATAGCCATGTCGTCTTGCTTCAATTCCGTCAATGGAAGCCTGTGCATCAAGAATTCTGCGGTCTTAATGACAAACATCCCGCAGTCTCCGCTGTCAACATAATACACAATATTAAATTTAAAAATATAATTATAATATAAAAGTAGACATTTATAATCCCTACCCGTTATGTTGTCAAGGCATATCATTGGCGAATATAATTTTGAAAGGATCAGAAGTTTGATCCTCAATCTTCAAGCTTCCAAATGCACTAAATGAGCCTAGCGAGATGGGAAGGAATTCAGCCAAACCGGATATATTCTCTATCGTTCCCTTTCGATAGCTCAATGAGTCATAAACAGTGATTGACTTGGCGGGGAGGGAGATTACCAAGAGAATCCAATGATCCTTTGAGTGAATCGGGACGTAAATTATACCCACGTCTACCCATGGACAGATGTAATTCCCTATTGATTTCATCCCTAAAACGATCTTCTGAGAAGTTGATTGCTTGGACCAGTCAAACTTGTCGGGATTCCCAAAAGATTTGGTGAAATGCGTGGTGGTGGTCGTGTATGCATTGTTGACTTCCGTGTCCTTCCTTTTCTTCCTCAGGTTGTAGAATAGTACACTCATGTGCTACAAAAACAAATAGTGCACGTTATTATAATGAATACCAATCAATCACATGTGTTTATTGACATGGATAGAAATAAATCTGATGAATTATTGACATGAATACCAATAAATGACATGTGTTTATTGACATGGATAGAAATAAATCAGATGAATTATTGACATGAATACTAATAAATCACATGTGTTTATTGACATGGATAGCAATAAATCAATTGACTTATTGACATGAATTATTGACAAGCATACCAATAAATGAATTTATATTTGGTACCTCATCGGTTAGCTATTCGTCTGCCGTCCACAAGGTGTAAAATCAGGTCTTCGAGTTAATGCATATGTCCCGAAAGTCCCAAGATGGAGTCAACGATTCTTCAAAGTCATTGTATTTGATCTTGACATTCATCTTTTTGTGTCCGGGACCAACTTTCAACCACTTTTTCATGACATCAACATCATCTACGGAAGGCGGTGTTGTTGGACCGAGAGTGGATAGGGTGAGGGTATTTTCATCGTGCTGGTTGTGAAAAGAACATATAGTCACGACTTCGGTGTAGGAGTATATGTTGCAAAGGGCCTCCTTGTCCGATGTTTTTCAGGCAAATCCAAAATAATGATAGCTTACTCTTTGACCCGGTCTACAATATCTTGGGTAACGAGTACCTCATCATCATACATGCCGGCATGTTCTTCCACTTCAATATCTCTCAATTCTTGTGACATATGGTTAAAAAAACCTCATTCTCCATAAGCGACTACCCGGGATTGAATAAACAAACATAAATAAATAAATATGAAATGTTTGAGTAAAAATGACTACCTAAAATTGAGTAAAAATGTCGTTCTCTCCGTATACTCGCTTCTCTTTGTTCTCATTGTCTCTGTCGCTGGCTTGTTTGTCTTCATCTTCATCATGTTGCTCTCCTTCTTTCTCTTCATCATGCGTCTCTCCTTTTTTCTCGTCATCATGTGTCGTTCTTTCTCTCTCGTCATCATGTTCTCTGTTTCTTTCTCTTCATCATGCCATAGGTCTTTATTCTTCGGAAAGATCAATTGGATCTTCTCGTCAAGGCCCTTGACATATTGGCTTAGCTCATGAATTGTGCCATATATGTCCTTGAGATCAGCCTTTACAGTAGCCATCTGATTCTCCAGAGCATGCAACCGCTCCTAATAGAATGAAAAAACATTTCAATATACACCAGTTATTGACATTTATGTTAATAAACACAAGCAATTATTAACATTTATGTCAATAAACACGTTTTTATTTACATGAATGTCAATAAACACATGCATTATTGACATTTATGTCAATAAACACATGTTTTTACTAACATAAAAGTATTTTTTTTTAAAAGTTTACCTGGGAATGCTTGTCAGTACTCATAGTCGGCACCTTAGAGGCTTCTTTTCTAGATTTCATTGACTTTTTTTTCCTGACTTTCGACAACCCTTCTTTTCGCCGCCATAGTGGATGAGCCAAGTGGAGTGTAAACAATCCACTTGTTAATTCAAGGAGATGTTGCTAAAAAATTTGATACATTAATTGAAGGAAATGTTACTAAACAATATCGTAATTTACCTGCAAGCTTGAGAAATCGATTTCTCGTATCTTTAACGCAGAAACCTTAAACGTAGATTTCCATGAGAGGAATGACGGTCTCAGAGACTTTGTGAGAGAATGGGAAAAGATTCAAATGCCCAAATTTGAAGAGGCAAAAAGAAATCTGGCAGTCTCACTTTACTCGTGTCCCTCGACCTTGACTTCTCAATGTAGGTTGTAATCTTGTCATGAAGGAAATTCCAATCCACATTTCCCCAAGGGTATCGGTTAAACGCTTCCAAGTTATCAACCAACTTGACATAGTACATGTTCGGTACCTAAACAAAACACAATCAATTTAGACATTCAAAAAAGTTTATCGAAATGCAATACCCATAATTACTGTTGAACATTACCAAACAATTCGAGTTGTCGGGGATGAGCACGTTCAACAAAAAATACAGTATTTTAAACTTTGCCTTTTTCTCAGTGTGCCATTCTTCGCTCTCGAGACCAAGGGCTGCACGACGTCCCTCTTATTTAAGGCATCCTTGTGGAAGACAGTTTCGTAGAGACCATCATTAACAACTTTTGAACGAGAACATTTTGTGTAGTCGTCAACAAACCGCAACCTGGTGATCTCCACAAAATTTTCCTTACTGAACCTCGGTCATTCAGTAAGGAAAGTTTTGCGGAGATCACCGGGTTGCAGTTTGTTGACGACTGCACAAAATGTTCTTATTCGGAAGTTGTTAAGGATGATCTCTTCGAAACTGCCTTCCACAAGGGTGTTTTAATTAAGAGGGACGTTGTGCAGTCCTTGGTCTCCGAGAGCAAAGAATGGCACACTAAGAAGTAGGCAAAGTTTAAAATACTGTATTTTTTGTTGAACGTGCTCATCTCCGACAACTCGAATTGTTTGGTAATGTTCGACAATAATTATAGGTATTGCATTTCGATAAACTTTTTTGAATGTCTAAATTGACTGTGTTTTGTTTAGGCAACGAACATGAACTATGTCAAGTTGGTGGATAATTTGGACGAGTTCAACCGATACATTTGAGGAAATGTGGCTTGGAATTTCCTTAATGCAAGATTACAACCTACATTGAAAAGTCAAGATCGAGGGACACGACTAAGGTGAGACTGCCAGATTTCTTTTTGCCTCTTCAAATTTAGGCATTCGAGTCTTTTCCCATTCTCTCACAAAGTCTCCGAGACTGTCATTCCTCTCATGCTCCGATGGAAATCTACGTTTACGGTTTCTGCGCTAATGATGTGAGAAATCGATTTCTCAAGCTTGCAGGTAAATTACCAGGTTGTTTAGTAACATGTCCTTCAATTAATGTATCAAATCGTTTAGCAACATGTCCTTGAATTAACAAGTGGATTGTTTACACTTCACTTGGCTCATCCACTGTGGCGGTGAAATGAAGAGTTTTCGAAAGTCAGGAAAAAAATGTCAATGAAATCCAGAAAAGAAGCCTCTAAGGTGCCAGCGACGAGTACTGACAAGCATTCCCAGGTAAACTTAAAACATGTGTTTATTGACATAAATGTCAATAACTGCATGTGTTTATTGACATTCATGTTAATAAAAACATGTGTTTATTGACAGTACTGGTGTATATTGAAATGTTTTTTTTCATTCTATTAGGAGCGGTTGCATGCTTTGGAGAATTAGATGGCTATTGTAAAGGCTGATCTCAAGGACATATATGGAAAAATTCACGAGCTAAGAAAATATGTCAAGGGCCTTGACGAAGATCAAATTGATCTTTCCGAAGAATAAAGACCCATGACATGACGAAGAGGAAGAAACAGAGACACATGATGACGAGAGAGAGAAAGAACGACACATGATGGCGAGAAAGAAGGAGAGACACATGATGAAGAGAAAGAAGGAGAGCAACATGATGAAGATGAAGACACACAAGCTAACGACAGAGACAATGAGAACAAAGAGAAGCGAATATACGGAGAGAAATGACATTTTTACTCAATTTCAGGTTGTTATTTTTACTTAAACATTCCATATTTATTTATGTTTGTTTATTCAATCTCAGAAAGTCGTTTATGGAGAATGGGATTTTTTGAACCATGCGTCACAAGAATTGAGAGATATTGAAGCGGAAGAACATGCCGGCATGTATGATGACGAGGTAGTCTGTAGACCGTGACAAAGAGTAAGCTATCATGATTTCGGATTCGCCTGAAAAACATCGGACCAGGAGGCCTCTGGCAACATATACTCCTACATCGAAGTCGCAACCATATGTTCTTTTCGCAACCGGCCCGAAAAAAATACCTTCACCCTATCCACTCTCGGATCCAACGGCACTGCCTTCCGTAGATGATGTTGATGTCATGAAGAAGTAGTTGGAAGTTGGCCCTGAATACAAAAAGACGAATGTCAAGATCAAATACAATAACTTTGAAGAATCGTAGTATCCATCTTGGGACTTTCAAGACATATGCATTAACTCGAAGACCTGGTTTTACACCTTGTGGAGGGCAGACGAATGGCTAACCGATGAGGTACCAAACATAAATTCATTTATTGGTATGCTTGTCAATAAGTCAATTGATCTATTGCTATCCATGTCAATAAATACATGTGATTTATCGGTATTCATGTCAATAATTCATCTGATTTATTTCTATCCATGTCAATAAACACATGTGATTTATCGGTATTCATATGAATAATTAAACTGATTTATTTCTATCCATGTCAATAAACACGTGGTTTATTGATATTCATTATAATAACGTGCATTATTTGTTTGAAGCACATGAGTGTAGTATTCTACTACCTGAGGAAGAAAAGGAAGTCAGTCATGCATACACGACCACCAACACGAATTTCACCAAATATGTCGAAGAACTACGCGATGAATGGAAGTATTTTGGGAATCCTGACAAGTTTGACTGGTCCAATTAGTGCATTTGGAAGCTTGGAGATTGAGGATCAGACTTCTGGGCCTTTCAAAATTATATTCGCCGATAATATGCATCAACAACATAACGGGTAGGGATTATGATAGTAATTCTATTTTTAATATTGTGTATTATGTTGACTGCAGGATGTTTTCATTAAGACCGTAGAGTTCTTGATGCACGGGCTTCCATTGACGGAATTGAAGCAAGATGACATGGTCATGTACCGCAAGAAGCTAGTCATCGATGTTTATAGGCACAACAGTTTGAAGCAAGAGAATAGATGCCCGTCCAACAATGATGTGTGATGTGTTGTATTAGCCACATTGATATGTGTTATGTTATTTTGCTATCCCACAACTATGATGTTAGGTAGGATTTGACTGAACAAATATGGTATTTTTTAGATGTAGGTAATCTTTTGTGTGTGGTATTATGGGATGTTCAGGTATGCTAAGATATGTCTTTAGGGTATGTTATTTTGATATTTATTTACGTCTTTTTCTCTGTTCACGTAATTGAGATGTTATTGACATCATTGTCAATAAAACTAAGGTTTTATTGATATCATTGTCAATAAAACTGAGATGTTATTGACATCATTGTCAATAAAACTGAGATTTTATCGATATCATTGTCAATAAAACCGAGGTTTTATTGACAATGATGTCAATAAAACTCGGTTTTATTTATTGGCTTCATTGTCAATAAAACTGATATTGTATTGACATCATTGTCAATAAAATTGAGATGTTATTGACATCATTTGTCAATAAAACTAATATTTTATTGACATCATTGTCAATAACAGTAGGATTTTATTGACATCATTATCAATAAAACTGAGATTGGCAATGCTGAAAATGGTGTCTCTTATTTGACCACAATGGAATGAGTGGACTTTAGGAGCTCCATTTCAGCGTAGAAGGCGTCCATGAGATGGTGGTATTCAAAATTATCCGAAATCACAAGTACAAACGATGCACCCTCCTTGTATACACATGGTTTAACTCATGTACCACTATGCTTGACATACACTAAAATATCACCCATTACTGCATAAAAAGAGTGTAATCGGGATGTTAATTTCCTATTTTAAACGTTTAAAATTCATTTATGAAGATTTAAAATCATAACAAAAAATGTCAAGATTTATTGACATTGTTGCATTTTTATTGACATCAACGTCAATATATCTTCAAAGGATTTTTCCAGAATCGTTGAAGATTTATTGACATTGATGTCAATAAAAATGCGACATTGTCAATAAATCTTCAACGAATTCCCAGAAATCTTCCAGATCTTTCATAATTCCCAGAATCGTTCTATCATTGTTTTTTTTTTACTTCAAAGACCACAGAAATTCAACGACTAATACGCTAATAGAACGAAAAACTTTTTTAATGAAAAATTCTAAACCCTAAAGTGAAAATGATGAATTTTTTACATAAAGTGAAGGAAAATGAGAGCAAACCTTCTTTCCTTGACCATGAAGCCACTGAAAAACGAGTTGAATACAAGAGAGAGAGAGGGAGAGAGAGAGAGAGAGAGAGAGAGAGAGAGAGAGTTGAAGATGAGAGAGAGAGAGAGAGAGACGAACAGGAGAAAGAGCGGAAGTTATTAAACACGAGAGAGAGAGAGAGAGAGATAGAGAGAAGACTCTGATAAAAGTGGTCCAAAATTAAAAAGATATAATAAAAAAAAGTTATACAAAATTATAAAGTAATAAAACTGAAGTCAAATACTATTATAAAAAAGAAAAGAAAATGTCAATAAATTTGGAGTTATTTTTGTAC